>NC_087212.1:50410832-50463332 GCF_015104395.2 Macrobrachium nipponense
TCTATGTATAATTTAAATTTGGTTGAGGAGGCCCGCCTCCCCTACAAAGATACATATATTACAATCCTTTCCAGAATTGTAGAGAGAGAGAGAGAGAGAGAGAGAGAGAGAGAGAGAGAGAGAGAGAGAGAGAGAGAGAATGCTATTACTAAAAGAAAAAAAAGATTGAATCAAAATCTATTATACTTTCTTTACATTCTACACTCAACTGAGGAAAAACTGAACAAAGACAAACATCCTTATCTAAATATGGAAATGAAGTCGCAAAAATAACGGAGCAACCGGATAGCGGGGAACAAAAAATCATAACTATTGAAAATTAAAGATTTCAGGTTTAACTTTGGATCTGGAATGATCCACTTCTTCTGAGTCTGATGCCCACCTGAATCAGTTTATGAAAACGGGCTTTCATTAATTACAGCCAATTTTCATCACCGTTCGATCATGCTGATGCCACCAACCAATATAATTCAAATGTCACTATTACTACTTCATATCACCAATGTAAGTTAGACAGTGTTATCATCTAATTCTCTCCTCCAAGCAATGAAATACAGGCTACAAGTATCCGCATGTACAATGACATGACCGTTAGGTCCACAAAACGTAGTTTATTACAAAAGGACATGTAATTGAAGGGCCAAGTATCCTATTACCACTGGCATCAAATTAAGTTGTTGTCACTATCCGTTCACTGCTCATTTTCACAGATTTAAAAAAAATCAATAATTTTTCACAGGATGACACGAAGCTTCATCGCTAAATACTCTATAATACAAATAATCCATTTTTCAAAAAAATACATGCGAGATTTTCTTGAATAAAATTTTCTTGAATTGCCAAAGAAGCGATAATCTATGGAGCTACTTCCCTCGTAAAACAAAATAGAATATATTCTTTCAAAGTAGGTATAGCCTGTTATCAGAGAAACTTTACACACTTCAAAAAAAAAAAAAAAAAAAAAAAAAAAAAAAAAAAAAAGAACAACAACAACAACAACAACAACAACAACAACTACAAAAAAAGGTTGACACAACGTGCACGTATTCCGACTTTACAACAGCACTATAAAAACGAATAACATCCACCTATAAAGAAATATTTAGTGACCGACATCAAGTTTAAATTTCTCTTCTTATTCGAATATAAAAACTAAAGTCATTGCAACTGGCAATAAGACGTGGCAAGAGTAGAGGCCATTACTGCACAAATCTCATAACTTATTCCAAGCAATGTTCCATTAAAATCCAGTAACCGCACAATATCATACTTTACTATTACAACACATGCAAGTTCACAGGGCGTCGTTGAGAGAGAGAGAGAGAGAGAGAGAGAGAGAGATTGTCAAGATTGCGATTAGATTTCAACTGTTCCCGATAACGAAGCGTCACCATATTTGCCAAGGCTAAATACACTTCAGCAGTTTCCATTATATCAAAACAATACCTTCGAATCACTGACCATTAATCACCAAAGCAAACACACGATAAATCAACTTCGCTTTTAAAGCACCATGTGGCCAAGGTGAACTGACTTCCGTCGCAGAAACCCTCCATTGAGCTGGAATGATATGGAGTCTCGTAATCCATACACCATTTACGAGAGAGAGAGAGAGAGAGAGAGAGAGAGAGAGAGAGAGAGAGAGAGAGAGACCGTTTGACTACGTTTGTATAATAATTTACGCCGAAACAAGACAGAGAAAAGCCAATTGATTCAAACAAATAAATGCTATCATACATTCCTGGAGAATGAGATAAATTCTACCATACACCCGTGGAAACTGAGATAAATCCTACCATATACCCCTCAAATATGAAATAATTTCTATCATACACCTCTGGAAAATGAGATAAATCCTACGATCCACCCCTGGAAAACGAGATATATCCTACCGTACACCTTGAAAACTGAGATAAATCCTACCATACACCCTGGAAAATGAGAGAAATCCTACCATACACCCTGAAAAATTAGATAAATCTTACCATACACCACTGGAGAATGAGATAAATCGTACCATACACCCCTGCATAATGAGATAAATCGTACCCCTGACCCCTGGAAAATGAGATAATTCTACCGTACACCCTTGGAAAATGATATAAATCCTACCATGCACCCCTGGAGAATGAGATAAATCCTACCACACATCCCTGGAAAATGAGACAATCCTAACATACACCCTTGGAAAATGAGATACATCTAACACCCAGTCCTTGGAAAATGAGACAATCCTAACATACACCCTTGGAAAATGAGACTTATCTTCTCTCTTTTTGTAAGCCATAATTTCTATTGACGCAAGATATATGAGAAGAAAATATGGTCATTCGAACAGATTCACAAGCAGATTCATAAAGGAAATGTCTTGAATGGGATTTGCAAACTGATTATTAAATACCTTTGATACTTGATAGGCTTAAGAAGCTTCAGCTGTACGAGGGTCCCATCTCGGAATTTAAAAATTATACAAAATGAAGGTTTCACTAAAATGGTGGCAGGAGAAGGGCGAAAACAACAACCGCGATATTATTTTTATTATTATTATTATTATTATTATTATTATTATTATTATTATTATTATTATTATTTTCAGGTGTCTGCAGCTATTATTCTTTTATTTTATCAAATCGCTAATTTTATCAATTAACGCTAACTGCTTGGTATGACAAAAAGTGATAACTTCATATAACCAAGTCACAAATATAATCTTATCCTCCCTGAGATTAAAACTGATTAAAGTAATAAAATAATGACACGAAATAATCTACGATTTTCGATCGAAAAAATTCCATAACATTACAAACAACCAATGATATATTCTTGACTCACTCGCATATTCATCCTGACAAAAAAGACCAATGTATTGCAACAATAATACACAAGTCACAAAATTTTGCGTGATTTTCCTCAGAGGCGAACGATTAAAAATAAGTCACTAATGAACATATGCTTGACATAACGATGATGAATTCCTACATTTTAAAGACAGTAATTCTTTGCAACAATCTGATATAATAAAAGAGACATTACATAGAAAAATAATACCCAATCATTATTCTCAAGGCAAATTGTTCCTCCAAGGCGATTACCACAATTTTCGAAAATGGAGCAATATCTATAATATATGCAGGCGCAACCATCAAATATATTTATTAACGTCTGTTATATATCAGCAGAAACATAGGAAATATCTTCGCATGCTGGACAATTGTTGCAAAATTTCATATATTCTTTCCGCCTTAGAAAGGCAAGATGGACATTCAGTCTACCAAATCTTCGACATAAAACCTATGATTGACTGACTGGTTAATTAAACATCATAGACTGGTTTTATTCTTCTTATTTGTGTGTGTATGTGTGTGTGTGTGCGTACATACATAAATACATACATACATACATATAATACATATATAATATATATATATATATATATATATATATATCTATATTAATATTATTTATTTATAAATATAGAAAATGACACAAGGATTCCCAAAATCATCATGGCAAATAAAAGACAACAACGATAACAAGAACAATCGAAGTCATTACGATATGGAATAACAAGGTGTGAAGAATATCTTTTTTTTAATGTTCGAGTATCTTCAGTTAGAGCAGAGCTTACAACGGCTCTCACTCCGTGTCATTCCTCAAACACTTCCTTTTCATATGGATATTTTTTTTTAGAGAGAGAGAGAGAGAGAGAGAGAGAGAGAGAGAGAGAGAGAGAGAGAAAAGAGAGAGAGAGAGAAAGTATGATGGAAAGCGAGTTACCGAGCATCTGGATATTACGAGGGAAGGAAGGCAGGAAGCAGGACAAGGGAAGATGCTAATAAGCGGGGATTGGCTGACGCGGACAAGAAGTGGGAGGAAGAGGAAGAGGACGAGGATGAGGAGGAGCAAAGCAAAAGACGAAGAAGGATCGTGTAAGAGAGGCGAGAGGGACGACGACAGCCTCCGCCACATAAATCAGGTCAAGCGGCCAAGGACGCGTATTAAACGTGATTTGCAATATATTCCACTGACATCCCCCTGGGGAAGAAAGGGACATGTGGGGTGTGGGGGGGAGAGAATGGGAGTATGGAGGAGGGTGGAGGGGGGTGCATAACGCAGGGTGAGAGACGCGACCTCGCGGTGCGAATAACTAAGTGAATTCTGAACGTTGGCTCCAATCGTTAAATTAATGGGAAAATGAATAAATTTCCGGAAGAAAGTTATTTCGGTATGATAAAGATGTACTGAATTGTATAGTTACTTCAATTTATTAAAATTATCTGGATTGTGCAGAGTATTTCAGGCATGGAAAAGTTTATGTAGAACAATGTCAGGGAGAGAACGAGAAAAAATGATGGACTGCACAAAACTGAAAGACATTACATAGCAGGACCACCAACGTGGAGAGAGAGAGAGAGAGAGAGAGAGAGAGAGAGAGAGAGAGAGAGAGAGAGAGGAAACAAGCGTTCTTCCACCATACCAGCTTCCTAACTCCCCATTATTCATCAGCTTTTAGCATTAAAGCAATGGCCAAAAATGATTAAGGGCATATCCACCTCGGCAGTTGCAGTTACCTCAATGCAATATGCATGCTAATACGACTGGCTATAATTCAGTGTTGGATATTACCCAAAGCCCAGAAAAATTCATATAACGCGCACCGCAAACTATTATCCTACGCTATTAAGCAACGAATGAATTAGAAACAGAAATGCCTTTTGAATAAGCGAAGTTTCAAAAATACACAGCAACTATAAAATGTACCGAAGATAGCTCAAAATTCAAATTAACAGCTGCAGAATACAACAGATCAAATACATCTACTAAAAGTCATGTGCGCTTACAGAAAGATCATGCAAATATATTAAATACCAAAAAATCAACCAAAAGTTACATAGCAACAGCCAAAAATGCCCGTGGTCAAAACAGATGGAAATCTCTTCGCCCTTGCCTTGGCAGATACGGAAAGTTTTCACGAGAGAGAGAGAGAGAGAGAGAGAGAGAGAGAGAGAGAGAGAGACTATTACTTCCAAAAGTTATTATTTCCGTGTGAGTACACATCGGTGAGTATCACATGAAAAAATAAAAAGTCCTAAGACTTGACAACAAAAAACCCACCAAGACATGCAAGTAGAGAGAAACTGTCTCCTTCAATGTGACGCGGCAACCTCCGATAAACGATCATTTGCGGATTCCATACATATAGTTTTCATCGAACTATTCTAGAAAGAGGAACGCTAAGGGAGGTAATCTCAAGATCTTTTTTTAATTCGCTCTTCAATTACGACAACAATAAAAATCAAAAGCAAGGCCATAACGATATTATTACAACTAGCACACTCAAAAGACCAAACTTAGACTTATATATTCCAATGAAAAATAAAAATAAAAATGATATCAGTCTCCTCTAGAGTCACCAAGGGTCAAAAAGAAGAGGAAGAAAGACAAGAATAGATGTCTCAAAGCTTATTAATAGCAATACCCTCATTTGTTATGAACCTGGAAAGCGTAATGGTATCGGTTACGAGATTACATTCAATATGGCGGAAAGAAATCAATCAATTTGTTTATAGATGACAAGCAAAATCTCTCAAATGAAAGTGAAATTTATGGCAAATAAACATGCAAAACAAACAACAGGAGACCTACCATAACTAAAGCATGTCGATACGCGATTATTTATTCATAGGCCAGTGTTAACTCGGATCAGGTCCTAAATTTATACATTTATTACAACGACTGAGGACTCGGATAAATTAAAATATTCGTTTTAGGAACCAGTTATGTAGATAAATAAGTAAATAAATACATACGTAAATAAAGGCAGGGATTCCATTTCACTTGCTTATGAAGGGGACATTTGAGACCAGATAGAAGCTTATATGGCAGGATAGTATCAGTGGATTCCAGAACAACAACAACAACAAAAACAGGAAAAGACTATGTTCCGATGGCTCAAAAACAATAACACCAGCGACGATAATAATAGTACAAATGGTACCTTTTACAAAAAACACAGGCGACTCTAAAGAGAAAGCAGGACAAACATTCTCTCAAATCGTTTTAAAAAACACCTTAATATAGAACAGAACACTGTCACCCGATGACTCGCTTGACTCGTAATACATATGCACTAAAGAAGTGTGTGTGTGTGTGTGTGTGTGTGTGTGAGAGAGAGAGAGAGAGAGAGAGAGAGAGAGAGAGAGAGAGAGAGAACTTAATTTCTGGAAAGTCAGGAACTCCCTGTTTCCGCTTTTCCTTGATTTCTATGACAACCCTCGGGGTCAGGATTCTCTCTCTCTCTCTCTCTCTCTCTCTCTCTCTCTCTCTCTCTCTCTCTCTCTCAGTCAGAGAAAAACAATGACATTACTTTGGCCGCTGAGTCAGTCTTAACACAAGGAACAATAATTTTCAATTTTAAGGCCAACAATTTAACTCCAAACATCCCCAATAACTTTTCCTAGTCGTATATGGGCAAGCTTTGTGAGTCCATCTGATTCGGTTCCCACTGACTTAGGACCCTTATTCCTCATTTCACTTATCCTTAATGTATCATAACTGTTCATCTTACAACCAAGAAGTTATGGTTTGTTTCTGTCAAAATCACCATCTACTTGGAAAAGTTAAATGACAGTCATTTATCAATTACTGCCGTAACCAAAGCTAAATCAGCAAGTTAACCAAGTCATTAATCAATGTCTGTCGTAACCAATACCAACTTAAGATGTTAACTGACAGTTATTTAACAATTTCTATCATAAAAAATTTCTACTTAAAAAGTCACTGTGTAGTCACATAAGAATTTTGGTCAACCACGATAAGTCATGAAAAATGTTGTCCATTTCTACTGAAACCAACACCTACAGAAAACAGTAACTTGATATCTATACACTTCTGTTTATAAATATAAGGGAAGATGAAGGAATGGGAGCAGTCCCAGAATCGATGATTTCCAAGGGCACACGCGGTAAGCTATCATTACGGCATTAACTAGGGGCTATCGACATGGGAAGGCTTTTAGAAGTGCAGTGGCTTATGGACATGCCTAAGTGCCTTCCCAAGTGCTTGGGCATAATAACTGGTCCCTAAGACCAAGAGAAAGGAGAAAACGCATACGCAATCTTATATGAACGCGTATGTGTGTGTGTGTGTGTGTATGTGTGTGTGTGTCATTAACGCCTTTCCCTCGACAAAGGGTGGTTCGGAGAAAAACAAAAGTATGGTTAATGACGCAGAGAACTTCCAAAACAACAGCTGCATTATACGTCAGAAAAGGAAAAGAAACTCCTACAGCCTTGCAATATAAAAAGCAGCCAATAATAATAATAATAATAATAATAATAATAATAATAAAATAATAATTAGAATTATCAATATTATTAATAATATTTAATATCATTATTATAAATTTATTCAGAATACAATAGTACCCATTAACACAGAGCCCTAAAAGGTTATAGAAACACAATAATGTTAAGATCAAATCTCCTACTCAGGAGTGAATATCCCATTCCTTTTAATAAATAAAATCTTAACTTAAAGTTGACCTCAATCTAGCGACACTCACCTGAGTATATTAAGTTTTACATCACGAAAACACCCACTCGGCTCAACGACAGAATACAATGGAAACAAAACAACGTCTTACCTGAAAAGAAAGAAAAGTGGCATTACTGACAAGAATGAAATTTTGGCCACAGTAACCTTCAGTAAGACTCAGAATTCACAGGAAAAAAAGTGAGAAAAATCTACGAGTCGTATATTCCACCATGAAATGAAAATGTCCAAGGCGTTTCAACAATAATGTAAGATAATGAAAAACCTAGGCACCAGCCACGGATATAATGAGATGAAACTGCATTAGATAACTTTCCGTATACTCTAACGACGCCACATTAAATGTCACCGTTGCCCAAATTTTAAACCACATGGGGCACGCATATTACTATGATTGGGGTTGGTGTAACTAAGCCATAGATGTGTCTCCTAGCAATGCACGAAAAGAGGAATTAATACCAAAGGAAGTTGAATGAGCAGATGATCTAACACGAAGTACGAAGTTCGGGGCAATGTACTCAGCTGGTGTCAAGACTTTTGAATTAGCATATACATCTCCAGTATATTTTTTTCAACATTCAATTTCTTGTTACTACTCCATATTTTCTTTTTTACTATCAGTAGTTTCATAACGAATCCTAATTAATACATTCATGTTTTATATACAAAGATAATCAAATTATGCAACATTTCATTGCGTTAAAATACCAACTTAAGTCAACTTGGGGCCGTTTATAATGAAAAATATCTTGCTGTTCAGGTGTTGAAAAAGTTAAAACAATCACTATTACGAAAACATACTACTTTACACACCTCTTTTCTATAAAAAAAAAAAATTAAAACAATCACTATTACGAAAATATAGTACTTACACACCTCTTTTCTATAACCATTGTTTATTTACCCGTTGTTCACTGAAAAGCTCGCCTTACCAGATTACCGGATTTATTATCCAGTTATATTACAGCGTTAGTTCTTAGTGGAAATATCAACACTCCAATGAAGATCAGTTTTTAAATCTGAAGTGACACGCTCTCGAATATGTTAGTTAAGAGGAAAATCTATTTAGGACAAATCTACTAATTTCGCAGAATGTATCCGAACTTATTCACTTTACTGTCCGTAATCAAGGATGCAAATGACACCCTTGTTACAAAACTACTCGTACACTGAAAGAACCTTTCCTTCAAAATATTTTAACAAACAAAAAAGGAAAATAGACCATGTACTTGCTCTTATCCTATAGGAAATAAAATTTAGAAATTCATTTATAAGGACTTTTCTGGTGAGTCCCTTATAATGAGGTCATTGGTATCAAAACATAAATGCCATCTAGAAATTTCACAAGTTTTCTTTGCTTTAGGTTAAAGGAGAAAACAGGATTGAGTTTCACACCTTGTTCAAACATTAAAAATTGCCACCGCCATGACTTTAAAGCTCGCTTAAGATAACAATTCCAATATTACCAATATAGACAACGATAAAAGTGGAAAGTCAATAAATACAATAATAATAATAATAATAATAATATAATAATAATAATAATAATAATAATAATAATAATAATAATAATAATAATAATAATAATAATAGCAGCAATAACATCACTGTCTTGCAGCCGAAATATTAGCTGCATTGGCACACGAAAATCTATTTCCAATACCAGCAGAAATTTGATGGCCATCATGACTTGAAGAGCAACGCAGGACTTGTAGAATTTCCAGAATAAAAACATGCAAATAGTGACTTTTCCAAAGCATAAATGTAAGTACTACTTCCCCAACAAGGAGGCTACTCGTTTCCTAGGATGAGGGGCCAATATCATACGTAACACGTCGTCACAAACCATTCAAATGACAACAGTGAACAAGCCCTTCTAACGAATCATTCATCGAAAATTGGCAAGAACACCAGAAAGTAACGGACATGCCCCTAATCCGGATTCGAACAGCAAATAACCACTAAAATATAACCTATAAAAAAAGCAGCCAATTGTCCAAGACTTCGGAGAAAAGGGGAGGAAAATATCTAGGACCAATAACCAATAGAACCTTTCTTTGAATTCCAATAGAAGAAGAAGAAGAAGAAAAAATCCAATAAAAGCGTGAGACGGACGATCTACTGTTAAATAAAGCAATACGATCCGCCAATGCTAAAATAAGACTTTTTAATTAAAATCGTCATCCATTCGGACTCAATTGAGACGCGTTTTCATTTAACATTTTCGTGTAAAAAGAGCGGAGAATGCGCTTTCATTTTCCAAATTTATTTCAATGCCTGATTTTCCCATTTTGTCTTGTCCTGCAGGAAAAGAAGATGGACATACACAATTTACTTGGAAGATGTCAAAACTATCCGTTACCTAATTACTGATACAGACTCAAAGGATTTGTTCTTGATATGCACTCTCAAAGATACAAAACAATGAGAATAAACTGGCTTATCTAACTCCATACAGTTAATATAGATATAAGGTTAAATATCGGAACATGGAAAAACAAAAAGTGAACATCGATAATACACTAAAATATATTCTAAAAACTTGTGAGTGAACAAAAGACGAGACCAAAAATATTATACATGGATAAGAGTCCATACAATTAGACCACCAAGATTAATGGAACCCATGTACAGCTACAGACACTCAAAGAATAAACTAAATTTTTGTATAATTTGTGCATACAGCCTCCTATAAGAAATGCAAATTTTCATCAAGATATCTTTAAACCCAAGCAGTAATCTTCAGGCTTCGTTATCCTGAGAAAAATCACAGTAAAAGTATGTTCCTTCAATTCAGCAGCAAGATAATACAATCCTAAGATAAGCAGGAAAGATAACAACAGACTCAAGCAGAAACATACACAATTCATGTCAAATTTCCTTTCCTTAATAAAAGCCGGATGTGAACGGAAATGAGTTTTGTATCCAGGATTAACTTCAGCGCCGAATTTCAACAACTTTACTAGTAAGAGGATTTATAGGTATGCTTGTAGCAAGTTATTCATAGGTTTTCGTGCATTGGACATTATGCTCAATGTTTTAGGAATGAAATTCGTACATTGATAATAGTAAAATTATTTTTATAATTACACGTCAATCACGCGCACATAAGCCAGCCCCAAGCTTGGTTACAATAAGATCTAGTGATTTTAAAACTCGTTGAGAACTTGAAACAAACACATACACACGTATATCCAAAACCTCAGAAGGTGAGAGTTTTCGGGATGAGACACCCGATCTCTAAGTGGTGACACACCGCAGTCGACTTACAAGTGCTTAATTTACATCGTAAGTAACAGGAGCCAAAAGAGCTTTTCGTATTCGGAAGAGGTGTTACTCTCAGACTTGCCTGCTAAGACCAAAGCATACAGTATTCTTCTTTCTCCTTTTCCCTATATTACGGAAAAACAGGTTAATACCTTTTTTCTTCGGCTCTCTAGATTGCGCGAAGGACGTTTTAATGTCGATCTGCTTATTCCTCGTTTCCGTGTTCTTCTCGGAGAGAGAGAGAGAGAGAGATAAAAACCGCATGCTCTATTCTTAACAAGGAAGTCTGACGGTAACATCTCTGCTGAATACAAAAACCAATAGCGAGTAATTTACAGGGACTATCAGTCTTTCCCCGATTAGATGGCTGCAGCTCCCTCGGTCCGACTCATTTGATTTCACTTCCCTCGGGGTTCTTCTCCTGCCTTCCAAAGTTCCGGATAGTGCCTGGACGGACTACCTTCGGCCTTTCAGAAACCATGATGCTCTGACCTTCTTGCTTCATTTCATCGGTGATACGTTATGGGCCTATCACCAGCCTTCGCTGGTATCGTCTGTATTTGACAGGTGAGAGGACTAGGACCCTAAATGTATTCTTGAGCATAAGTGGGAAAAAAAAAAAAAAAACACACACACACACAAGGTTGTAATATATGATTCTCGACTTTCCTCACGGTTGTTTTGGATACGCTTACCATGCAACCCTTAAATTCACGCGAGAAATGTGATTATGAGGAAACCTTACCTACCGTGGTGGGACTCAAACCCACGCACGATAGGTTATGTTTTTCTGAACCTTGCTCCTATGAAAAAAGCAGAATATTTATCCGAACTAATATAAACACAATATTCCTGAAGATAATATGCATTTACCCTATGTCCAATAAATAAAAAAAAAGCAAGGAGAATGATTCCACCTTAACAAATTTTACTTGAGTATCTGTAAAGAATTTCTCACTTGGTGGTAAAATGGCATCAATAATAAATTTGGGAGTTTTTTTTTTATGAAAAAGGCTTATTTAACCAATGAGCTTTTTGGGGGGCAAAAATTCCGGACAGCTAATAAACTTAAATGTGAATGATAATATGCCAGTCGTCGTAATTACTCAAATACTCTTCTGCCTGCGATAACATGCGTGCGCACATTTTTAACTCGAAGAGTTAACATAAATATATAAATGAAGCAATTATGAGCCGGTTCTGAGCGATCTCGAATATAATTTCCGAAGTCAATGAATTTGAAATAGAGAGAGAGAGAGAGAGAGAGAGAGAGAGAGAGAGAGAGAGAGAGAGAGAGAGAGAGAGAGAGAGAGAGAGAGAGAGAGACTAATCACTCCCAAGAATTGGAAATTCATATAACCCTTCGTGAAGTATGAAACGATCTCTTTCATTGCCATAATTTTGTCATTTAAACACAACGGAGACGCCATTATTGCAAGAAGGGGGGATGAAACGAAGAAAGGAGGACAGGGCAAAGAATAAAGCAGAGATTCAGGAACTGCAGAACAGATCCTAAAGAAACACAGCAGCAAGAGGACAGGGCAAAGAATAAAGCAGAGATTCAGGAATTTGCAACAGATCCTAAAGAAACACAGCAAGAGAGAGAGAGAGAGAGAGAGAGAGAGAGAGAGAGAGAGAGAGAGAGAGAGACTACCTTCAATATTTCGCCTTCACACTCCCGCTCTCAAATACAGCGTAAATGGTAGCATAATTAACTAGGTGCTTCAGTCAGCTTCTAAATATTGAGCTTAATATACATGCGTACATACATACAGCCAACAAATAAGAAGCAAAGTCTTCTCCAGTCCCATCCACTTGGCAGAAGCGCTCTCTCACCAAAGACGATAATTGACTGCTTGATTGGAAATTATCTGGAGTCGGCCACAGCACAGATCTGAACCCACCAAACCTGACGAGCATAAGGGAAACGAACGTCCCTCCGACAACGAGAACAAATAAAGGGAGAAAAGCAAAGCGAGCAGACAGGCAAAGCGACATTATCATTCTGCGGCGAGGGCAGTGAATCAAGTCAAAAACAGAATCCCGAGAAAGAGGCAAAGGTAAGATAATAGGAGGCGAAGTAAGAGGGCTGCTCGGTGATAACAAGGAAGAGGTAAATTAAGTTTGCGGAGAGGGAGAAGAACGCTCCACAGACATTCCACACGCACACATGAGGAGGCGAAGGAGGACCAAGAGAAAGGGAAGCAAAAAAAGAAAGAGAGAAAAGAATAAATAAGCAAGAAAAGGAGGATTGGAAAGACGCTATTGCTGTTAGATGTTGGTGACGAGAATAGCTAATCTAAAGCAGATTCTCCAAGCAAAGACCTGCCATTGCAAGAGAGTGGACCCCAACTCGACTGATTATATTATTAAAGGACATATCAAGATGATGATAAAATAGATTTTGAATTAGTTACACATATGAGCATACATAAATACAATATATATGTATATATATATTCTCAAAATTAATAAAGTTTTCACCTTTTTACAAGAAAAACAACATATCCCGATGAAAACAATCATGGAAATTATATGCTGAACACGTGTATATGTTCCCACACACGATATATATATGCATAGACTTGAATAGTGAATATCCAACATATACGAGAAATATACAAAAAGTAAAAAATTATCAACTACTTTTTATTAGATAATAACATCGGGGAGATAACAACCCCCCCCTCTCTCTCTCTAATATCCACCTCATTTCCTTCTCTCTCTCTCTCTCTCTCTCTCTCTCTCTCTCTCTCTCTCTCTCTCTCTCTCTCTCTCTCTAATATCCATCTCATTTCCCTCACGATCGCTACTCGATCAGGGCACTCAATATCCCATTCCTTTGTGCTTTATACATAAAAACAACAGGGAACCATAACCCAGGAGATATAAACAAACAAGACTGAACTGCCTACGCTAATACATGTTTATAGAAGATCTGACAACGTTCACATTTTAATATCACTTCATTAAAAATCCGTGAAATTGTTGAACTTGGCGAATAATCAGCTCATATTATATGTATGCTCTGCCCTCCCTTCCAGTTCAAAAAATCCACATCGCGAGAGCATCAAATACATTAAATAAAAAGCAAAAACGAGTGATCGCCAAATTAACGTGAATGAGTCCTTCATCATCAGAGCGTTTAAATTGAAAAATACGCGACGGTTAATTTCCTTTCGCCATTTTTCGCATCGTGATCTTTCGTTAGGCAATTACGGTCAATGTGTAAGGGACTTGACGGAGTGCACTTGAGAGAGAGAGAGAGAGAGAGAGAGAGAGAGAGAGAGAGAGAGAAACATAACATGTTATGTAATAATGACACTGATACACATCTTAGCAATCCATGAGTATAATGACAAGTACAGATGTTCATTTCAGCCATCAGATCTTCCGGAGCGTAGTTTTCTTCCACCAATAAAAGCTCTGACGACGATCCTTCCGGCAATAAAAGCCAAGCACCATGGGTTCTACTTTCATAAAAACAATAACGGGACTCATTTGCATATTGCCAATAAACGGCTGGGCGTTTTCATCCCACATTTCAAATGGAAGAAAATCTCGCTAATTAATACTTAATATCAGACTTAATTAATGAGTACCGTGTACCGCCATATGGCATAACAATGGTGTCTCTATCTGGCGTAATAGCAATTTGCTTGTTTCCAAATATAAAGCGGTGGGTACACCAGACAACATAATTATTTGAATGAAATAAAAATATAAAAATCTCTAGAGTTTAGACGGCTAACGTTCATTTCTTGACATAACCCTTCGACCCATATGAGGGAGACAGGAGGAGAAAGTGGTTCTGCATCTGCAGGCGTTACCTTCCCGGGTTTCAGAATTTCCGTTGGGATGAGGTTGTTATCCTAATGCAATACTACACGCTAGTTGCCACTCTCTGCAGTCGTCTAAATACTATGTATCTAATTCACTGATTAGATCAACATATATCCAGCAAGTATAACACGTCAAATCCTGATTTCCTTAACTACTAAGGCGATTATTCTAATCAATGAACTACAATATAACACGTATGCAAGTCCGCATGCGCGCATACACTCACATTATAGTGCTTACATACGTTATATGTATATATATACACACACACACACACACACACACACACACACATATATATATAGATATATATTATATATATATATATATATATATATACATTAAGCTACAAATATCCTTTAATATCTAATTCACTCTACCTCGGAATTTGTATGTTTTCATATATGTTAACCGAAGGGAAATTTTTTAGTTGATAATAATTTCGTCCTCTCGTGGATTCGAACCAGCGCACAGAGGAGGAATCAGGACTTCAGTGACGTACACTGAAGTCCTGATTTTTCCTCTGTCCGCTGGCTCGAATCCACGAGATGACGAAATTATCATCTAAAAAATTCCCCTTCGGTTAACATATATGAAAATAGATAAATTCCGAGGTAGAGCGAATTGGACATTTAAGGAGATCTGTAGATTAATGCATGTATATGAATCACGGTGATGTGATAAAAATTCACACAGACACACACACACACATATATATATATATGTATTTGGAAATGAATGTAACTAAATATAATTTGTCAATGTAACAACTATAACTTGTAATTGAAGCAAAAAATTTAGTGTAAATTGATCATTTAACTAAGGCCATTGGAACAGTAATGGAAATTGAAATTATTTTTCAGTTGTGTTAAGTTTGACCATTAATTAATTAATTCATAAACATTACATAATATTATGAAGTGAAAGATATTTAGGTATTGCAACTTGTGATATATTCAGTATTGTGATTTTGTATTTGCAAAATCACAGCATTTAATGCAAATTACTTTTCTATATAACCGTGATGAATTATTTTCATTTCCCTGAAATGCCAAAAACCAGTGCACTTGGACACAACTTGTAATAGTAAATCATTACAATGCAAATATCTGACCCTTGTTTATATATATATATATATATATATATATATATATATAGATATATATATACTAATATATATATATATATATATATATATATATATAATAAAAATATATACACACACACACACACACACACGTATATATATGTGTTCCTCATTGTCTGGCGGCCGAGACATACGACTCTGCTACAAAAGGACGAGGCTTCGATCTCCCATAGATATCGAGGGCTTTAAGAGCACCGCCGAATCCGAAGCGCCTCTGTTGACCTGTGCAGTGTATGAGGAACTTTGTCATTAACCAACTGTAGAAGGACGTAGCCTCAAGCTAAAAGAGCATCAGGTTAACAACGTCATTCTCAAAGTCTAACTTTAAAAAACGTTGCAACAGCTTTACAATACTTACTAGATAGAAATAACATAAATCAATGAAAAACCTCTGCTAAGATACCAAGGGTATCAATTATATATCGCAAACATAACCTTGACCGTACTAATAAAAGCATATCATTTACTGCCTTTGCTATAGTCTTACCTTTATCACGGATCCACATTCAAGTTTCTTTATTCATATCTGTATTTTTGCAGCACTTACGCATCACTAGACCACATTCTTCTAACTATGGGGGTATGAGGGCGAGGTTTTCAGGGGTGGCCTGGAGTAGGGAGTACTAGGGTGATAAAAACAACGGGGATGGTTGTAGGAAATAACAGATGCTGAAACAGGTTGGGAATTAAGGATTATTATGACATGAACCAAAATGAAACTCCATTTGTTGTCATGTCACTTCGCACCTGTTTTCGAGTGCAAACTGCACCTTAAATTCCTCCACGCAAACTTTTCATTAATAACTTCATTAAATGATGAAGCGATTAGCGGGCAGCCATGAGCTCGCCCGGGTACATTCCAACGACACGAATTCAATAAAAGCCTAAGAAGAAACTTTCATTAGGCTGTCAAGTTTAGAAAGGATTTCGGGTCATAAAACCTAGTCCCCGCAAGAAGGTGGTGAACAGCAGGCGGAGTCTGTCCGACGCTAATAAACAACGAAGGGGCGAACGAATATGAAGGATTCCGTCATTTGCAACGAGGGAAGAGGAGAGCAGGGCGCTAATAACGCAAGGAAATAGGCAACAGAAAAGCGAAAAAAAAAACAGAGACAGAAATGAAGAGGGTTGGAAGATCAAAGGATGTTGGGATGGATGAAGAGATTTGGCCTTTGAGTATGAGCTGAGAGAGAGAGAGAGAGAGAGTAGTGACAACCAGACAAGGGAAATACAACAGAACAAATGTAGAGGTAAAAAGATGGATATTATGGTAATCAGACAACGATCTAAAACAGAAACAATGCAGAAGACATATGAGAGAGAGAGAGAGAGAGAGAGAGAGAGAGAGAGAGAGGAGACAGCTAGAGAGAGAGACAGAGAGAGAGAGGGCAGACAGAGAGAGAGATGAGATTGAGACGAGAAGAGGAAGGATACAACAGAACACACGTAGACGTAAAAACATGGATATTATGGTAATCAGAAAACGATCTAAAACAGAAACAATGTAGAAGACATATGAGAGAGAGAGAGAGAGAGAATAGGTCAAGGCCTGCAGCATTATTTAGTCGGTTTTAGGGATTCATTTACATTTTATATTTTAATGCATGGGAGTTATAAGTGAATTCATTTTTAATTGCTACACAGTTAAGGGAATTTTGGCGCAATTTTATATGTAATAGCATGAATATTACATATTGGGGAAATAATTCAGAGAAGCGATGAATGCATAACAATGGAATAATGGATTCAGGAAAATGTGAGTTCACACTGTAGCCGTTATCATCGTTATTTCCATTTGTTTTGTTGCGGCGAAGTTAACGGTTTACAATAAACAGTTTACATTTACATTTATCCAACTTGAAAAAAATCATTAGAGAGAGAGAGAATATGGTGGAGTTATTAACAAACCGGAATAGGCTTGTCCAGATGAAGCACACAAAAAAAAAAAAAAAAAAAAAAAAAAAAACTTTGAACAAACAACAGCGTTTTTCCCGATGCTTTCACTTTAAACAAAAATCATCTGGAAAATGACAAACAATACAATTTCAGCTTATTTATTTTTTCTCTATTTTGTTGACCTGCCTCCATTATACATCAGCGCCGAGAGAGCGTCCGAACAAAATATAGCTTCTACAATAACTGGCGAAATTATCTCTCTACCTGAAGGCCAGTAATTAGAAAGAAAGACGCGATCGTTTTCTTTGCATTATTGCGACAGTGTACACTCTACATCAAAAGAGGAAACATAAAGAAACATAATTACGTGTCTAAGAATGTTCATTTTTTTCCCGTCGGTATCAATTACCGATAATTCTGCCAATAATGGACACGGTTGAGAGGCCTTCCAGGCAATCACATGATTTACTTCGGTTTGGAGCAATTTCCAAAGAAATCTCTATCACACGTTGAATTACCTCTACTTTCATTTTTTATTATTAATACTGTTATTATTGGTCGACAAAAGTCTCTACATATTAAAAAAAATTTACCAATATCATTTTGATTTTTATTGGTCTAGGAAATTTTTGTGATTGCAAGAATAAAAAATGGTGTGCATAAATATCCAAACTTAAAAATGGGGGTTGAGGGGGAGAAGCAAAATGAAGGAAAATTAAAATCTAAAAAGGAAAATTTTCACGAGAAACGAAAAAATAATTTCAAACAAAAAGTTAAGTTTTAGCAAATAACGCAAGATTCAGATTTTCTAAGCAAAGGACAATGCAGTATTTTTTAAATCAAGAAACATTTTTAAAAAGCAGGTAAACAAATAAGGCAACAATACTGAATATTTTGAAGACAGCCAAATTTTCACAAAACGCAAAGAACATAAGAATCAAATTTTCAAATATAGGAAGAGTCAGATTAAAAAAAATCGAAAGTTAGAAAAAAAAACAGTTTAAACGTTCAAAGTTGCCACAGAGAATCCTAATTAAATTCAGATGAAGGGCTGCGCTGAACAAAACCCAACCACCAGCTTCTGGCCTGATTTAGTGAAGCTTTCCATATTTCATATGCACAAGTTCCAGGGAGCCGCTGAATCCCCGAGATGACAAGATGAACTCTTCGGTTTTTTTTTTTTTTTTTTTTACGCAAATATTAACTACAACATTCAAAATGATTATTGCGAATATTGCTCTCAACAATTTATAATGATGAACGCCGTATTACTGACACAAATTCAAAATGAATAATACCACAACTGTTCTCAGCAATTAAAAGGATTAATGTAAACGTCGCTTCCAAAATCCAAAATGATTAACGTCAATATTGCTTCTAATGATTTAAATTAATTATTGCAAACAGTATTGTTAAAAAATTTTAAATGACTGACGCAAACATTACTCAGGTTTTTTTTTCTAATTGCAGCAGATCTGGAAGCTTTGCAATATGCCTACACAAAGGTTTTGGGGATTTCAAATGCTGATACTTCTATGAAGGCTTCAGCGTTATGCTAAGGCATATTGTCAGTCCAATTAAACCTTTTACCTTTCTCAAAAGTCTTTCTGCAGTTGCGAGGTGGATTTCTAACGATGAATCACAGGGTTTCCCATATTCCAGGAGACTTTCTTCACAGCCTTCCCTCTTGAGGGATGGATCAAAATCATTCTTTCGTTATTCGATCAGGAATTCTTGATTCCCTTGATTTCAGCAATAAGGGCCCTTCTGTTTTTCTTAACTGTAAAGCACGTAATACTTCGACATTGGTTCAAGAATTTCTTAACCATACATATAAGCCGCATTATATATATTTAGTATCGATCACTATTATTATTCCTAACTTCACTTTAATAAAACCAACTTTTTATAATTTCATTCCTTAGCTAACATCGGTCGTTTTAACATTCTCTTTTCACAAGGTAAGAGAGTTTTCCTTTATGGAATAACGTGCGCGGCCATATAGTCGTTAAAAGCAAATTCATTATTTTCCTACGGTTGGAATCTGGTTCGTAAGTTCTACGAAGAATTATCGCGCTAGTATTTCAATTTATTGCTTTCTTCATACATCTATCCCTTACAAAAATTATTCTGGGTAGTCGAGCTACTCTATTTTAATAAAGCAGAAAAGAGAAATTATAAGAAAATGAAAAGCTATGAAGGGATGACCAGTAAGCATGCAACGTACCACAGAATGTGAAACTTACATCCAATTAAACCCGATGTATGGAAGAACACTGAACTTTTGGTTAAGATATATCTAACCGACCTACCTACTAACTTTGCAGTGGATTATCTGACCTTTGAATAATTATCACACACAACACTTACACTATTGCTTTGTCCTCCAAAGCAAGAAAACTAACATAAATGTAAAATTGTTTTTTATATTCCAACATCTTTACAGAGAGAGAGAGAGAGAGAGAGAGAGAGAGAGAGAGAGAGAGAGAGAGAGAGAGAGAGAGAGAGAGAGAGAGAGAGAGAGAGAGAGAGAGAGAATGATCGTTCTGTAAGGTCAATCACAGCAAAACAATATTCTGTAATAATGACATCTACCATTTGGCAGGATATTACCAACCACCAATTTTTGGGCAGAACAAGAAATAGGAGTTGTGTGTTGTGTGTGCGTGTGCGTGTGTGTGTAATAGGATAGTGATCCCCGATACCAGGACCTAACTCCAATTATGATCATTAAGCTTCCCATGCTCCGTCTCTTCTTCCACGACAAATGTTATCAGATCATGTGAAAGACTTTTCCCTCCGCCATATCAAGTTCACATTTCTCTCTTCCGTTATCGCAAACAATGTCATTTGGGTTACAAGAGACGAACAGATCGTTCTACTGCTTCTTCTGTTAATGGGCAAAATAAGCTGGATCACCTTTAATGCCACCAAATTCTGTCTGCAGGTTTCCTATAGGATGTGTCCGGGCATAGACGTCATTCCGCGATAAAAGAAAAAAAAAAAAAAAAAAAAAAAAAAGTGTTTCGCGAGTTCGAATTTCTTAATACAAATATATAAGGGAACATGCTAGAGAGTATTAAATGTATTTTTTTTAAATATATGTATGTACTCATAAATTAATATATTTTCCAGCAATGGCGCCACTAATTGGTAAAACGTAAAAAATACCACCGCAAATTCAAATAAGTAACAAATTAGAATTAAACGACAAATTATGACAATGGTGCACCTCCTTCTCTTAATGATATAAAAAAATGCAGGATTTTCATATGCAAATGAGCTGAGAGAGAGAAGAGAGAGAGAGAGAGAGAGAGAGAAATGAATAAGTATAAAGGAAATATGGCCATTAGGACACTGGAAATTCGATTAAGACTTTAAATTTGAGTTCCAACTGAAGATACACTTGACAGAGTCAAGCATCACGATGCAAGTCATAACCATGATTACGTTATGATTCATTTCAGAGAGAGAGAAGAGAGAGAGAGAGAGAGAGAGAGAGAGAATCAAGTTACTACGAATTTCTTTCTCGCGAGAGGAATACAAAGAAAGAGACATGCCAACATTACTCTTTACTAAAAGGAATAATAACCAATTATAATATGCATAAAACAATGACGAACCATTTACCCATAGTTTCAATACCCTAGTTCACAGATAAACACATAAACACAAATAATAAATACATAAATAAAAAAAATTAAAAACAAAAAATATAAATAAAAACTAAATGATAAACAATGAGAGAAATAGAGGAGTTGTCAAAATGTTAACGTCATAATAGCAAGAGTCTCTTTTTGCTGCATTTAATGAAAACGGACATTTCCACGAAAAATAAAAACAAACAACATAACAAACTGAGCAAAAACGAGATGGGGTGCGACACGACAGAAAATAAATGTTGATAAGCGCGTTGACCGGTCACGCCAATGTGCCATAGAGACATGAGATAAAAATGGAATATGGGAGGATAAAACAATTATTACCAACAATAAAAATTTGAAGTACAACCGTTGTTCATACAAAAGAAGAAAGAAAACAACGCGAAATGGTGACAGAGCAATTCTAAACTTTTCGTAACGAAAAGCTTCAACATCGCACCGGAAGAAATGCAGTCCATATCAATGAGAGAGAGAGAGAGAGAGAGAGAGAGAGAGAGAGAGAGAGAGAGAGAGAGAGAAGAGCATGACGATAAAGAAACAAATGTTTCAAAACCACAATCAGGTGGCGACTGGGACGAACGTCATTAAATGCGAGGGTGAAATCGCAAGGTCATTTAACTTCATTCATTATCATCATTGCCACCGCTAGTACCCAAGGCAATAATCCCATTCATTAACGTCAGTTACAATTAATGAACTCTCCCTCCAACACAATGATCGATGTGCTCAGGCTCTTTAGAAGTTACACTTAAAAAAAAATCTACTTAAAGAGATTAGACGGATGGATGCTAAACTGGAACTTAAAACCCAAATGACGGCGAAGTGAAAAAAAAAAAAAAAAAATGAGTAAAATAAAAAAAAAATCACTGAGATATAGAGTGAAATAAATGCTTGTTCTATCATTTACATTTCCCGTTGGCTGTATAAGCCCGAAAACGGTTGTTTATTCACGAAGTAATGAAAAAGACATTAAATTCGCATTACATTATTCAAGTAAGCTCTGATGCTGATTGCGATGCTTTCATATCAACACTGATAGAGAGTCCCACCCAACAGCCGTCAAATGACTAGACCCTTTCAAAATCTACTAATACTCTCAAGTGCCACTCGGTGATTTTTATGAGAGCCACTCCAAACGGAAAGACGTTGGACATTTCCTGAAATTCAGGTCTTAATGCCAGAAAATAAACAAATGATTCGCATCGATAACCTGTGGATAAGAATAAATATTCCTCCTTCCCAATTTGGGTATAAAGATTTTGAGGCCTCGATCAATAAAATGTAAAATAAACCTTTTCAATAGTCGGGGTAAAGAATACTAAGGACCCTCGATAATTTCGGTACCAAGATAAAACACTGCCTCGATAATCGGAATATATAAACTAAACCTTTCGCTTCGATAATCGATAAATACAGAAAATAACTCACCTTAGTGATTATGTGTAAAGAATTTAAGTAATTATGATGACATATGCCTAACGAAAATACGTGTCCACCAAAATATGCATATAAAGAAATTAAGGATCATGTCAAGATTAGCTATTTTTCAAGACTATATTATACCACTTTGATTTATATATGTGTGTGTACATAATATATGTGTATAATATGATCCTAAATTAATTCGCTTTCACAATGAAAGTATAGAAAATATTAATTCACCCCGAGTACTGTGAAAACATAAATTCACCTCGAGAACTTACTGTGAAAATATAAATGGCTTCGATATCTTCAGCATACGATAATTACAGGGCTCGCTGATAACTTGGGTATAACGAAAATATTTTACCTTCATGACCTGAGTATAAGAAGAGAACTTCACTTGGATAATAACCATACCACATATCGATTGTGTGGGCGACGAACATAACTGGCCTCATTAATATGAATGTTGAGACAATTCACGTAAACAATATTAGGTAAATAAAGCAAATGGATCTCCATAATCTCGGAAAGAGGAAAATGACTCGTTTGATATTCTGGGTAAAAGGAAAATAATTCACTCCCAAAATAATTTTAAGAAATAAAGATTTTACAAGAGGAAAACTGAAACTGATAACTCCACAGGCTTTCAAGTAGAAGCTGGTGCTGGATATAAAATACATGAACCTTCAATTATAACATCAGCGTAAAACTCATTGGCGCACAAAAACATGTGATTGAGTCACGTGAACTTTCAACAAACGAGGACAAACACTGGCGCCTCCCTCTTCTTTTCGAAGCTTGCTTTCAAGCCTGCTCTCAGTGACTATTGCTGCCTCCGACCCTTTTCTCTTAGAGACTGGAGTGGCGACTGATGTGAAAAGCGATTCAAAGACCTTTTATCTTTTGGAGGAAAACGTGAAGAATTCGAATTACTAGGAACGTGTCATTCCGCTCCGATTTCATAATAGCTGATGGAGATGGGATCTACAAAAATACCCTCGGAGTTCAGACAGAAATAAGTACAACTCTCACTATAAAGTTTGAACAATTATTCATTCCCGATCAGGATGAATAAATACTGAGACAAGCTTCTCCATCCAATGTAGGAAATCAATATGCCTTCGGGCAGCCACATACACTTAATCAGAAGTAAATAAGAAATGGAAACACACATTTAATCTAATTCTGTATCATGGCATATCAACCACAAATGTTATAAACGAAAATTTAAGTTTAGTAGTTATAAGGTAGATCTAAATTTCAATACATAAAGTTAATAGAAAATAAACAAAGGAAAAGTATAAAACGATAGTTGTTAAGGTCTTAGGCGTTTAAATTTCAAATATTAACAAGGGTCAAAAACTATTTTTGGGAGGGGCCAGTTCCTTGAATGGCAAAGGTACTCTGCCATTCTGGAATTCGTACAATTATACTTCAAAAGAACACAATTTCTGCCGAACTGAAATAAACAAAACCTCATCCAAGTAGGGAAAATAGAGTTATTATAATTAATTGATTAAATCTGGATTGACATGAAAATCAAAACTACAAGCGAGGCCTCTGCTTAAAGTACACAAGAAATAACATCTTTTCAGTCGAGTAATACATAGTTTTCTTAGCGTGTACAAGACATTCCAGTCTTACCTAGGCAAGAAACTTTTCAACAGCATTAGTTTATAACACTAACACACACTCATTACTACATATATATATATATATATATATATACTATATATATATATATATATATATATATAGATATATATAGTAGTTTCTTTCCTTCTACTTCCACCCTATGGAACTTTCTTCCATCCTGCTTCCGCTATCCCTGACTCCTGTAATCAATCATTAATTCATAACTGCTCGCTCGCTCTCTCTCTCTCTCTCTCTCTCTCTCTCGTCTCTCTCCTCTTCCTCTCTCACCTCTCTCTCTCTGTGTGTGTGTGTGTGTGTGTGTGTGTGAGAACGTTATCAAAGAGCAGGATGACAGGGTATGACCATGAAAAAACTATTCTGTACAAAAAATACTGACGAGCACTGAACTGGTTTCAAGGTATGTGATCAGGTCCGGTAAGGTGAACAATAACGCCGTCACGACATGCACCACAATCACCGAGCGGGGACAATGATCACCACATTGCTAATGTCAAGGGAAGCGCATACAGCGCGTAAAACTTTTTTTTTTTCTTTTAAGTTGGAGGCACAACGCGAAAGAAGGGACTCGGACTCTGTTCTTCAGTTGCATGATATTGACCGACCTCCTGATTTGCTGTAGTTGAAGATAAATGCCGTGATTCTCGGCTCTAACTACACGTCGCAATGTGACTTTCGTGCAAATGGCACGAGGCACCGGTAAGAGGAGTCTCACGAAATAATGGTGGTTGTCGTGCGTTCTATGTCTCAGTCAGGCTGGTCCGCAGGTTATTTACGACGAGAATTTCGTTCTATACAGAAGGCGTCGAAGCCTCGCTTATATATAACCAAAAAAGCGCCAGTTACACAGGATGTTATTTCTTTAATGGCTTAGGAGACTTATATTTGTATAAATGTACAAAGAAAAATTGAAATATACATTTATAGGGATTCTAAACATTAGAAAATAAATAAAATAAAAAGTTCAATTAGTGAGTCAACAAACTCTTGTTATAACAGAAGAGGGACAACTCACTAAAAAGAGCGCTAACAATAATTTTGCGGCTGCTTTGATGTAATAACTAGGATAAAATGAAGAGTAAGCACTAATCAAAAGACAATACCATCAAAGTGCACGCGAGATGACAAAGCCCAAGTATGCATAATTACTTTCAAATATGCTAACGAAACGGGACCTGCTATTACTTTTTTTTTAGTGCTGTTTAATCGTATGTCGAAAGTCCTTTGATAATGAGTTTCTTTTTGGTTAAGAACCTCCCTTCCTGTGCGAAGACACGCATTCTCTGACATCTAGAGTTTTACCAATCCTCTATTTCCAAGCTTTTGAACTTCTGCTCAATTTTCCCCAACTTCCATTTTTTAAGAAACAGGTTTAACGCTTTCCTCAAGGTTAAGCCCCACCAATTTTAATCTCCTTCATTTCCTTGCTTTTCTGAGCCTGGGTCAGGAAGAGCACTGAACTGACGTTACATTAACCATGTCTCACACACACACACACATCCATATTTACATACTAATATATATATATATATATATATATATGAATAATTATCACATCACTGTGATTCATATAGATCATTCGATCTACAAATGTCCTTTAATATCTAATTCGCTCTACCTCGGAATTGATATATTTTCATATATGTACCGAAGGGGAATTTTAGTTGATAATAATTTCGTCCCCATGAGGGGACGAAATTATTATCAACTAAAAATTCCCCTTCGGTACATATATGAAAATATATCAATTCAGAGGTAGGGCGATTTAGATATTAAAGGACATGTGTAGCTCGAATGATATAATATTATATAGTATATATATAATATATTTAGAAATATTATATTATAATTATATATATTATTATATATATAATATACATAATGTAGAATAAATTCATCTATACCGTATAAATGGACCCAATCCCCTGCATTTGTCTAAAACATGTTAAGTCAAATGAGACAAGACATGCAGCCGATCCTGGTTTGTAGCCCCACTAATACCTAAAAGGAGACGGAGTGAAAGCCACATAAAAAAAATTATAAAAAATAAAAAATGGACAAAAAGCACTCTTTGTCCAAGGGGTATTTCTTGCAACACCGCTGCTTTGGCAACGATCAATCTGCAACCCACAACCCTGCAACGTAAATATCCTGGTGGAGAGTCACAACAGTGCTTGACCTGTGCCTTGACCTGCGAACTAACCTTTTAGCAGGGGCGTCTTGCTGTACTGCGCACCCACACGAGGCGAGGCAGGGAGCGAGGACTGAACATGCACGAGGAACGGTATCCAATTGCATTCCAAAAATCCCCATCATGAATAACAATCAAGAGCGAATTCATTCGCGTCCACAATTAAAAATCTAATCACGACTGTGGTAATGAAAAATACAATTGAAATAAATACTTTTTTTTTTTTTTTACATTGGTATGTAATTTACGCTTCACTTGTCATTACGACCGATGATATCAATAATGGCTATCTATGTCCTCTATTTTTTTTTTAAATGGTCAACTTTTCGAACATTCACACGCAGATCGTGCCTACCATTACCTACCAAGCCAGTCAACATAACGAAAGGAGTTAACCAAGGCCGTTCAAATATAGTTGCTCTATTGACAACGACGGTTTGTCCCGATAAAAGTCACAGAGTCAAGAGCTGGTATATTTATGAGACCAATCTCCATTACCCAGTAATGGCGCATATAAGGATCTAGGATGCATTGCCAGGTTTATAGTCGGTATTCATCCGCGAAGGGTCGCATTGCTTCTCTCTCTCTCTCTCTCTCTCTCTCTCTCTCTCTCTCTCTCTCTCTCTCTCTCTCTTTGAGAGATGGTATCTTCTTGCCCTTTGGAGTGTTTATTTTCCCTTTCTACCTTCCAAGATGGCCCAGCAAATTCGGGTGACAGCACACTAATTACAAAGTGTGTGAATATCGTTGCATCTGAGATTATTCAATTGGTCATCGAACCGCAACAACAAACAAGGGGATTGATAAATAAACAGGACTGCTAGGTCGACAAAATTTAATAATAAACACAAAGTATGACAGACAGACAGACAAACAGACGATTTAATATACACAGACGGAACTACAGGAAGACAAAAATAACAGTCATACGACTAAACTATACAAATAAATGTCCAGTTTGACAAATCGAAGGGCAAAAAGACAGAGACGATTTGATCTACACAGACAGACAGAGCTATGGGAACCTAAAAACAACCATAGAAAGAGAAATGTGACAGACAGACGAGTGGACATACATGGCGACAAAACGAACAAAAAGACAGAGCCATGGAAAAGCAAAATAACAGACAGAGAACATGAATTCCTGTATGTAAACGTAGGCTGCCCCCATCGAATCGCTTCCTGCCTGAGTGCCATCTACAATTTAGTAGTTCAAAGACACAGGGACGCATTCATTTCCCTAAATTTGGCTTGGGACCCTGTCACTGTAACTTTCTTGTTTTTGGTATTCCCTAACTTTCGGGGCGCCCAAACAACAAACATACGGGGTGGCGTTTCTTTGTGAATCTGTTTGTAGGAAATTAAAATAGGACCAAATTAAAAACGGCGAATAAAAAAAAGCAAGATAAAAAAGGTGATGGTCAATTAAAGACTTTAAGATGTAATAGTTGTGATTAATGGCAGAATTACATTCTGCAGTTCACAGTGGTCTATAATCTTTAGTTTCATAACAAAGAATTCAATAAAAGACAAAAAAATAACGAATGTGTCTATATTTATATATACTGTATATATGAGTATATATATGTGTGCATATATATATATATATATTATATATATATATACATACACATACACACACACACACACACACACACACACACACACACACATATATATATATATTAGATATATATATATATATATATATAATAATATCTATATATATATGACTATATATATTGTGACGCGCCCTTTTTCCCTGTAAAGGGCCCCACAGACGATACGATCACCGGATCCAATCGTCTGAACCGTAAGAACACCTCACAGACTATAGTGTTCTCTTCCGGCCAAAAGTGGGTGGCGTCTCAGCCTCTCCTACCAACTAGCAACCTGCCACTGCCAGGTTCGTGGCCTCCGTTTCAGTTCAGGTGGTCCGAAGCCTTCACGTCTATGGCGCGATCACAGGATTCACTTCAGTATCAACAAGACACTGTAGTGACAACTTGGCAGCTACGTCGACAGATGACTTCTGGGAGAAAGCGAAATTAGGCTTATGATTAATTAGTTGGAAAGGAAATTTCAGATATATAATTACATACATACATGCATATATATATATATATATATATATACACATATATACATACATATATACATACACACATATATACACACATTATATAGCAATAGCATCTTACATAGTGTAGTGTTATATAGTCTAGTATACAGTAGGTCTATGATCCGTTAAAGCAAAATAAGCGCTTAATCTACGGTTCCATAGCCAAGTAGGCGTACAATTTTCAATTATTGTACACTAAATTTGTAGTTTATATAGCGAAAATTGAAATATTATTGAAAATATTATCATAAACTTTTATTTTATGTATGAAAAATAATGTAATTTAAACAATAGTACTATACACACAAATACTATATATATATATATATATATATATATATATATATATATATATATATATATATATATATGTGTGTGTGTGTGTGTGTGTGTGTGTTACGATTGTTTAAAATACATTGTTATTTGCCTTGCATAAAATAATTTCATGATAACATTTTCAATAATATTAAAATTTTCCTTTTTATAAATAAAACAACGTGTATATAAGAGTTTAAAATTTTACTCTTATTTGACTACATTACCGTAGGTTTAAAGGCCTATTCTGCTTTAACGGGTCATAGACCTACTGTATACTAGCGTACGCAAGATGCTGTGTAAGCAACATGGTTACTTTTTACCTTTGTAAACTAGTGTTGCGTAACTTGAATAGTTGCTTTACAAATCACTGGGATTATATGACCCAAAGAACGACTTGTGGCGCATAAGCGAAATGTGTCTACCAACCTCTCGTGCAGTGATATTGGTTGTCGCATACAAGTGCGTTTTTTTATTTCCATAAGTGGGAAGACGTTATTTAAGTTCCATGTCGGTCTGCTCGTCCATTCTCGGGTAATTAAACCAATCACCAGGGTAAAGTTTCAATTCGTCAAACAAACAATCGTGAGACGATTCATTTCTCTTCTTCAACCATAGCTCAATTCAGGTTCTCGTTTTTCGCAGGTGTTTTCAAATTGCTGCTGCACTATGAGGGGAGCGGCCATGTCCTCACTCTACCGGGTTTCGGCAAACTGAAGTGAATCTGAACGTCTCTGGGCAACGCGGATACCGGAGTCAGAACGGAACATGATCCGCCGAGGCGTTTAAAGGGTTAATCTCCCAAGGGCGCTTACCTTCTGGTTCCCAGCGATCCACCACAGGTAACTAACCAAAAGGTGTTTACTTTATACCGCACAAGTCGTCATTCTCATCCGTCGAATGCTGACGTATACAATCATTGCCGAGCTTGTACGTGGTTATCAAAATGTACCACATGCAGAGAATTGGAAATAAGCACTTTCTCACATGGCAACGGAAAGTAGTGAAACGATAAATGGAATATATATTGAATAAAAATTTAACAACAGAAGATGAAAAACGGGGAAGCGAGCGCAGTCTGGAAACTCACAACATTACTGCATAATCTGAAGCCTCTTGATTAAATTTTCTCGACAGCTGATTCTCTAGTTCACCTTCAATCTGCCTCAAAGATCCTGCTTCTTTAAAAAAAATTAATTTTTACATACAAAGTTGAACTTCTTGAACTATATTACTGCAATGTATGAGATTTGAGTTTTATGTGAAGATCAATTGGTCAGAAGAGATATCTCATTTCTGACTGGCATTAACGTTGTGCCGATTGAAAATGTTGATCTCAGTATCCTATTCGATCCGAAGACAAGACGGGGAAAAGGGGAAACAGGAAAATGTTAGGGAAAGAGGAAGGCTTAACCCCAAAAGGAATGATATATCAGCCCTTTAAAAGGGAGAAACTGTACTATTCAAGGAAAAGGGGCTACAGAAAGAATTCCTCAATTTAGAAGTAAAAGATAAGAAGCAGTTACCGAACCAGGCAATTTGGGAGCTGCCGACCCCAGCAAAATAAATGAGAGGTGGCCACACAAACCTACTACAGACTTCCAGTCTGATCAATTCAGTAGAAGAGATCACGATGAACGGCTGCTCTTTTGTGTTTTGTATAAAATGGAGTTCCTTTCCATGGACTGATTTGTTTACGTCACCTGGCTACGAAACAGTAAAAAAAAAAAAGTTGAATGATAATGGTTATAATATATATGAAACCTATTACTACTACCAATTTTCAGGAGAATCAATATCACCACCTGTCATCTGACCATTCTAATAAACATGTCACTTTAATGGTGGAAAGCTATGAGAGACAGTATCAGAAATTCTCTCTCTCTCTCTCTCTCTCTCTCTCTCTCTCTCTCTCTCTCTCTCTCTCTCTCTCTCTCTCTCTCGAAATAGCATTAAAGAGAAAGTTCACTCACGCAATAGAAACCCAGTCTCATCACGAGCAAACATACACGCTGCATTGTTATGAAAGCGAGAATCAAATCTTTGCCAGGAGAGTGAACACTAAGCAGGTTTCCTCAAGTTCTTTCACAAAGATTCAATAACAGAAATCAAAGGACTAGCGGGTATGTATTTTCCAGGTGGATTTCAAAGGGCCGAATCTCCCAGTCACTGGGAATGTGAAATATGTTGCCACTGAATAGCAAAGAGGTGGCTGACCTACTCGTTTCATATTTACTTCTGTCCACGAAAACCGTTGAAACGGGCAAAGGAAGATACTTGACTTACCATGAATCCCAGGCACCAATTTACTCATTTTTTTTTTTTTACAAATTGATGTGGAATCTATTATGGTTATCGATGCTTAAACTAAGGAGGTTGCGATTTTCGTTCTTTTATCATTTGCTTATTTTTATATTCTATTAATTAAATCGCAGTCTTCATAAACATTAAAATCGCAACTATCGAAACAGTAAAAGATTCTGACAAAATTTCCTTTAGTGATTTCTTTCCAAAAGATGACATTTGCTGCTGGTCATACTTTGGACATTCACATGGCACATGTCTGGAAAGGAGCAGAAAAAAAAAAACAAACGCGTGATCTCCTTTCACTCACACCTATACATGTCGACCTACCTAATGTGCCAGATTTGACAGAAAACCCATTGACCAAGTGGAAAGAATTGCAATGACAAATAAAGCGTGACAGACTTACAGAGGGTGGACGTCTAGACGGATAGACAACCCGACATCGTGAGGATGGTAAGACTGAGGTAGAGGAAAATAAAATATCCAAAAGTTTAGCAACACACACATTTTATATATATATATATATATATATATATATATATATATATATATATATATATATATATTATATATTAAATCCCCATTGCCAAAGTGCTTGCATTTTTGTACAATATAATAGAAAAACAAACAAATAAAAAAGAATAAGAAGTTCTGCAGTTACAACTTGACTCCTCACACATGCAATAAAACGTGAAGGAAATCCTAAAACGAAACGAAAATATAGACTCAGCGTAGTTACTGAAACAAATCACGCAGACGTTCCACTCCCGAGATTAATGATGATGCAGAAAAATACATGATAGCAGTGGAAATGTAATACTAGAAGCTACAAAGAGCTGTGATGCGCGCTTACAATGCCACTAATCATACCAGCAATAAATTAATTATATACATGCATAATGTGTGTGTTTATGTATGTATGTATGAGCGTATGTAATATATCATGATATTATATATATATATAGCATATGTATATATATATATATATATATATATATATTTATATTACAATCTTGTCATCACCCGTATAAGTAGAGGCTTTTGGGTACTGCAGGAATCGAAATTGCAGGGTGAAACTCGCAATTTATACAATTCCTGAGAGACTGGTCAAATAACAAATTTGGGAAGCAATTGTCATGGAAATGCTTTTTATAATCATACTCCACACACTGTGAAAATGAACCCTATCTGAAGAAAGAGAAAACATTAGCCAATATTTTTATTTTCAATTTACAGGATCACTGTTCAACATCTCCTGTTTACTACACACGTTATGTAGATGACACGTTTGTTCTTTTTCAAAAAGAGGGTTGCTGCTGAGGAGTTTTTAGTTTGCCCATGACCTTCACCTTAGTATTAACTTTGATACTGAACAAGAAAAAAAAAAGATTGCTTGTCTTTTTTTTTAGATTTCATAATTTTCAGATCTAACCAACATTATGTTTATCCCACAGAAATTAACAGCTCCCTTGGCTCCAATTTTTGCATGTTTTTTTTTTCTACATAATTTTTACCTTTAACCCCCTTTTCCGACTAGATTCATTTTCATAATGAGGTGAACTATTTTAATAATATTTGTTTGAAAACTGCTTTTAGTTGAAAAAACATCTCAGGAACTTTATAATTTTATACAGGCAATTATTCTTTACCTTATATGGCTGGCAAGTTTTTAACTATTTTAACTACTGATTATTATAAGCATTTTTGTTACTTTAATCACAAGTTTATTCTTGAGAATCCAAGAACGATTGACTCCATTTCAACAGTCCATGCTAACAGTGTGGACTTTTTCCTAGACTTCCAGGTACAGTCTTAGGAAAGGCTGTCACTACGAGTTAGAAGGTGCTTTCCAATATCAGGGAACATCTAAACAAATACAAAACAACTATTTCCTAGGAATATTCTGATAACAGCAAAAGCCGCTAATGAAACCTTCCAATACCGGAATTATCATCTACAAAAAGACTATTTTCTTTCACTGAACAATCATATTTCTTGAAAACAAAAATTCTTTTGTTTTTGTGCTTTCTTGGGTAACTCAAAGTTCATTTTTAAGGAGTGAGGCTGGTTTACTACAAGTTTCTGCGCACAGCTTGTATGTTTGACCTAATTCAAGTTCTTTTTAACTGAATTACACATTAATTAAATTGTTTCAAATGTCATTTTTTAACCATGGTAATGAAGATATGTTTTGTAACGCTACGCTGGCGTAGAATAATATATGAGAATATGTATCACCTCTTTTTCATCATCCTCTTCACCCTAAACACACATACACACATTATACATATATATAGTATATATAATATATATATATATATATATATTATATATATATATATATATTTTTTGTTTAACACATTCATAAATACACACACACACATCCATATATATATATATATATATATATATATATATATATATATATATAATGTTGCATGTGTTAAACCTACACACACGCGCGCGCACGCACACTCATGTACTCACACACTAGCAGTAAAACAGGAAAATTTACAACACTACAACTCACTGCCAGCAACAAACTCTTAGGATAAACTTGGCTCTTAATGTTGGAGGACGGAAAATTTTTAAACAGATAAATAAATAACACCCACGGGGGAAATTCAAGCTAAGTCAAAAGTCGCCTCGACGGCATTATTATTCATACCCTTATAAGCACTGCGACCTGGCGCTCTGAATCTCTCAGAGATTATTCTATGAGAATCATGAATATTTCGGGGTAATTTCACTGTTGCTTTCTCGACGGGATATCCACTATTGAACTGTTTTCATAAAAGAAAGTAACATCATTTCTACTAAATTTCCCTCCACTGAATTATTTCACATGCGATCAGTGATGGATCATTGTTACCAGATCACATAATTTCACACTATTTATATATATATATATATATATATATATAGTATATTATATATCTATATATTATATATAATTATATATTATATAATAATATATTATATATATAGATAGATAGATATACACAAGAGCTGACGACCCAGGAAAACTCTGAATGACATCCGATAAACTCTCTCTCTCTCTCTCTCTCTCTTTCCTGTAAGATGGTTGCTTCAGTGACACTGCCCAGCATTTTTTATATTATATATTTAACCACTTCTCACCCCCCTTCATATTGTGGCTGAACTTGGACTTGAACGGCATCGGAAGTGTGTCAGTTCATCCCAGCGACCTCATAAACTATGGATTAGACAATATCTGTCATTATCGGTTAATTTTACATGCATCTCCAGCCCACGCCTTCTTACCACCCTTCCCATCAGGGCTGAACTTGAACTTAAATGGAATCAGGACTGTTACTATTCACCTCAGTAACCTTGAAAACTAAGGATTAGTCAATAATACCAGTCGTTTTTGGTGATTTTATATGTCACCCTCTTCCCACCCCTCCCTATCAGGGCTGAACTTGGACTTGAAGGGCATCAGTCTCAGCGACCCACAAAACTATTTGTTAGACACTAATATCTGCCATTTTCTGTTATTTTTACACGTCACCCCCTTCCCACCCCTTTTCGCTCCCTGAGTTAAAGATACAGGAATTTTAGGATAGATACTTATAATTTGTCTATAAGCCTGAAAACGTAAGAAATAAATAATGTGCATGTTAAATAGTACAGAAAAATTATTTCTCACAAAATATAGCATATTTATTTTAATTTTCGTTGGTGAAACAAGGCTCTATTTGACTGTAGAATTTAGCACATTTTAATTTATTTCGTGTACTGAATTTAAACAATGTGCGTTCAGTTATTTTGGGTTTCCACTTACAGCTGAAAATATATGAGCGTGTTTAATTTGTGTTATTTTTATTCGATCCTTATTGTTAACATGAGTAGTATTAAGTATGAGTACTAATTACGAAGTCCACTTCAAGTTAAGTTAGGATTATAATGTTTACAAGTTATGCGTGTGGGGAAAATCTTGCACGCGTCCCAAGTAAGGGGGTATAGGATCAGCCTTCTAACGCTTACGTTTCCATACTTTTGCCCTTCCGCTTTCTATCTCTTTCAATTCTATCATTTTTTTCGGCCTTCTATTTTTTCTTAATCTTTACAAATGGCTTGACCTCTTACGTGGCTTCCATCAGCCTTCTACAACTTTTGTTCTATACTTTTTCTATTCACCCTTTTTCTTCTTGTTTTTTTCAGCCTTTCATAACATATACTTCTTACTACTGTTCTATTTCAACCTCCTATAGCGTTCTTTTCTAGAGACCTGTATTACTAAACGTCAGTGTTGTAGTTATTGTCGCTTTTCACATAAAGAAAATCTAAAAGAAGGCAATAAAACATCAGATGCCTATACTCCGTTTTTTTCCATCTGTCCATCCACCTGTGGTGTTTGCGCATGGTAACACTGCGTACCAGGCTTTAAATAATATCCTATTTCGAATATTAACGGTGTAATTCGTATACAGTAAATTATTAAAACACTTTTCAGTTACAAATGTATACCCAGATATCCTTTTATTTACCTAAAACTTAGACATAGCGTAATTATTTAAAGCCGGGACGCAGTGTTACCATGCGCGACCACCACAGGCGGATGGATAGATGGAAAAAAACAAAGTATAGTCAGTGCAGATAAATCTCAAACAATACAGAATCAGACACTATTATATTTTTTGTATTAAACACAATAACAGAATACAAATGGTGGAGCTTAAGAAATCTCCGTTTCTACAAACTTCGGGTTCTATACGAGGATGCAAAACATTATCTTTACTGCCTATCAACTGGTCATGCTAGGGTGAGAAATAGCTCCCTAATAGTTCCTAAGCCCAAACCACTTTCAGACGGCTACAAAGTCATCTTATCGTCGCGTATGCAAATCTTGAGTACTTTGGAGGCAACTTCTCTTTAGATCCATGCCGAGGAGAGTGATTTTCATTTTTCTAAACTTCGATAGAATGTAGAGTTAACTTAAGTCCCATTCTGAATCGGCGGATGAATCTGGTCTTACCGTGATATACAACTTCTATAGATACTTGAACTGCATAAATATCTAACTTTGCCATAGCTACTACGGTGTCGACGATTACCACAATAGTTCCTCGTAAAGTGAAACAAAAGTTTATAACGAAAGCCTCTTCACTGATTACATTATTGGAAATCAAGAGGTAAATCAAAGTAAAATTTCAACAAATTGTAATATATTTCTCACGAGCTTTCTTACACAATCTAAAACCTGGCCAACATTTAATGTTTTCGATAAAGCGTTCATCATACTTTGGATTTTTTTTTCTTTTTTAGGTGCCAGCAACGACGGAATTTAACTTTTTAATGAACCAGGGGCGAATAAATGAAGAAAAATTTGTCCATAAATACTCGGAAGGCTCATAAGCATGGTTCCTTTACTTCTCAATGTCAGTGATAAATAGCTCTCTCTCTCTCTCTCTCTCTCTCTCTCTCTCTCTCTCCTCTCTCTCTCTCTCTCTCATGTAAGTCAATATAACTACTACTACACAGTCTCGTCCATCTCTCTTAGTCAAATATTCTGCCTTCTGTATTAGTGCGATCAAAAATACTTTCAGAATAAATAAAGCAGAAGGGAAGTAAGAAAGCCATAAAATTACAGCCGAAATAGTGACCTGAAAGTAAGAAGAGAGAGGGATTGGGCTGTGGGAGGTCCGACTCAGAAGTGGCTCAGGAAAAGACAGATGGAGATGGAAAAACAAAGGAAAATAAAAAGGGCAGCAGGAGTGTGGGAAGAGGAAGGAAGAATCCGCCCTTGCACTTAGTAACATATTTTTCTCATTGTCAACTTAGTGGCAGTTGCCAATACACTATTGGAAACCTCCGGCACGGCATCTTTTCTTGAGACCACAAGAATTTCGTGCGGATTGTTCGCCTTTCTAGGTGGGGGTTTCTCACAACAATGATGCCAAAAAGGGAAGCCAAGGAATTATTCTTCACAGGTGTGGCATAGTTATGTAACGTGGCAGATTTCTGCTCCCTGATAAATGAGAAAGGAATTTGCACCTGATGCTCCACGTCTTAAAACACTGATGATTGATTGATCTGACAATCATGTTTTCGATAAAATCTAAACGGCTAATTTTTACCTGCGGAGCATACTACAAAAACTTAAATAGATATTGACTTCCAAGACAGCTCCTTCTCTCTCTCTCTCTCTCTCTCTCTAGAACCTTTGCTACGCACACGGTCTACCTGTATCTACTGAAATATGATTAATACGTCGAAAATTAACTACATAATTACACAATACCTCCCGAAGAGAGCGCCTGCATCTGACTACTGGTACCGTACCTACCGTCCCCCAAAAGTTATTAAAGGCAAAGGAGGAAGATAACCTATAAATTGTACAGTTATATTTTTTTCTGAACTAATGCGACGTGTGTAGCGTCCCTGATCTACTTCCTGTGTCATATTCATGCAACGACAGTGTGACAATGTAGCTTCTCACCGCTCTGTAGACTTAATATCAACAAGGTTCTCTAAACAACTGTTATTTGCCTTCATTTCTATTATTGCTTGATTGACTTGTTTGCGTATGTTGGCATCGTAACGGCCAAGGTCATCGACACCAATATGCTTGTGCTTTTAGTTAAGGGAACTGAAAAAGAACGAAAGTGAATTCAGGGTTTGATCAATTTCAGATACTATTCAATTAACCCGTGCATTTTCAATAAATACTTAACTACAATCTATTCATAAAGATTACTGATGGAATAATGCAAATCGAATAGCACGTCAATGATTCTTTGCATAAACCAAAATACAATATCATTATGTACCTTGATCTGGCGGTTAACAAATTCCAGGACGGTCTTGTCAACTTAGAGACGAGCTCAAATTGATTTTATATATATATATATATACATATATATATATATTATATATATATATATATACATATATAAATTACACCAATAGTAAGGTAGTGTCAATTTGAAATGAAGGCGAGACTGCTCTTTGGATGGTTTACATATTTATTTATATGTTGCACCGTGATTTTATAAATCTCTCTCTCTCTCTCTCTTCTCTCTCTCTCTCTCTCTCTCTCTCTCTCTCTCTCTATCTATATATATATATATATATATATATATATATAGCATATATATATATATATATATATATATATATATATATATATGCATTAAAATCTCGATGCAACCTGAATATAAATATATAAACAACCCAAATAGGTACTCGACAGTCTCGCCTTCAAAGCAAATGGACACTACCTTACTACTGGTTCAGTTTATCTAAACTTTTCACATTTCGACACTGTCATCACTATGACCTTCCAACACGTACAGCTTTTAAATATTCGCAAGTGTTTTCTTCAGATGGAACATGAACGTACACACTAAGGAGGATTTCAACATCTAACTTTATAAGCGTTCATATTTTTAACCTAGTCTCCTCACTAGGAAGAGTTTTCTCTTTATTCATCGTATCACTGGTTGTTCATATACACAAATCACTTGCAAAGGCTAATCTAAAAGCATGGATGACTAGGACAAAGCAAAACCAACTTCTCTGAATGGAATGGAATGAAATATAGAATTTGGTCTAGAGGCCAAGCGCTGGGACCTATGAGGTCGTTAACGCTGAAACGGAAACTGGTAGTTGGAAGGTTTGAAAGGTGTAACAGGAGGAAAACCTGGTAGTTGCACTATGAAATAAATGTTAAGAAAGGATGGATGGCAAGATGGAAGAAAGAAAGAATGTGAATGCAGGAACAGTAAAAGGAATGAAAGGGGTTGCAGCTAGGGGCAGAAGGAATGCTGCAATGAACCTAAGTCCTGCCTACAGTGCAACGAGTGAGGTGCACTAACAGCACTGCCCGCTTTACGGTGGAAATTCCCTGAAGACTCTTCTACTAGGCTCCAGAAATGGACAATGACGTGACGAATCATTTAAGGGAAAACAATAACATCGTCATCACATCCCATAACAACGCTTACATCTTTCATCCATATTTTCATCGGCGAGATATTAGAAAATTGCTCATCACACATAAAATACGTACGTCTGTAAGTACGTAAGCCTTCCTGGATGCGTGAGAATAGGCCAGCTATGACTTATCCACGTTTACCACATACTGACAACGCACGCAAATACGGTAAAAAGGCAATTCCTTTCGAATATCAGAGAGGAAAACGCGTCCTGTGGGGGGAGGGGGGAGGGGAATTCTGATTTCCATGATCCAAGGAAAAGGCCGAGAAACCTACAGAAAAATGAAAGGAAAATGTGTTGAATCCAAAGACTTTTACACATAGCAATTAATTGTTGGGATAAACTATTTTACTTTGCCATAGATGAGAATTCTCAAAGGCCCATCCATCACTCTCTCTCTCTCTCTCTCTCTCTCTCTCTCTCTCTCTCTCTCACACACATACACACACGAGCCATCATGTAATGTCCATACAGCAGGACATACTTGAAAACCCGCAGACCGAATATGTCTTTATTCCAGAATAACTAACAACCTATGGAAGCATACAAAGAATTCGTTAAGAAAACAAATACCTAAACAAATAATCGCTTCAGCGATAAAAATAAACACGTAATTAATCCTTTACTAACAATATATATAATATGAACAAAGAGTAAACGAGAACTAACAATTTGGCGGTAAAAATAATCTTTAGACTAAATACTCCTATATTCAAGAAAATACTTAAATAATCAAATAAGAGAGAGAGAGAGAGAGAGAGAGAGAGAGAGAGAGAGAGAGAGAGAGAGAGAGAGAGAGAGAGAGAGAGAGAGGTTGTGTATGTATGAGTTACTGAGGCTTGTATATCACAATACAAATTTCGACCAATTTCCTTTTTATGGCCAGCCAGCTACGAACTTCATAAAAACGGATCCTATACATTTTTTCCTTAAAGTTGAGGGCTTCGTCAATAATGCAATGCCACAGGAAAATATGTTGAGGGAACCAAGTATTTTATATTTCATATTGTTTTTTTTTTTACAAGATATTTCTATACAGAGGAACGCCTACAATATGACTTTTTCACTTCGCATATTGCTCAATAATGAACCGGATGAAGTTCAGTTTAGGTAAAATAATTCGTTATGATTCAACCATAAGAGAATACGTACATTTAAAAAGCAAACACGCATTACATGACAATGAAGCAGCGTCTTTCTCGTGAGTGAGTTCCTGCCAAGTCCAATGTCCCCCGCATCTCACACTTTAGCTAAAGAGAACAAGACTTTGCCATGGCTATAATTGTGTATCACTTTAAAATGAAAAGCGGCTGACTAATATCTTTTCGAATTAATCGTAACATTTTCATTAACTTTAGGGAGTGATCTAAGTGAAAAATTTCCTTTGACAAGAATACAATTTATATCCTGCATTCTTGAAAAGAGACCAACATGATTAAAATGAAATATCTCTATAAATGTTGTTTTATCTATATAGTTACAAATTTATTTGAGCAAATGAAAATCAAAATATCTTAGTAGAGAGGGATAGCGTTATAAAGGGAGAAAAATTGTCATTTTTAATCTTAAAACAGAAGAATCGAGTTGCAAATGTGGTCTTAATAAAACAAATAAAAATTCAAAGTTCTGTCACCGTCAATAAAAGATACTGCTTTAAGAACTTCTTACTGAATGTCACAAAACAATCAAAACTTTATTGAAAAAAATGAGAATCGAATCTCAGTTTTCACGAAGGAAACAATACCGCCATAAACAACAATGCATATCTAAGGGAAAAACGAGTTTATGCAAATACAAGGAACTCATCACAACATCCAATAGAGACTGATTTACTCGAAGGAAGTATTTAAGCAAATCCTTCGGAGAAAAACTGGATATTATGCCAAAAATATTTGACTCCATCACATCATAGCAGATCGTGACAGCTCTGCTGAGAAACAATGAAAGAAATATGTCACACTGCCTGCTTCCTTACGCCATGGAATAATTCAAACTAATTACATCTCGTTTAAAGGACCTCATCAAGATATTGGTGCAGAATTGTATACCTACGCACAAATTTTCGCCAACTATTTCCCATCGAATCTGCAGTTCAGTTAGGTGTTACTTCCGCCTCATAAAATTAATTATAATTATAAAATTCAAGTTGAATAAACACGTGAAAAATAGCAAATTATGTATCCGCATAATCAACATTCAAAATTGCTGGCGATATTGGCAACCCTCACCAGCTAAGCACATACCCAGCAGACAATTTGCCCACGTTATAAATGTGTTCCCTTTTAACAAGCTTAAGGATATTGCCGGCGGACCAAAACAACTGCACCTCAGTCTTAGGAGATGAGGGGAGGGGAGGGGAGGGGAGGGTTTGGGTGGTGGAGGTGGGGAATGGTTGTTGAGAGGGGACGGAGGGGAGGGGTTACAGGGCATCCAGAGGGAGATAATGATGGTGTATCTGGGGAGGGTTCCGGATTAGTGGAGTAGAGAGAGAGGGGGAGGGTCCGGTTTAAGGAGGTGGGGAGGGGGAGGGGGAGGGGGGGAGCGGGTACAAATTTCAATAATGCCGTCGTGTAAGCATAGAAGGAGGTGTTTTCGTGCACGAAGTAGGAGGGGCCAATAACCGCTGTTATGAGGCAACAAGCCATTAGGGTCGTCAGGGCCGCCATTAATCTTGCTTGCTCGCCTCGGCTGCAAATTGCACACTCAACTCCTCATCAGTGGCATATCTTATCTCCCCCTACCCCCAACCCCTCCTCTTTTTAACAGCCGAAGGGTTTTTCCAACATTTTCCCATTCGGTATCATCTTGAGGTTGAGGTGGGGGAGAAGAAAGGAAGGGGGGGGATGTTGAGCAAGGGCATTTTTTTATTCCTACCCCTACCTAAAACCTCCTAGTTCCCCCTTCTTGGGATTAATTAAACGCGCCTGACTTGTAATAAAGTATACAAAAATTGTGACGCTGAAAACATCTATAGTTATTTCATTATTCATCCTACACAAGAGTGGGTAGTCATCCCCCTCGGGAAACCCGGCTATGTAATTAAACACTCAATCTGTCCTACAGAACAGTAGAAGTGACTGCAATATACAACGACAAGGGGCGTCAACTTATAATTCAGAAATATATTGCAATAATTTTTTTTTTTTTATTTACCTGTTACCCGTAACAAATATCAAAACTTAATATACATAACTATTTTAGGAGAGAGAGAGAGAGAGAGAGAGAGAGAGAGAGAGAGAGAGACGAGAAGAGAGAGGAGAAAGAAGAAGGAGAGAGAGAGAGAGCAATGATGCTATTCAGCAAATTAAAAAGTATTGAAACCGAACAGTAATTTTTACAAAAAAGATAGGGTTGCTCCAGAGCATAAAATAAAACATCAAGTAGTTAAAAAAAATACCCACGGTTAAAAAAAAAACCCACAAAAATAAAACTTTTTCTTAATGGCAGCAAGGCTAAAAAAATAAATTATTCCAATACATTTGGAATATATGCACAAAACATAATAAAACTCCAAGCCGCTAAAACAGATCGCGGTAATTGTTACTGAAAACATATGTCCGCGTGAGCTGATATGCTTTTTATACTAGCAGGGATGCGGCATCCATCTCTATCCGAAAACAAGACAAGGTGTGTTGGGGTAACCTCTCTTCAAGCTCATGTGTTCATGTGTGTTTGTTCTTGTTCGAATCCCACAACGGAAGCGATAAAATCGAAGTGCTAAACGTATTATAAGTGTTGAGGAAATTGGTGGCTTAAAAGGTCAGTGTGGTGCATAAAACAATTGTGCATATGCAGTTCACAAATACATATAATGTATGTGTGTGTGTGCGCGTATGTATAAAACACGAAGTAAATACGGGGGTGGGTATCTTCCTTAGGCCAGATATTTAACCATGTCACCAATTAGGTACCAAGTTCCTACAGGCAGCCAGCTGTAACAGCATGTAATTATGAAACTAACAATGCGCTATTGTCAATACTCTAATAGGGGGTTTCTCTTACAGGGGATGAATAGTGTTCAAATATCTCGTGATTGCATTAATTTGTTAAGCGCTTACAAATATATCGCTTTACATACCTAGAATACAACTTAGGAGAAAAATACAAATTCACAATGAGAACCCCCGTAATCAATGGTACTGAGAAAATACTTAAACTGGGATTTTAATTACGTCTATTACACAGTTCTTAAGTAAAAATGTTACTCCGCAAGTAACTATATTAACTTTAGTAGTCTGATGACAGTACATGAAGGAAATTATGGACCTCACACTTAGCCCAAATGCAGCACAAAAGGTCTAGTAACTACAGCTCAATGCATTTGGGCAGATTGCAGCCACTGACGATTGTACTTATCTAGTGCTATTTTAGTATGGTATTACGGGACGCATATACAATTAGGGCACTAAATGTTCCAGATACTAACATCTAAAGAACCAAAAGCCCAGGACGTTAAGCATGGTATGTACTTGTACTACAAGCAGGCAAGAAACAGAATCTTCAGGGCCTACGTATATTCTACCGTTTACCGATTTTAAAGTTGCGACTCTAACTGCAGGTTTAGAATGATACGCTATTCACACTTTTCTTAATCATAACCTAAAAATTCTAAAACATTAGAATTTTGTGTACCCTATCCAAAATGTTTAGGACTGTCTTGACCTTATAATAATACAATATATATTAAGAATATATATAGGACCTATATATACATATATATATATATATATATAGATATATATATATACATACATACATACATCAATTATATATATATATCAATATATATATAATAATAATATATATATATATATATATATATATCATATATACTATATATATAAATCAACGGCATTCTACTCTAACGATTCCATTCCCAGTTTCTTAGAAAAGCAGTTTATAACTTTCCAAAATAGTTCAAAAGCATACGTTTACCTACACATGAAAAATACTGTTTACAAATTTCCAAAATAGTTGAGGCATTTTAATTTTGCAATACTTATCGGATTCTGTATCCCTAAGTGTTCAGGGTAGGTGTTGTGGACACCGAGCAGTACTTCGGTCACGGATTCAACTTACATGGTCGCTGAATTACTCTTAATTACTAAAGTGACCATTCCTTCTAGTATGAAAACAATAGAACCTCCTCTGGCAATTAGCTAAAGGATTTAATCAAAGAATCAATAGCCTTCAAATATTCCAATAAGAAACACGCCCATAACATACGTAAGTATATGACGTATATTCTCTTTATAATCAAACTAAATTCGACACTATTGATGAGCACCCCATACAACAATCATAATTCTAACAATCAAATACTTTTAAAAGTTGTATTTAAAAGTTATCATTATAATAACAAACTATCATTTTGCTACCACCCTATCCTTTAAACTTTTACAGAACTCCATCAAATTATCTTCGCTCGGAATCGACAAGAACCCATTATCTTAAACTTTAAGGAGGGAGAAGAGGACGAAGACTCTGTGTGTGTGTGTGTGTGTGTGTAGGGGGTAAAGGAGCTAAAGAGGAGGAGGGGGGCAAAATCACAACATAGTAATTATCGAAATGACGTGATTAAACATTACCGAGTCATTAACGCTAAAGTTTACGTTGCAAAATGGTTTTCATCAGATGGATACTTCGTCTCGACGTGATTTGAGGTGGACTCATTTCCAAAGTTTACTACTAAATGACTGAAGGACGCATTTCCTGTTATCTTTACGGTTTCAGAGATTCGTGCTGTAAATAAGTTTAGTGTTCCTATTCTTCCCCAGTGACACAGATAAGTTCCTTGAGTACGTATTCCCTTGGAAAGTTGTACCAACAGTGTGTCGATTTCCTGAGCAACGTCTCTTGAAGATACGTATATAGAAAACGAGTTTTATCTTAGTCTTGCATATCCGTATAAGCCTTTTAGAAACAGCAAGGACGCACTCATAAACACATCTACTGACCGTATTTAACCTATCAGAAAAAAATATATAAAACCAAAGACAACTACAACATTTATACAAGGTTAATATTCCCGTTTCCAAATATCCCTGGAACATGGACTCAGCGTTCCATGAATAGGACATTCTTCACTGAGACAATGAAAGGAATGTGCTGCCAACGACGAGTTTACATCATGTCGGCGAAGCTGCTGGCATTTATCTTGCGACTCTCATTCACAGTGACTTCCTTTGAGATGAAAGTAAGTGTCCTGTCATGGATAGTTAATGTCTGGACCTGCAGTCCGTGACGAGACTACTCCTCAATGTTTGGAGGTCATTTTCTTAATTATTATTTAAAAAACGAGTCATACATAGATTGGTCTTACCCCTTAGGTATGTAGTGGTATACTCTAAATTGTAGATATTTCTGTACATATACATATGCACGTATTTATAAAAAAAAATTTACTTAGTAGTCAATGTCGTCCTGAATATATCATACATTATTCATTCTTAAACATCACCCAAACATTTCATTAGCAAACGCTTAATATGCTTGGCTCGTTGCCAAGGTTAGGGGAAATTTTTTAGTGCGTAAAAAAAAAGTCACTCGCTTCTGATTTCAAAACTAAGTGGAGAAGTAAACAAAACGCTGACCACTTTAAGAATCTTTTCAAATATTTATTTTTCAGGGCTTTTTTGCCTCTTATCGTTTCGAGATGTTGCAATATGAGCTCGAAAAATAAGTTAACGCAAGATACGTTCATTAAAATTATTTTTCGTCTTCTATGTTCAAGGACGATTCTTTTTAATTTTTTACTGTAATCATGGAAACATAATACTTCCTTCCGATGAACGATAATTAACCAGACTGCAAAATTTTCTGTTTTTCTTGAATAATCTCCTTACTACAATTCAATGGGATTTTCAGGACAGCAAAGTCGTTTTCATGATGTTTTTACTATGCCGATTTATCGTTTGTTATTGCTTGTCTTTATTTCCATAACCTTCCATCCTCTAGGAGGCGAATTTACTGATTTTCCTCCTTGCGCTTCATTCTATTTCCAACAATTTTGGCTTAGACAATGTAAGGAAGTCTGCGTCGTTGGTATCACACAATAATATATTCTATCAAATTCATCTGACTCCATTCAAAACCTTCCATTGTAAATTTGCTAAATTTAATTCTGGAAAGTCTAAAGGTAACATTTGATATCACTGATCTCGAAATTTGGCGAAGATTTATTGTTTTTGGCGAAACAAAGAATCTCCATCTGTACACAAGAGTTTCCTTGCATATCACTACTAAATGAAGGTAAGATTAAACGCAAAACTAGATCAAAAATATTCTGAAACTACTAAAAAATAGTATCAAATAAAGTAAGGGTAGATCGATAACAGTGCTAACGACTGAATAAGGTTTTGCGTTAAAAATAGAATCTTCTTATAAATATTGTGCGCTGCTTCACTGTTTACCCTCTTGAAATCGTATCTGTTGGAAGAGGATGAGAGAGTTGGTTATGGATTTCATATATATACCAAAATGGTACAAGAGAACTCTGAACTGAGTGATCAACAGTAAGAAAAACATACAATTGGCTGATATCATCTTACCAATTACACTAGGCAACCGCTTAACAAATTAACGCAATACATAGCATATCATATCCCAGTTCAGAGAGAGAGAGAGAGAGAGAGAGAGACGAGAGAGAGAGAGGGGTGATAGAAGAGAGAGACGAGAGAGAGAGAGAGAGAGAGAGAGAGAGAGAGAGAGAGAGAGGAATTTGAATGTTTTTCATGGCGAAAGGGGAAAAGATTGTGTGTGTATATATATATATATATACCATATATATATATATATATATATATTATATATATATATATATATATATATGCATAGCATAGATAAATGTGTACATTATGTATCATGACGTCATAATTTGCACTGTGTATATTACATAAATATTATATATATATATATATATATATATATATATATTATATATATATATAAGGTATATATATATGTATATAGATATATATATATATATATATATAAATATATGTGTGTGTGTGTGTGTGTGTGTGTGTGTCAGTCATACGACAGATGTGCGAAGATTTCCATCGGCATCATATGTGCAACAACGTCACATTAAGCTAATGTCACTATGAAGATTGGCTAAAAAAAATGAAAAGGGAAAAAAAGTCTTTCCATCGATATTTTGACGCAGGCAACGTTTTACTGGTGAAAATAATGCACATTCCTGCCGAAGCAGGACACTTTTTGCAATCTTTTCCTCTGCCAGGGACTCCATAACGCGAATTACTGACGTTCACTCTGACGTGCGTTCAATTTAGTGGCAGTTCAACAGGAATCACCAGTGTGTTAATGGGCGCTGAGGATGTTTTCACACACATGCGAGGACAACTGATTCATAACGCCAAGCATGACAAAGAAAAGAAGCGTTGGTGACGCCCCTGTCTTTGCATCGAAACGATGGAATTCCGAGGTCTCGCTACAACTTTACAACCCTCTACCTCATTTGAGTTATTTCCACAACAACCGCTACAAGGACACTCATAAAACTATAAAAGCAAATAAAAGCAAGTATGAAATGTCCTTTGCGTAAAAAGCCTTCGTGAATTTTAAGCAGCAAACCAGACCCCTGTCTCAAAAAAAAAAAAAAAAAAAAAAAAAACAAAAAAAAAAAAAAAAAAAAAAAAAAAAAAAGGTTGGCGGGGAACAGGTATGTTAACAGCGAGGAATATTCAAAGACAAAAGTAGGGTTGAAAGAATCGTAGGAGTCTGCTAAAAATCATCAGCAGGCTGGGACCGCGCGTGTACCACTGGGGAGAGGGAGCTGTAGGAGGGAAGGGATAGGGCGAGAGAATTTCATAGCTGGCAGAGCGTTTCGAGACAAAAGAATAAATTGACATGGAAAATATTTACCTCAAGGGGAGGCCTCACTTACCGAGAACAGGGGACGAGTTAGAATTTGTTGAACTACAGTACGCCGGCACTTTTTTGACTGTCCTTTGTTTAAATCACACAGATCAACCCTCACTTGCACATTTTCTCAAACAACAGCAGTCATGATTCAATATATCTTCAAGTGGTGATATCACAGTTAGATGAAAATGAAGAGATGGGGGAAATCGAGTTAATTCGTGACGGAATTTTTTTCTTTTGTTTCTCAAGAATCCGCGAGTAACTTTCTACAAAAGAAACCCAGAATAGCGGAATAACTAAGCATAAATAAATAAATAAAAAAATCCACAAAATAACATATGATACTAAAGAAAGTTTATGGCTCATTTATGTGTCTAGGTCAAATTATTCAAAACGCAAGAAAAGAGGGAGAGTGAGAGAAAGAAATTACATTATATAAAGTGTTTATACTATGCTATCATTTTTTTCAACGTATAATGGTATTTTATTTACATCTTTTCTTGACACTTCGAAAAGTTATAGTTTTATTGTACAAACAAATATTAACTTACATAAACTTCCACCGGCATGTATTCAAAAGTCGGTTCAGTCTAGTTTATTTGTCAAGTTGTACTTAAATTTTATTTTTATGCACTTAGTACATCAAATTATGTATAAAAGAGAGAGAGAGAGAGAGAGAGAGAGAGAGAGAGAGAGAGAGAGAGAGAGAGAGAGAGAGAGACGGCAAGGGATGGAGGGCCTTTGTGTATTTCTCCCTCTTCTAAATTCATTCTCATAAAACGTTCCAGTCTCAAACGCATCACGGAGATAAATCTGGAAGGTAAACAATTTGGGATACAACACACATGCGCATGAACAAAAACAGACCCATATACAAATATTGTTTGTATTTTTTTTTCAGCGTATTCGGAAGCGTGTACACATGTAAACTCGAACATTTGCATGTTACATTTTGCAGCATTCAATTTCTGTCATATGCGGACATAACATGTTTACAGAGTTCAAACACGCAGTCTGAAGAACAAACAAATAATACCAGGAAATATAACCCGACTTCGATAAAAAACAAACAAGCTGGTAAAAATCTAAGGGATATTTCTCTCTCTCTCTCTCCTCTCTCTCTCTCTCTCTCTCTCTCTCTCTCTCTCTCTTTTCCACACCCCTAGTCTGTAATCACCTACCCACATAATACGGACGTATGTATAAACTAATACGTTAACAAACATACAAAAATTCTCTCTCTCTCTCTCTCTCTCAAGCCAACAACTTTAGACAAGTTTTTTATAATTAGGTCTTTTGTATATTGTATAATGACTAAGCTCTTATATACATATATTTTTGGCGTTAATTATTCCTCCAATTCAAACTCAAGTCTTTTAATAATTTGCAATATTTCTTAACTAGTTTTATTCTACCATGCAAATCATTAATATGTGAGTATGCCATTACGTGGTTCGATCTCGGCCTGCCGCCCGCCAGTCAACCAGGCTGAGATGAGAATGGGTAACAGCATCAGCTGGGTTCAAGAACTAAGCCACGAGATTAGCATCCTAGAGATTTGGTTATATACATACATACATACATACATACATATATATATATATATATATATATATATATATATATATATATATATATATATATATATGTGTGTGTGGTGTGTGTGTGTGTGTGTGTGTGTGTGTGTGTGTACTACATATGTGTGTGTAGGGGGTGGGCTAACTGAGAAACTAAAACCGGGCTGGATGACAGTAAGTTCAAATCGGAGCTCCTCACTCTTTCTTTCTTACACACAGGAGTACAAACATAAATGTATACTCGTTGCAATACATTATAAATATTTACGTATGTAGCATACAGATTATGCAATCGCATGCACATACTATGCGTACAAATCAGATGAAGAAACATAAACCGGTGATCACAACAGCTCAGAACTACACAAATGTATAAAGCAATGCACTGAATGTAGTCGCTGCGAGAACACTACAATACGATACCGCTTGAAAAATCACATCACTTCCCCTCCAGTAAGAATAACCGCACACAGTGATACCTGGCCATAATTACGACTTCCTTCCAAAAAGCAGCTTCCCCTCTGTATTCCCCTGAGCTACAGCCAATTTATGAAATGCGGGAGATCCCTCACGCCTCTTTTTGTTCTTCTTCTCCTCCTCCTCCTCCTCCTCTTCTTCTACCCAAGAGGAGGAGAGGGCAAAACCGGATACGACAAATCATATCTCGGTCTCGGCACTGCGACGTCCCTGCTTGGTTGTGTGTGTGTGGGTTTTTCAATAATGCTATACATCGTTCAACTAGACAATTGTTCACAGAAGCATGAATAACTAAAATTTATGTAACAACGGCACATGGCTCTTGAATTAAATTGAATTAATACCCATCAAGCACCAGGTCACGCAAACCATATGGTGCTATGTTATGTTATTTAAAGATAAAGTCAAGACAAAATTAGTGACTGATAGGTCATATTTGATGAAGAATGTTTCGTTGTTGAAGCCAGTGGATTACGCTTTCTATGGGAAATTGTTCTGCTTCGGTGAGAATATCTTGAGGGCATAATAAGGAACTATATTCATAAAACAGGAGAAATGAAAAGACAGCGTCATGAAACAGGTATACGTATATATATAAGTCCTGAAATCCGAACACGAAAATGACATGACGAAACGATCTTATTCACCACACTGAGCAAAAATACAAGTCTAATAGATAGATGCCTCCATTATTATAAGAGACGAAGAAACAGCTTAATAAAACAGGCATATTGATAAAGATTAAAGTACAGCTTAACAGAAACAGCATAATAACTAATAAAATAAATCAAAATAATCAATGCCAACAATCATGACATCATTTTACTTTTCGTGAAACTCCTTACCCTGTACTCAACGCAACCATAATAACGTGACATTATACTAGCATTCCTAACGGGCTCGATTAGTAAATGATGAAGTGTACGAAGTCTTTCGACTCCGTCGCTAAAGCTGAAACATTGAGCGAAGGCGTCAGCAACTGGAAGAAACTTTTATGAGAAAAAAGGACACCGAAATGCCACGGCCTCCAGAACTTTTAACGTGACTCCATAAACCATCACTTAGCTAATAATAATAATAATAATAATAATAATAATAATAATAATAATAATAATAATAATAATAATAATAATAATAGTTAACATAAAATGTTCCTATTCCCGGCTTATATTCTCACTAGAGTTTCAGTCTCAGTTATCTGTCGTTATTCTGAAAGTACATTGGCCATAAAGCAAACAGAAAGAACGCGTACGGATAAACAAAATTCAATAAAATAACTGATGAATAATGCATAATATAAAGCTACTGTATAATTCACAAGAGAAATGATCAATACTCACGAGAAATTAGCTCCTTAGAAAGTCAGTCTAAAGAGAGAGAGAGAGAGAGAGAGAGAGAGAGAGAGAGAGAGAGAGAGAGAGAGAGAGAAGAGAGGAGGAGGTTAGAGAGAGAGAGAGAGAGAGAGTTAAATATCGAATAAAGTGGAGAGGGAGGAAAATGGCACTTGTAAAAATGAAGATAATAGGGAGCGCGAGGGCGAAAGGCAGAGAGAGAAAATGTTGACAAGCGATGGCTGATGATGATAATGACGCTCGGAAAAGAGGGGAACTGAGGGGCTTGACAATGAGGGGAAAAGAGAGCGCAGATACGCCCTTCGGCAGCCAGGGAGGGGTCACAAGCGCTCCTTACGCACGCACGAACCCGTTAATACCTTCTTCTGCGCGTATGTTCCACTAGTCCGTCAACTCACCTTTCCTTCTCAAGGAGAGGAGTGCTGTGCATATCAAACGGAATACTCTGGTGTCGTTTCTTCAGAAATGCAATAATAATAATAATAATAATAATAATAATAATAATAATAATAATAGCATCATTATCAGGTTTTTTATTGCCTACGAGCAAGAATAATGTATAATTTAGAAGAGGGGTATAAGTATCAAGCACTCACAACAATCAAATTGAAAAAGATCATATCTAAACTCCGACCAAATTATTTCCTAAATGTCAAAGAAAAGAAACCATCCTTTTCTGGACTGGTCTGCGACACAAATAAAACCAAGGATCATTAGATTTAGCAAAGTACTGAAAAAACAAAGGCCCAAACAAACTTTGCTTTAGTCAAGTTTTGAAGTAAGAAACAGGCTGACATGACGAAAGATGTTGGTATGAAATGAAACAGACAAGTGCAGATCTATTCCGGTTTTAGTTATTAAAGT
>NC_087212.1:50468332-50495832 GCF_015104395.2 Macrobrachium nipponense
ACGTGTGCGCTGCTTTAAATTTTGAGTGAATATCGGCTGAATATTTGCTGTGATTTCCTGCCGAAAAATCCTCAAATCTTTATCAATACTCAACTTAAGCACATCATTCGGAGGGTAATCGCCAGGTAAATTTTCTCAGACTGTTTAATCTAGTTCTGTCAATTTTATTTTACCTAATCCCCGAAATCAAAAGACGGACAGAAACGAAGGCCAGAAATGAACGCATAACCTCCCTTGCAGAGGTATTAAGAGAATAGTTTTTGTCTAATTAAAAGGAACGGCCTAGCAATCGTCAAATAAATATATATCTTATGACGGCATGAGGTTATAGAGCATTATTCGTGTTACATAGCAATTTATATGCTACCAATTATATGTGCGTAAAGGTCAAAGGATGTCATAAAACGCTAACCTAACATGTACTATGCAGGTACTTCGTAGATATATTCAAGTCCCCTGCCTTCACTGCTGTGTCTGAGAGCTTGGTGAGGCAATCACTACAACTGTACGTTTTATTGTGAAAAAAACTTCTTGTAAATTTTGAGAGAGAGAGAGCAAACACGTTGCATACTCTGAAATTGTACGAGTATGTTATATAACCTGTTTAGTTACCAGTGTGGACCAGCCTTAAAATAAATATATATAGCAAGTTGGAAAAATATTACAATTCGGAAACAATCACCAATGAGCAAATATTTCATGATCTTTTCATCATGGAGGCAGATAATTATGATACTAGATATGGAAAAGAAAAACTTATAAATTTCTATGTCCTCGTGGAATTTAACATGATAGGGTGGTGGTCACGATAACCCTAAGCAAACTCTAGAACTACTGAACTACTTGAATGGCATATATTCAGATGAAAAGCTACTGACTTCATTATAGACAACAACAACAAAAACAAAAATAGATAAAATAATATAAAATGTCCACAGCCTCTGAGTCCACTATAAAAAAGGAGTCGTAACTAAAACCTTTATAGAATGAAGATCATTACTCATGTTCTACTGCAATACCATTACCTTAGTTCTTCTTATATACTACAGAAGAGGCTAAATGATAATAGCAATGACCTCAGACATTTAATTTACCCAATGCTGATGGGATTTTCCGTTTCAAACACCGTTATCTCTAGATATCTAATTTCTCTTGGCTTATGGTCGACTGAATTTGTCTACAATACAGTAAGAAGCAAGATTAACTAAGTATTGTTTAAAAGATGTCGAAAGAAAGTAGTCTACGGCTACTGAAAACGTTCACAGGCTAAGGTATAACCAACACACCACCTCAAACTTGAATTGAGGACTAGAATGACAAGAAACGATACTGAATTGAATATGGAATTTAAGACAAAGGCCAAGCCCTGGGACCTAAGAGGTCATTCAGCACTGAAACAGAAATCAACCATAAAAGGTTTGAAAGGTTTAACAGGAGGAAAACCTTGCAGTTGCACTATGAATCAATTGTTAGAAGAGGGTGGAGAGCAAGATGGAGGAAAGAGAATATGAAAGGAGGTACAGTAAAAGGAACAAAAGTGTTGCAGCTGGGGGCCGAAGGCACGCTGCAAAGAACCGTAAGTAATGCCTACAGTGCATCGCACAAGGTGCAATAACGGCACTAGCCCCTTACGGAAAAGAAACCATACTTTACCAAAAAAGTAAACAATATCCAACTGAGCTAACGTAGGATAAATACTTCATTTGAACACTACGAACATTCAGCAAAATAATATACTTAAACCTTATGTTTACGATTCACTGTACTGCTAGAGTTAATGATTATCTTAACTCTAAAATAATAATGTCTTTAAAGGAACAATTCCATAACCAAATGTAATTCAAAGGAATTACACCGCAAGAAGTAATTTTAGGAGATTACACAACAATAAATGTGTGGAGGGTCATGGCAAAGCTCCATCAAGAACATAAGATTAAGCTTAAAGTTCGCGGCACTCATAAACTTCCAGCCAAATCAACAGCCCCATGTTCCAGGACTATAAGAATTAAGAATTTTTACACAGTGGCCTAGTTAACCTAATAATATAATAATAATAATAATACACACGTCCTTCAAGAGAAAGAATGAATGAGTCCTGTTGAATACCAAAGAGCCATTTATCCCATTGGCACATATCCCCCACCCCTATCCCGAGATGGAAGGGCGAGGTAAAAAGCTGGATGTTACTGGTCTAGTCATCTTCCGAATGGCCACTAAAGATACAATAAAGAAAACCATGTAACCGCGAATACAGCCGGCCGGAACTATGGAATACATAATAAGATTCCTAACCGGAGGTAATAATCCCCCGGCCCAATTGCCGCCGCCAGCGCTCTACTGTCATCACCGGAGAGGCCACTTCACCCTGGGGTCACATTGGCCGAAATTGGGACGCCAAAGTAGTCGCAAGACTCCGGCCGAGAATATGGCCGCAGTACTGCAGGTTTACAGGAACGAAGAAAATGAAAATGAAAGTTAATTAAACACCTTAGCTAAAAGTGGAAAATTGTGTAAACTCTAAATTATGCCCACTTTCACTGACTAACGTTACTTAAACGAAGACTTAAAATTTAATTCACACACACACACACACACACATATATATATAGCATATATATATATTATATATATATAATATCAATATTAGATTATATAAATATAAATATTATTATATATATATATTATATCAATATTATATATATATATATAATATATATATATATATATAATATATATATAATGGGTACATTAATCAACAAGTGAACGCCAAAACAAGGGCAAAATATAAATACAAGGGATAAGGCAAGAAAGTAGACTAGGGAGAATAATATGTTCGACAGGAAAGCCATTCAAGAATGTGAAAGACAGAAGAGAAGCTAGGCTGACTGACGCAAGAGTGGAAGGGGTTAAGTGAAACTTTGAGACTACTAGTAAAAGTGACTATGTGATGACTATACCAGACTAATCCGAGTGGGGGGTAGGCACTTACTCTGATTAAAGAGGGATTCATAACACATTTGCGCTTGCAGCCGCTTACTGTCATTACCAACATTCTACCCGTAAGGCCTTCTACGTCGTATGGCGAATATATACACTATATATATCCATGTAAGTATGCGTGCTCATCTAACTCCGAAAGAAAATAGCAAGAAACAAAATTCATAAAACCAGAATGACGCTGCGAGCGAAAATACTGATTGCCATCTGCCTGAAACCACGTATAACGCAATTACAAAAACAAACAGATAAAGCTGCAGACTTTTCCATTAGCTTCCATTTTATGGGACAGAAGTGGAAATCTGTCTCAAGGTAATAAATTAATATTTTACCGGGTAACATCATCGATATCAAATTTGGAAGTTAAGATAAACGTTGAGGTGCATTTTTTTCAAACGAAAATGCAATTGTCATATCTTCCAAATTTTTCTGGGTCATTCACTATTGAACACGCAGCCGACATCTTTAAGTCGTCTCCTCATTCACATGAAACCAGATGTGACTGCGATGAAACATCAAATTACTGAGGATGAGCCTGCCATCTATGGATCATACCACACAATTCACAATAATTGTTGTAAACAAGCGCTAACAACTTCTACAGCCACATGAAATGAATCTAAAATAATTTGGAAACTACCGCACAACTTCGTGCAAAACTTGGCAATTAACTGGCCGAGGTTTACAAATTTTGTCGATAACGCTTCTTCGCCCACCCAACTACTTAGACCTCCAAATTGTGCGATAAGAGCCTCAATTCTGTTACATTTTGTGTGTGTGTGTGTGTGTGCGCGTGCGTGTATGTATATATGTATGTATATGTATGTATGTATGTATATAGTATGTATGTATGTGTATATATATATATATATATATATATATATATATATATATATATATATAAACACAACACGATCTATGCACGTTCAAACTTAGAATTTTATCGGGAACAACCGATCCCATGAACACCAATCAAAACTGCTGCATTTTATGCCAACCTGATATGTCTACAACCGTCAATTTGGGAAGCAACAACGCTCAAGGCACCATGAACAGTCTCACAGTAAGAACATATCTTATGGAAGAGCCTTATCATGCACTGGGTTCATTATGGTTTGTATGCAAACACGGGTGTTTAGCATGTTTCCTTTGATATGGTCATAACTTTTAACACTGTCTTTTTCGCTTTACAATAGGCATATCCATCGCTGTTTCCGTGACTAAAGATAAAACGTTTAAATAATTTTGGTATGTGCATAAGGCGTCTAATTAGCTTTTAAAAATGGAGAGGTTCTTTGCATTCCTTTTTCGCCATAGTAACAAAAGCGTCCGTGCGTGTTACTCTATGGACAAACAAGGTAGAAATCTGACGCTGTGTTGTAACACCGGAGTGTTTACGTTTTATGGGCTCGTTTCAGGAGTCCGAGAGCAATTTACGGACATGAAAGTGTCAGTACAGGAATATTCTAATTTATAAGGGCCAGAAATTAGATACATACAAACCACACGGTATATGGAGACATAACACTGATCAAGTAGGCGTTGGAGGAACTGTTAGTTTAATGATAATTCCGGTATTAAAATACAGTTAATACGACAAATATGTTTAGTAAAATAAACGAAAAAAAGAAAGCAACAATAATAATACTTCAGATATATGACATTCTCGTCTTGTAACATTTCGTATCAAGTGTAGTCACAAAGCATAACAAAATAATCAACCAAACAACCAGTCATTGCTTGGCATTCTCATACAAAACAGGGAGAAGAGTGATGTATCTATACATATGATTTACTATTTCATAAGTATATAAACGCTGAACATAAGTATAAAGAAAATTTATTTTCTTTAAAGAGATTATACATCCCCTTATTGAACTACGATTCCAAGCATTGCTATTTTTAACGAATAATTTAGGACAAATATTATTAATGGCAGAGTCTTTATTTATTCCTTAAAAGCTGACATGATACGCACCAACATACATTATTTTGGAGCTGACAAATAATCATACTTCATATAAATATATATATATATATATATATATATATATATTATATATATATATATATATATGTGTGTGTGTCTGTGTGTGTGTGTGTGATTGTGTGTGTGTGTGTTAGTATATATATATATATATATATATATATATACTAAATATATTATATATATATATTAGCTTCCAAAATAAAAAAAAAATGAATAACAATGAAATAATCATGTCAGAAGAAAAATATATATGTTAAACCCAGCAGTTCACTGAAAACCAGGGACGTAGCTTGATACAATGGGTTAGAGGATTTGTCCCTTAGATTCTTCTTTTCACTACCAGGAATCGAACCTGACTCCTCGAAATATCTCAGCCCCATATATATATATGGAGGATGTATATATATAATCTATATATATATATATATATATATATATATATACATATATATATCTATATATATAATAAAAAGTATAATATAAATATCCATATATATTATAAGTTATAACAATTTAAATATAATATGTACGGTATATATAGATATATATATATATAGTTATTTATATATATATATATATATGTGTGTGGTGTGTGTGTGTGTGTGTGTGTGTGTGTGTGTGTAAAAACGTACTTTCAACCAGGGTACGATTCTTCGTGTTTTTTTTCTCTACAATTACTCGCATTGTAATCAGGCTTATGTGTGGAAGACGATGCAAATATCAATTATTCAGCAAAAACACAAAAGCCACCTACCTGCCTTGTATATTTCTATTTTTCCGTTATATTTTCTTGCATTTTTGTACAAGGAATTTTTATTTTGCAAAGTCCATTTCTTGAAATTCGCACATGCCAGTTTTGACACTAGCTGTCGCTTCCGAGAAAATTGCCTGCATTTTTCCCTCTAGGCCTAGGGTAAAATATGGTCAATTCCCTTTTTCTCGTGCATGTAAGGAAAAACTACGTATTTAAATTTCAACATCGTTGTGGGATGCTTACCATACTTCAAGAATTTTTCTCATACACAATCTCTCTCTCTCTCTCTCTCTCTCTCTCTCTCTCTCTCTCTCTCAAAAACGTTATTAGAAAAGTCCAAAGAGCCAGGTAATGTGATCGTAAACAGCTAATTAATTGCCTCTACTAAAGGGACATTCGATTAACCAAGTTAATTAACACAAGACATATCTTTATACTTCTAAGATTTCAAGAACATATAATCATCGAAATGTTCTTTGCTCCAATCTTTCTCTTTTCCTTCGCTTTCATCTCATTCTTTCCTTCAAAGGACAGGAAGGCTTTTACCTTCCCTTTTTGCTAATGGAATTTCGCCATCTTCAGTTTCGTATGTTTCCGGCCTTGAAATGCCATAATTTCTTTCCTCTCTCATTCAGTTTTCTGATGATTTCTACTTTCCTAATTTCTTTCGTTCTCATATATCCAAGTTCACATTTTTTCGGAATCTTCCTACAGTTACTCAATAATTTTCATCCTTTCTTTACATATATTGTATGAAACTTCATTCCTTCTTTCTATTTCATATTTCTTTATTGTTTCCATCAAATTCGTATTCCTCTAAACAATTCTTTTCCTTTCGTGCTCGATACTCATATTTCGCCCTCGTCTATTTCCTTCTGCTTCCCTTCTTTCAACAATTTATTACATATCATCTTGCTTTTTTCTTCTGTGGAACACACCGACTTCTTCTTCTCCTCCTCCTCCTCCGAACCGGGAGGAAACAGGAAGACTTCGAGGGCTCATTAACGACCCCGTTTTCCGATCATGTTGCCTCGTTTCAGCCGAGCCCTTTTGCTTCTCGGCTTCCTTTCATCTTCCTTTCTAAGCCTCTTGCTTCTTTTTTTTCCATTTCCATTTCATTAATTAAGCTTCTTTCAAGTACTCGCTACCTTTAGAGCGGCATTTCCTAGAGTCCACTTTCCGTTAATTTATTAATTACTATTTCAGATATTATATTAATTCATATTTGTATATTCTTTTTAAGTGGAAAGGCTAGCACGACCGAGAGAGAGAGAGAGAGAGAGAGAGAGAGAGAGAGAGAGAGAGAGAGAGAGAGAGAGAGAGAGAGAGAGAGAGAGAGAGAGAGAGAGAGAGAGAGCAACAGCCCTTTCAGCCTCTTAAAGGAATGAAGTTTATACATCATATAAACAGAAGCAAGAGCAAAATGTCAGAATTTCGTGGTAAAGGGATAAAACTAGCCACTGATTGCAATATCAGCTGTTCAACTTTTTCAATTAACCGTTTTGATTTCTTCGCCTCACTCATGAACAAATTTCTTAAGCAAGTTTAGTAATGTGCCTCTTAACAATAAAGCTATGATTCAACTGTCTGGGTGAAGTACTTGACTTTAATAAAATTATAAACTAGGCAGTCTACTTGGAATACTTATTTATAACAAAAGCATGACTGAAAGTACTTTTTTGATCATTATCATAATTAGTATGTCCTTCATGAACTTTAGTTGTCATGAGAACAAGAAAATGCAACTACTCGAAACATTGCAAATTACCTGGACTTCATCTCTACATTAGCATACTATATCGTCGAAATCAACGGTACAGCAAGAAAGGGTCAAGGTGGCAAGTCCCGACCATAAGCGCTTTAACATAACGTCCGCAGCTTCCTTGGAACACGGTACCCTTATCTTGCATGCTTACGTATGGAGCTTGTGATGAACGTGGCTGGCCCCCTTACCCGACCAAGTCTAAATATGAAGTTTACTGCCTGCAGATTATCGCTTTTACACAGAAAAATGAAGAGATACTTACCACGTTATATCTCTATAGTAGGATGATTACGAGTCTTTTTCAGGAGAACCGCCTTCCCTTTATAAAGATTTAAACTAGTTATAAGAGCAAAAAGAAGGCATAACCGCTAAAATACATACGGCCATGTAAGAAATCATAAATAAAATACGCATCAATAATAAAATCTGAAATGATTTCTTGTACAATTATCAGGCATCCCTTCATAAACATACCGAAACGTGGATTCTATCTCATCGTACAATCATTTGTATCAACACAGCCAACGACGAACCACACACTGTGCTCCTCCTACCTTGTACAAAGGTACATCCACTGATACAACCCGCTCGTCCATCCATCAATCCTGCAGCCCACCCATCCGTCCATCCATCCATCTCCCAGTGGATGGCTAAAGCAACTAAGGGAAGCTATTATTCAGTCTTCATTAACGTGGGGGTATTGCCAGACCATGTTTTCAGAGAATCACTTAAACGGTCGACGGGCCAAGTCCTTTGAAGTAATAAATTGAACCATTGGTGTGCAGGACCCAAAGGCATGTTAGTTTATTGCTACTTTTGTTGCCGGAGTTAAGCCCTGGCTCGCATGAGCAACAGTCCAACAATGCAAGGCGGATAGTCCTTACCTAAATTCACTCTACGGGCAAACACATGCTCTCATCTCCTCTCCTGGCGTCTCCTCTCTCTCTCACACACACAACACACACACTTCTTAGCCACTGCTTTTATTTTCTATAACAGTCCAGTAACCAACACTTTATAATTCCATGCTATACAGCCATAACCCACCCTCACACTCCGTTTCTCATCCACTAGCTAATTTTTTTTTATAATAATTCCCTCTCCTACCACTGCACTTTAGACAGGAAATCATCCGACATTATTCCCATTTTTATCTGGTAAAAGGTCTTCACACAAGTTATTTCTTTTTCTCTATTGTTCTGCATGCACAACGCTAATCGGCCTCCAATGCTACTAATGTTCAACAACCATTCAAAAATATATACCAACAAAGTGATTACCACTAACAGGAAGAACATTTGGACATCCATAGGCATTATCATAAACAAAACTCTTGGATCTAACAACCGTCAGATATCAATGACACATAAGGTACGTATGCACTTTTATGGTCCAATTTGGGGCAATACCATTTACCCATCTGAAAAACAAACGAGTGCAAATATTTGCAAACCTGAGCCCAATAGCCCTAAGAGACATAATTCAGGAAAAATTGGTCTTTCGAGTTACTTCAGCGTGAAAAGTACAAGCAAAATCAGTCACTTAGTATGGGCATCAAGAAACCTAAGCCACCAAGTTGTGTGTACGCCATGAGCAGTAATAATAAATTGAACTCTTCATCAAATACGCCTATCAGAAAGAAATAATATGCGGCTCTCTAACCATTAGGTTAACAATATATCACCGGTTGTTATCCAACAATTAAAACATAATTTCCAGAATTAGCAAAATGTTGGTGAAGTTATCTGCATTTGCATATTATGTAAAATGAATGAAATTAAGAGCAAACAAAGACACAGAAATGAAATATACAAGAAAACAAAGAACAAAGCCACTGGAATTGAAAGAAAACAAGCGAAATTAAAACTGGGGTTTGCCCTCGACGAAAAGTAATGGAATGAATAAAAGAAAGGATCTCCCCGTTGAGTTAAACACCAAAGAAAATAAAAGCGAAGAATGCCTGCCATTCAATTAAATCCGTTTGGAGATTCGTGTAGACGGGTCTGTATGTACATACATGCATACACACACACACACGTGTATATATATGTGTGTGTATAAACACCTGCACACGCATCTCAAGTAAATCAGGGTATTAACTGAAGTTCAAAATTTTTATGCATAATTTTGAGTCAAAAAATAAAAACAATGACCCAATACCACTAGAAAGTACTTAGTTCTATCAGTCCTGAGGTCTGCCCTTGTACTCTCCATATATATATCTGTCGTCCTCTTCCATCAACGGCGCTACTGAGAGGAGCCGGGGCCGCCAAAGGGATCAAGTTCAGACCCCCTACGTCCCTGGGGGCTTCAACGGACCTTCGTGGTCGGTCCTCTTACCGTCACACGTCCCTTCAAACTAGGGACAAAATGGACTTCATGTTTGGTCTTTATTTTCATTAGTTATTTCGTGATTCTTCTGTTTACCAACATCGTATTTATTTAATTTATTTGTTTATTATAAAGTGGACACGTAGTACTAATGGAGGCTGATATGTAACCTCTGTGGCCAGTGGTAATGGAGAGCTGACAAAGAAAATAAAAGAACCTTAATTAAACCGTCCTACATGAATTAATGCTCTGCATGACAAATAGTGGAAGGAGAAACAATGAATCAAAAACTTCCTTAATGCAACGTTCAGGACAGGTATTTGTCAGGTGTCTTCTTTTATTTGGCGCTCAGATTTACTTTTTGCTTTTTAACCACGTCTGTCATTTAACGTTAATTTCATTACACCTAGTCAGGTAGGTGATTCCCTTCTTCTATTATTGTACACAAATTTGAGTTCTATGATCTTGATATTAATCTTTGGCGCCATCGTTTTTTAATTAGGTCAGTGTGTGGTGTAAAATATTTCTTATCATTCCATCATTCTTTTTATTCACATCTTCCAGACAAAGCTATCTATCACGTATTGCTAGGTATACAGTAAATTCTAATAGTCTTGCCTTTTCTTCTGTGTCGTTCATTACCCGCAATTTTGTTGACATTTACTTCCTTTTATGACAAAACTGTGGAGTGTACTTCCAAACGCAGTAGATGAATCTTTGGAAATTCATACGTTCAAATTTGGTGTAAATATGAAAACTTCTTCTGTGAGCAAGCTAATGTAAGTCTCACTTTACATTGTATTTCTTGCTTGTTTTTCTTTGATATTTCTCCTTCATTGTTTATTCTTCACTACCCTTTTAGTTTATTCCTTATCATGCATACCATTTATCCTTGCTGGGCTGCTTGGCAGGGGGGACCCCTTCGTGCTTGGGTGGCAGCCTAATGATGATAATAATAAATACATATACATTCATACGTACAAACACACACACACATATATATACTGTATGTGTGTATGTATATATATATATGTGTGTGTGTGTGTGTGTGTGTGTGTGTGTGTGTGTATCCACACCAAACAGGCAAAAAATTCAAACTGTCAACAATAGAAGATAAAAGAAAAAAAAAGAAGCATCCATCTCTCAATATCACGAAGTCAAGAGAAGAAAGAGGCTGCTGCAGCCAGGCCAGAACGATCTCTTTCGAACTAACTTTGGCAAAAGCCATCTTCTCCCATTACGAAGTCGAGAGGCTTAATGAATGACTTGTATCTTTTGAAAAATCCTTACCTCGGTCACGTTTTAGACGAGATTTCAAGTTCGCGGTAGAAAAATAAGACAGAGGTTCTTTCTCCCTCGCTCTCTCCAAGATTCTCGAGAGAATTCGAACGTTAAAAACTAAAAGTGATAGGCAACTGTCATAATTCTGTGTGGAAAGTCCAAGTATTGAAGAGCTCATTTTGTAACTATTTCAAAATGAAACGAACACAGCATACACATATAACGTATTATATATATACGGGGTGTATATATATAGATATATATATATATATATATATATATATATACACACACACATATATATATATATATATACATATATATAGTATAATGTATAGATATACTATATATATATATATACACACGTACATATATTTACATATATGTACTGTTTTGACAACCAAAACTATCACGCCGCAATGGCTGCTTGTGGGATCAGAACATACCTCTACATACCTCTAACTTGGTCAAACTAAGAGAAACATACCCATAGTATATTTCTCTTAGCATGACACAGCTAGCAGACGCTAGAGAAAGCTTACTTTCGAGTGTATTTTATACAATTGGTTTTGCCGTGGAATTTCCTTACATATAGTAATGTATATTTAGTTGACCATTGTTGATTCTCATTCAGTGTCCTAAAGGCATTGGGCTTACAACTTCAACCTACACATTAATATCTGAGAACAGAAAGGATGAATACTAGCTGGAGACACGCAGAAGGTGAAAGGGAGTATAGCGAGATATATATATATATATATATATATATATATATATATATATATATATATATATATATATATATATATATATATATCACACGTATATACGTATGTATGGATGTATAAAGGCTTCAAGGAGCTGCGAAGGTACTTATCGCATTGTTGTTACTTCAACAACTCAAAGTAAATACATACATACATACAAACACGACATCTCCACGAAGCACTGCCCTCGAGATCAACTCCAATATTCATGCATACAAAGTGGGAAAAAATTTCTTTTTTAATTGGACAACATTTACATTCTAATTCATGATCCAACTATTGCTCTTTAATGTAAAATCTGCGGTACTAATAGCTGGCCATGAGGCTATACATTTTAGCCGTAAATAAACCACCCTAAGAAATGTCATGTATTTAACCTTAAAAAATTCTGCTGCCCCTCAGTCCTTGGGCTTCCCTCTGGCTTCTTGCAGGAAGCTTCTTGGCAAAATACAGTCATATTTCATTCAGATGCTGAAACTTTCAGGCATGGTTTGACAGCAAGATCATGGCATAAAACATATTTAAATGTTAATTCAAATATGAAACAACTTCGATAAAGTGAACAGGATAGTTAATTAGAAATAATTTATAAAATTATGATTAACTTGCAACTCGTAAAATTCCTTCTTTTCTACCTTACAGTATTAATCTATTGGCTTTCGCACTACAACAAACTCCATGGTGACGGCATCAAATCGGTATTGTTTGCTGGACGTTCTAGTTACGCCAGTCGCCTCAAAATAATAATAATAATAATAATAATAATAATAATAATAATAATAATAATAATAATAATAATAATAATAATAAATAAATAAAGAAATATAAAAATAACTTTCAACCGTTTTTTATCCGGGCTGGTAATTCGCAAGAGTGGTAAACTCAGGATTCTAACTTCGTAAGCAATAAGAGAACCACAGTCTTGTTAAAACAAACAGAAAGAGAGCCATCCGTTTCCAAACACCAAATAATTCCCCTCATAGATATAGCATAACACCGTCGTCGAAATCTGATAGTAAAAGGTCAGTCGCAGCAAAAATGTAAATATGTAAATACTGTGTGCGATGTAAGTAAAACACTGCTGTGTGAGGAGCATTACAGTTTGTGTATTTACGAGTACTTCAGAGATATAAATGATGTCAATAGCTAGTAAAGGTGTTTTAGGAAAAATTAAAACCATTCAAGTCCAATTCTACATAAAAAAAAAAAATATATATGCTTTATCATGAGAGTTTTTCTGATGTGAAAGATAGTTCGCTCTGAAAGTTGTATCTAAACTGCGAAAGTGTAGAATTTAAATAAACTTTGAGACATCAGAGGGCCTGGAATATTTTACGTGTCAAAGACTCGGTCCAAATACAGAAACTTACATGGCGTAAAAACTTCCCCACTACGACTGCCAACGAGAAAACATCTCAAAACATCTGTGAGCCCCGCTGCCATTTACAAATGTTCAACAGCAATCCCCACCTTGTAAATAGCGTAAAATATGATGCCATTTCTATTATAACATTCGAAAACAATTTTGTCTACAATTGCCCGCCTGTTTACGCCCGGTAGGTAAAGCAAACAAGACATTAATGGAACCGATGTTATGAACAGTCAAGCAACTGGGGGACGAGACGATCACTTCAACAGAATTCCGATTCCCTCTGCATTACTTTAATCGGATATTTAAGTAACCGGCAAAGGCCGGAAAACCAGACATCACTCTGTAAACAACTCAGAAGCGTAAGGGTCCTCTCGCTTTGGAACACCAGATTTCCTCCCTTGAGGATTTTTCCTTCGACCAGCATAGGGTTGTACTGTTTACAGCTCTCTCTCTCTCTCTCTCTCTCTCTCTCTCTCTCTCTCTCTCTCTCTCATTACATAATGCTTACTCCACAAAGCTCAGTCGTATGCAAACTCTCTTGATAAGCTTGATACAAAAGACCAATCTATCTGTGTAATGCTTACTACCCAATCTTACACTAAGGCCTCTCTCTCTCTCTTTACGGTTTTATTAAATTTCTGCAGATCAAAACAAAACCATTGTATCAAGAAAACTAAACATCGGATTATGCTAATGCTCGGAGTCGTAGCACTGCATACCGGCGAACGGAGAATAAAGCTTCGACGTTCAGAATCGTATGAGATATCAACCCTAGACCCGCAAGATAAGTCAACAGAGGCAATTAAAAGTTCTGCAATGAACGCTGCTCTGGTAGTGGCGAATCCTGGGGGCTGTAGGAGCGACTCGGCATTTGCATGACCCCAACGGAATATAAACAACCCTTTTCCAAATGTCAGAACTGCGCGGGAGGCCAGGGGAACCCGATTCTCTCTCTCTCTCTCTCTCTCTCTCTCTCTCTCTCTCTCTCTCTCTCTGTGGCCACCATGTGGGCACCAAGGACTACAGGCTTATAAGGCATGAATTAGAAAACGTAAGAAGGAAAGCTATGAAAAATTACAAGAAGACTTTCTAAAGTAATAAGAAAAGAAACGAAGACAACCGAACGCAACGAATATTGTGAATCAAAGCCAGACAGTGAGAAAATCGGAATGAAGATTCACAAAGATTCATACACAAAAATATACTGTAATTGCGTTGCACAGTTAACGCACCCATTTATAACTAGTTTCTGTTGACAGCAATATTTTAATGAATGGAAAAAATAATCTACCGATAATTAAACTGTATACTATCAAATAAAAACTGACAATTAAAGTAAAAAAAAATCCAATATTGGCTATCAAGAGCCTATGATTCATTACAAGGTACTTCAATTAACTTCGAAGAAAAACAAACATGAAATGATGACGACGATCAATTGATAAATCTAAGGTTCTTCGTCATCCAACAAAGATCTGTGATTAAACAGAGTTCGATGATGGAAACTGAAAACGGTTTTCATGGATATTCGATTCAATAATAGATTCCCTCTCATAGGCAAAATCTTAAAATGTCTCCGACTTCGCCACATCTGATTTTTCCCGCTCAACTTTTCATTCTACAACTCAGTGCCAGAGAATTATATACTCAGCGAGAAGAGAGAGAGAGGAAGATGAGATAGAGATTTTAGATGGGGAGGAGAGGGGAGGAGAGAGAGAGACGATGAGGAGAGAGAGAGAGAGAGAGAGAGAGAGAGAGAGAGAGAGAGAGAGAGAGGAAGTCTTTGTGAAAAAACAACTATGCACGCAAAGACGCATACACCAACTAATCAACTAATCACAAACGAGCACGACCTTTCTGACTGATAACCTTGATCCTTTCTTCTCCAGGCAAGGCAACAAGATTGACCTGGCTTTTAACTCTGTGAAAACCAAAGGAAGACAAAACGCTAGAGGCAGTAATAGCTTCATCCACTAATTATCCTCTGTATCGCCAACACAGTCGCCGTCGTTAGCGAGAGGAAAAATAATTAGCATGGAAGTGAGGATCCCCCTCTGGGTATCGAGGCGCAATGTCCTTAGCACTAATTGCCACTAGTCAGAAGTCTAGTATATCTCGACGGGCTTTTGCATTCGCCTTAAAATAACAGCAAATTATAACCTTCAAAGGTTAACGAAGTGTTGTCTATTACTTACGGGGATTTTAAAGGCAAGTACTGCAATAAGGTATTAAGAAAACGGAAAGAAGTAACATCGATATTACTGATAATTGCGGAACTTCTCAGTAAAGTAATCCCACATCACACCAGGATATTATAAGGGATCCAAAATCGGTCATTCGGATTTTGTATACGTATCCAGTAAGATAACATGAAATTCTAAAGAATGCGCTTTGAGAACACGACAATTTTTTTATAAGGATTTAGAAATACGATATAGAGACCAATTAGTGGAATCTTGAAAATCAATAACGCCTCGCGCAAGCCTGGGGTTCGTATGTGCAATTTCTCCTTCATCATATAATACAGGACTGAGTAAATTCCCAATGTTCAGCTCCATTTATTAAGAGTAATTTAGTCAACTTTAATATTTTGTTTATTTTTTTCTATTTCCTGGTTAATAATAGCAAGGCTCCGATTCAGATCTTGCAGTAGACATCCGAAGTTCTTTTACAACCTCATCATCAAGCAGCTTTATGAGCTGGATCGCATGGTTAATGAGAGCATTCGCGGAAATGTGGGTCCGAAAACTCTGACTGCCAGCACATTAACAATATACTAATGTGCACTACAAGGCAAACCACTGGGCAACACTACACTTCAGTCAAGAGGTGTGGTAGAAGATTAAAGAAACTAACTCTGTGTCACTTTGCGTTAACGGTGCTTAACAATCGTGCAGCAGCGCAAAGACATTCATAAAGAAATACAGATGAAAGAGAACATTCGACAACTCGAGAGGAAAAATCGCATGATATCAAGCAGACAAATGAAAAATGGGCTACTCTTAATCAGACCTGTGCTTTTTCGACTGGTCCCTAACGTGGTAGTAAAGGATACAGATTTATGCTATCAATAATCGCCTTCAATACCTTGAACGACGCCACACAAGGAGACGTTCTTGTGTGGCGCATTCAACAGACCCATTTACAAGAAGCCATTCATCGGCTTTCTGATGTGACGAATTTAACTAATGTTCTTAAAAGACGAAATTAGCCGGTGTTGTATTAGGACATCAACAGACATTCTTATATGATGATATCAAATTAAGGGTAATATTTTTCCCATTTTAAATTCCAAATACTTCCGAAAGACAGCACAAGCAAATAATTTTTCTGTCACTACTAAGATCATGGTAATAATAATATAGTAATGCCAATGGAAGCATTGACAACGTTCATTAATTCATTCATTAATGTCTTCGATAATTATAGGAAATACAAACCACAACACGAGTTTTCAAGAAATTTCATGCAAATCGTCCATCTAAAATGCATAAAAACGCCAATATATATATACTTATTAAAATGCCTTGCACAGGACCAAGAGCACTGCAGCGTAAGCTTTCCGATTCAAGCAATATGACAGTCAAGCGCGTTCCATAATCTGGAGATAGCTGGAACGAAGCTTCACGAAAACTGAATATTGTTATCTCCCCCAGCGTAAATCCAGGGTTTTCCCTATTAATTGCATTTCTCGCGATGGAGGCTGAACGGGGCATCGGCAAAGGAGTGTTTATATCATGGCAAAGTCAGGAGCACGTTAAAATAATCATGCAATGTTATAAATCATTTATCTGACTGGTATGAAAGCTGAGCTACCAAATGGAATTGAACCAAAGACTAAAAATATCACTGAGACCTATAACTGAACAAACTAAACACACGCACAGTCTACACACACACGCAGCGTAATGTGTGCATGTGTATGTATTATATATATATATATATATATATATATATATTATATATAAATATATATATATATATATATATATAATACGTATATATACGTATTATATATATTGCAAGTCCTTACCCTCGGGAAGGAATGAGTGCAGAACGTACCTTGTTTTCCAGCAAGTTATTTTGCGATACCCCTGAGAATGTCCAAGGGGCTTAATTAAGTGTTGAAGGCTTCTAGCATTTATAAGTGATCACCCATCCACGTACGGACCAAATCACACTACTCAATTTTCTTATATCGAAAATCTTACTGCAGTTGGTCAAATATAAAAACACTATATTTAACGCGCATAAAATTCCAATACATTAATTTTGAAGCAACGGTGTTCAAAATGGGATAATCAATCTCTCGTAACCACAGCATTTCTTTCCTCCGCACAGATGCCGAGTCTTTAAATGAAGTATAAAAAGAAGAGAAATGTGAAGGGTGCTTTCCGGTCCTCCCTGACCACCCACCAGACAACTCACAAATGCCCTCCCACTTCTGACACCACCACCACAGGCACTGCGTAAATAAACAAACGCTTAACGGTTTAACAAGAAAAAACGGCTTTTTAGAGGGAAAACTCTGTAACACATGTTTTGCTGAAAAAGACATAACACGTGTGTTGCGCTTAAGAAGATTTAATTTTAAAGAGTAATGGTCTGATGGATTAAGAGGCTTCAACGATGTGAAGCTCCAAAGGTAAATTTTTACTAGTTTACATAAACATTCTGCCACTGTTTTCCTAGGCACCGCCAGATATGCGTTCAGTAAACAGATATTTGTCATAATGTAACGAAAATGTTATAATTTTATACAGTGTTCGTACGGTCAAGAATGTTATCGTTTCAAATAGAGTTTATCACACTGGTTAGGGGATTTCAGCAGTATCCAAAATTTCAACAATGTGTTTTTATAATACATCCTGAAAAAAAAAAATTGCTGGGATTGTTAATAAATTTGAAAAAGAAAAGAACTCTAAACACTAATCTTTACTATAAATTCTGAATGTTAATTGGCAAACCGAGAAACCAGATTAAAAGCACATCGTCCACCTTCCGTGAATGGATATTCGTTATTTATACGCAAAAGACACGCACACTGGTACTTGTTATACTCCACAAAGATTATGCGTGACCGTTTGGTTTTGCTCAATTAACTGGAGTATTGGCACTGTTCTTTACAGTAGTTTCAATATCTCAGATGACACACTTTAGTCGCCCCATGTAGGGAACATCCCATCGGCTGAACCATTGACTTCTAACCTTTGTATTGTGACCTCAGTACCTTGTCCTAGGCATTAAGGCCTCGGTATTATATATAACTTTTGTATCATGGCCTCAGTACAATGACCTCAAAACCATGGCCTTCCACAGCCTAGGGTCTGAGTACCATGGCTTGATGGAATTTAAGCATATTTGCCTTAATGGTTATTTATTTGTTAAATTATTTATCTAATTAATTTGTTTTAAACACAGTCAAAACTGCTTAGTCTTGAATGCAACGAATAATTTTTCATTTAATGCCCTTTTCCTGTGTTATTCTAATTAATATATATGTATATATTACCATTACAGACACACACACACACACACACACAACAAATATATATATTATATATATATATAAATTAATTACACACATACATACATACATAACATTAATACATAACATAACATAAATACACACACACACACATCACTACACACACACACACATATATATATATAGTAAATATATATAAATATATATATATATATAGAATAACACAACATACTACATACGAATCATACATACAATACCATACACACACACCACAAACACACAATATTAGAATATATATATATACCGTTATATATTGTATTGTTCATTTAAACTCCTTTCTTCCTTATTCAGCATAAGAACATTCTTTTCTGTGGAAGGATGCAATAGAAATTCATAGGGCCCTGGTTTAAGTCCCCCCCCCCCCCAAAGGAAAGTCCCAAAGTGTTTTTGTTAATTAAATGAAATTGATAATAATTTAGAATTAATAATAACTAATTAATAATAATAATAATTATCATAATATAATAATAAATAATACTAATAATAATATATGCAGTGACTCAAGGCGATACTCAAGTCAAAACTCAACGCCGGAAATATGATAAAAGCCATAAACACATGGGAGTGCCAGTAATCAGATACAGCGCAGGAATAGTGGAATGGACGAAGGCAGAACTCCGCAGCATAGATCAGAAAAAACCAGGAAACATATGACAATACACAAAGCACTACACCCAAGAGCAAATACGGACAGACTATACATAACACGGAAGGAAGGAGGGAGAGGATTACTAAGTATAGGGACGGCCGCGTCACATTCGACAAAAGTTGGAAAATCTTACCACTCGGGATGCATCTGTATTCACTTCAAAAGTTGCAGAATTGCAACATCATTCTTTCTTCTATTCCGCAACACTACTTCAAGAAACTGCAGGGCAGGAGATTTTCACCTCTACACTTTAAAGTTTTCAACGGCGCACTATAAACTATTTATCATGCAACTAAGAGACCCCTTTAAAGAGAAGGGTTCATGCCGGGATGTTGATAAATGATGAAATCTTTTGATACCACCAGAACATTATTTACATCTTACTGAAAGTAACAAATAATGTATATAAAATGTAACCTTACATTCATACCAAAAAGGGAAAACAGTCAATATTGTACACATACACACATTTATGTTGTGTGTGGTGTATGTGACGGAGAGAAGTAGGAGAGAGAGGAGACGATGGAGATGGAGATAGGAGGAGAAGTAGAGAAGACGGAGAGAGAGACGCTTCACACTTTCATCCTGCTGTGCAGGATGCCTTGAAAGTTTAAGCTTAAAGTTAAAACAGGGGAAGCAAACTTCGATATCAGATGTGTCTGTCCAATGAAAAAAATTACCGTAGTCTTACGAAACAGTTAATAAAAGATGTTATAACCCATGACAAATACAACAGTCTTCTGTTGCTGAAAAATGATCTTTTATCTGATAAAATTTTGACTAAAGGTAAAGACATATTACGTAAAGTCCCAATCGCAAGAGCTGATTCGACAACAAACTTACCAAACTGAAAAAGGTCCTTTTTTTTTATTTCTAAAGCCATTCTGGAAACAAAACTTTCAGATCATGAACCATTTGGAAGTCGATTTAGTGTTATTAAAGTTAGTAGGCTAATGAAATCCACAGTAATGGAAAGATATATTTCCAATTATCAGTTCCGTTTCAACCAAGTAGACAGAGATATTTTTATCTTTAAGAAAAAGTGTATATTTCTACATATTACAGAGAACTTTATTATCCTACTGTAAAATGAATTTCAACTATGCCTATGATGGGGAATTCCCAACTATATTTTATCCAAATTCATCTGTAATAGTAACCATTCCATAACAATTTTCTAGAAAATTCAATAGTAATGGTTTACTGTCTAAAACAAACACTATAGTATAAGCAATTTTAACACAGTTTCAGTTTCAGTAAATACTTTAGAATTCAAAAGTCACTTCTAAATACAAGTGTTACCTCAAATTTCATAACACACTACACAGTAGAGAGAGAGAGAGAGAGAGAGAGAGAGAGAGAGAGAGAGAGAGAGAGAGAGAGAGAGAGAGATTCTGTTTAAAAAAAACTGGTCTCATTGCCCCTATCTAATATACCTTGAGGAGCAGTGTTGATAACAATAGTAGAGAACGAACGTCTTAGTTTAGTTCACATCCCATCTTTTTTCTTTTTTTACTTTAGCAGTCATCACGGACTCCAATTACTGTAAATAAACAGGGCTTGTTATCTTTATTATCATAATTACTGCAGAATCTTCATAGTCATTATTCTCTTATTATCTTCACTTCCCAAAAATTTAAAGCGGAGCTTAAGCCACAGCGAATCAGCAAGAAGTTCGTACGAAAAATCCACAGAAAACATTACTGACTATCATAGCAACTACTTGCAAAATGTACAATCTTGATAATACTATATGTCTTGATACTACTCATGGAAATTTTCTTGTTAACACGCGAAATATATCCACGAGAAAAAATGTTTTGTAATTTCCATAATACCAAGAAACGTAAGGAAAGATGTATTCGCTCCCACACTATTGCCATTTCCGTTGGATATTCCTTATCTTATGGCCATGGACCCTGAAGTCTCCAGGGAAAACACGAGCTAATCCCGTCAAATCTTGGAAGCGTTCATTGCATAATGACAAAATTAGCAACTAGGACTTACCTCTATATAAAGGAAATGCATAAGCGCCAAGTGTGAAGGATATATATATATATATATATATATATATATATATATATATATATATATATATAATATATATATATATTATTATATATAACATACGAACCATTGTTAATTTGTTATTTTATTGTTTCTCTTCACTCCTTCCTGACATAGAAATTTTACAAACCAAAATATAAATTCGAAAATATCCTTCGCCTGAGTAAAAAGCGAAAAAAATCTCAACCAGAGGTGAAAGATCTTCGCGGAAGGCTCTGGTTTGACATCCAAGGACAGGGCGATCCCTGTGGGCAAGAGTGACTACCGGAGTTCCACTGGGATCAGGTCCTCAGATCCTATCGGCTTTCGTTACATACTGGCGATTATTTCACTACACACACACACACACACACACACACATGTATATATATAATATATGTATGTATGTATGTATGTATATATATATATATATATATATATATATAGATGTATATATATATATATATATATATATATATATAAATATATATATATATATATATATATATATATCTATATATATATATATAATATATATATATATAGTTATATATATATATATATATACTACTATTCTATATATATATCTATATATATATCTATATATATCTATATATATATATATAGATATATATATATATATATATAGACATATAACATCGGTTGGTGATGGACACACCGAGGGCATATTGACATCCTTACTAAAGGATTTAGCCTACATTTAAACATTTCATCCTTCATCAGCTGGTTATGATTTGAAGAGGCTGGCTAAATAAAAAAAATTCCTGAAATCCTGAAGGAAAATAAAGGAAATTAAAAGTATATCTAAAAATAAGAAATATACACATGAAGGCTACAGAATTCGGATTTGATAGACAGACACTGAAAATAAAATAATGAAGTGAAAACCATCTCACCTTTCAGTGACGAAAGCAATGCCATTGATCATACCTCTGATTAATTTATTTATTTCCTTATTTCTAGTGGCGCAGTGACCATGACGGGCATGCTGCTCGCCCCCTCCCGACCCTACAAAAGAACCCTCCTTTTAAAAAAAGTGTCAAAGGGGATTAGCCACAAAAAAATGGTAGAGATGACTCTTGAAAATGGTACAAGAAACCTTTTAAGCAGCAGACGCCTCTTGATAAGACGCAGATTAAATCGTTCAGGAATAACGAGGCTAGTTAGAGAACTTCATATTTTGGAAGTCACTGGAACTTAAAATGTTTGTTTCCTCTGAGACAGGACCAACAATTACCATACCCAGCAAACGTATGTGTAAGTACATCCAGACTGTATTTGGACGATAACGGAAAAGCTATCTTTTGATGACTCTTACATCAAGATAAGATGGATCTTCTTTGTTTTCCCGTCTTGTGCCTTATATACCATATAAAAAGAATATTCTGTGAAAATACAGAAACATACAAAGAAACCAGAGCACGAACTTGGCACACTGGCCTGATTGTGGACCAAATCCTACAGTACAAGGAACGCTACTCAACGGACACTATATTATATAAGAATAATAACGTGAGAAACACAGCCTTCCAATAGGAGTATCGAGAAAGAATACAAGAAAAACCAATAAATATTACGACTGCACATCCACACACAAAAAATAAATAAATAAATAAATAACAGCAAAACCTCTCTTGCATTATTCATAACGACTTTCTTTTATTTTTGTCGGAGAAAATTATAAAGCCTACTCAAAATATCACTTTAATAAAGAAGACAGTTTCTTGTCGTACAGCCTTTAATTAATCAAAAATATCACTTCACTCGTAACCGTTTCACGTAGTCTTTCCTTAGTTACCGCATTTAATAATTGCTTATTTTAAAAGCTTTGCTAAAATATTCTCTCTCTCTCTCTCTCTCTCTCTCTCTCTCTCTCTCTCTCTCTCTCTCTCTCATGTACAAAAATCTTCATTAAATAGTACAAACATTATCGGTCTATAATAATAAAATCCGAGTGGATCTTATTTGCCCTGGGTAGGTAGGGGATCGGTAGGGTAGGAGACACATGACGGGCAGCACCGGGTTCCAGTGCTGCGTAGCGAGCGTCATCAAGCTCGTGTATGCAGTAACTAACATATCTTGTCCAAACCATTGTTGCCTGAACACACGATCTAACCAGATAATTTTATGAATGATTAAGTGTTTCACGTTTTCGTTTCTCTTAAATAGAGTAAACTATGTAAAATAATACTAAAATTAGTGGTGATGCCTCCTTTATCATTCGTTGACCAACCTTCGATACCATTTTCTATTTATCTCTCTCTTCGCCAAACCAACTCCCCCACTCTACATCCAACAACCCCCTCCCTCCCCAAGTTCTTCTAAACCCTCAACGACCTAGGATACTTCGTTAAGCAAAAGCAATGCGAAACTGTTAAACAATGCAGCTGTAAAGTGAACGCATAAATTCATATTTTACAAAGCAAAAAAATAATAGAAATATAAAGTGGAAAACCCAGAATGTCCACTTCTACCTCTGGGTATAACAAATTTTGTAAACTATTTTCCGCGCAATTGCTCTTTACTCTACATAAAACTATAGAGAACGCATATCATAGGCATCAAAACCCTATTTGCCACACATTAGTTATCAGTGGAATGTAAAAAAAATTAAAAATGAACGCATACGATAGGGTAACTTTACATGGACGTATCTTCTATGCATTCCACAAAAAGTCAACGTCAGTTGATGGAATAAAGCTGAACAACTCATCCTATGTAACGTGTGTATTGGATTATTTTTTTCATAGTTTACGTCACATCAATTCTCGTCTCATCCTCCCTACCTGTTCTTTTTTTTGACGTGTTTTTATTAGTCTACTTTTCTTTTTTATATCCTTTTTATTTTCAATATGTGTTTATTGGTGCTTTAAATTTCCTGATATTTTACTCCGCGTTTATTTAAAATATTTTCGGGCAGATAGGGTAAAAAATATACGAACACACTACAACATGTTCTAATACCTTAGAGGCATTATGATGTCTAATAAACTGATTCCCAAAGTTTTACAGAAATAAAGTAAAAGGGAAAAAGTAAAAAACTGTACGTAAAAGTATAGGATCACAATTAACGCAATACACATATACTGGCAATGGAAATAAATTTTCACTGTTAAGATTATAATGCCAACTAAAACCTCTAAATTTATCGGGGATTCAAATCATATTTCGTAGTAATGCTCTATTCACAAACACCACGCGTGTACATAAAAGCAAATTACTAGAATTGGAACAGGAAAAACGGACCAGTCTACAGAGAGAGAGAGAGAGAGAGGAGAGAGAGAGAGAGAGAGAGAGAGAGAGAGAGAGAGAGAGAGAGAGAGAGAGAGAGAGAGAGAGGTCCCAAGTAAAGCAAGTGAAACTAATAATTACATTTCTGATAAACTCTCTAATCAATACTCAATATCAGTGGGTTAGCGCCAACGTGCCCAACGAAAAAACAGAGGAAATTATAAGGTTTTCATGCAAGGGTAGACGACGACAGGAGAGCTCATATCTATGTGAGGGTGGGACTTCAAGTCATTTTCCATCACTAAGGACATATTGGTTTTTCGATTACACGCCGTCCGGGAAAAGTGACAGGGGAGCATTCCCAGGCGGGAATCAATACTCCAGGCAACGATGGATAAGTTCCATAAACAGCTTGACAGACTGCCAAGTACAGAAATGCAAACGGTACCAACGGGAAACTGGAATACAGACGGAATCAAAACAATTACAAGAAGGGCAAACAGATACACAATAAAATCTGCAATTTTGAACACAATAGGCTACAATAACTCTTATTAATCTTATTTTTTCTAGTGAGAATCTTCTAATCATACGTTAGATAATATAGTCGCTGAAAACTTTATCGATACAAGTAATAAAAGTACCCAGAGAGAGAGAGAGAGAGAAGAGAGAGAGAGAGAGAGAGAGAGAGAGAGAGAGAGAAATTTCTAGTGTGTTACGGTACAACTTATATTACTAAACGATTCTTTTAAGTATTTCAACAGCTTAGTGACTAAGTGTACGGATTTAACATATTTCTTTAAGGTCCTGTGCTCACGATTTACTTGTAATGATATATTATAGCCTAAATATCATCGAGATTTCAACCAGTTTAAAGGAAAAGGAGCAAAATTCTAACAAAAAAGAAAGACCGTATCGCTTTCTCATTACAGGAAAAGGCTAATGGGTGGGCCAATGACGAAAACGGCAAAATTTGGAAGTGACTGAAAAGCACACATGGCCATCCTGCTCTAGCTCGGCGACTTTTTTCTTTCCATTACGGTCAAAATATGGAATCATTTCCGTTTTCATAATCCCTAATTCCCATTACCTCCCAGCATTTCAGAGGGGGTTTTGCCTCTCCTTTTACAATTAGGCAGTATCTCTTACCCTCCTTTTACCATTCATTCATTTCAAAGCCATTTAAGGTCAATATTCCGTTCCGCTGACCGCTGCGTAAAAAAGAAGAAAAAGGAAAAAAAAAACTGGAAGCAGGTAAACCTATTACTTTAGGTTTTATGGGAGAGATTCGCGGTAGCATCTAGTCTCCTTTATCAAATCTGATTTCCTTTGAGAAAGGCATCCAAGGTGTGCGTACCCAAGTAACAAAATACAAATTACATCACACAATAAATTAAGTTTAAGTCTTGTAATATGACTGTGGGTTTCTCTCTGCATTACATGAATAATGATTTAAGCACACAATTCAAGGAAACGATCCTAGATCTCCACTTACTCTGTCATAAGCCGATTAATAGCTGATAAGAAAACCTTCGTCCTGCCATTCAGGTAGGTCTAATCCGAAAAGATCTTAACATGCGAGAAAAGGATATGGAAGCAACAGATAAATGATAACAAAAAGATCCTTTAAAAACAGATGTATACCTATATTAACTCTCTTTTCCAATCAATCGACAACAATTCCTACAAACTGAAATTATTTTTCTCGTATTAATCGCTGATTTTAGTTTTTAATGAAATATACGGAACCTAGTCTGAAAAGCTAGCCGCCAAAACAAAACTGTGATAGATACGTTGCAAAAGACAAGAAGTTAACGCTAATGGCGAGCCACGCACGTGAAGAAAGCTTGAAAACCATTACTAAACAACAGCAAATAATCATTAACAAAAACAAAATATTCTAAAATAACAGTAAAAATAAATAGAAGGGACACAAGATTAATAATACAAAGTACACTTTAATTTATATAAAAAAAAACACACACACAGACACGCAAGACATACGAAACAAATAGTCATAAGAAAAATACGATTATAACAATACTCGACGAATGATCATCATTAACAAAAGCATCACCATAAGAAACACGTGATCACTATCACAAAACACATAATAGTCAATGAGAAACGAATAACGAATAATCCCCATAAGAAACAGGACCATTATTACCCAGCCCACAAAAACATATACGAGCATTCACATTAAAAGTGAGGCAACAGAGCATTACCGACGATGTTCAGGGGGCGCGTTAAGCAATTAGTCGGCTCAGAAGGCACACAAAGCAAAGCCAAATTGGTTAATAACAAGAAGCCTTATTCACCATCGGTCGCCAGACAATTATCATGATCGGATGTAATAATAATCCACAATAAGCTTATTGTGGCCTTGGACCCGAATATGTGCGACGCTCTTGTGTAAACTGGTTAAGCTAAACTGATCAGCATAATTAGGAGACCTGATGCGGCTGCCACAATATTCCCGTAGGAATCCTGTCTTTTGTTTCGGGACAACAAGTCTCTGCAACAGAGATTTCTGCGGCAACAGAGTTCCTGAAACTGTGTATGTACATATAAACATGTTTTCGATAAATCCCGAAGCCTCTAAAAGCTTATTTCTGTAACGCCGGCCAGGCACAAAGCATTATGAATAGAAAGTAATTCTTTTCAACACGTTAAAGTACTGCAGGCTAACAACCCACTAAAGTCTGTACATTGGCAAAATAATATCAACAGAATATACAGACTATG
>NC_087212.1:50498332-50515832 GCF_015104395.2 Macrobrachium nipponense
ATATACCACGGCCATTACAACGACAATAAATGGGACGAAAAGGTTGCCAGGGGGACCGGTTAACGAGCAATTACATTTTCTCTCCGGAGAGACAAAGAGGAGGAGTTGCTTCATACTGTTTCTGGCCAAGTATACTAATAAAACTTCTTCCACAGGAGTGGTATTTGCCGACGAAAGGGAAAAGTGTTCATCTTTTTCGAGCTGTCTTTCTTATTTCACTATATTCCTGTCATTGCATTTCACAAACACAAAAGGTTCCTCATGAAATATACGTTTCTTTAGACTAACCAGTCTATGCTGAATGAAGTTTCTATAATACAGGCTTGGAACTATCATGGAAAAATATTTTCTTTACGAGACTTTGATACTGCAAGTCCCTTGCTCAAGGTTGTAATAAAAACAATTTTTTGTTAAATGTTCCGGTATACATCGCAATTCATTCATATCATAAACTCGGAAAACAATTACATAAAATGGGAGATCTTTACGTTAACGAGACTGCCATATACCACGGAAAACATTTTCTTAAACTTTCAACAGAAATTAGCAGTCTGGCAAAAGCGGTAATAGGTTGAACGAGATCCAGACGCCAACGGACAGATTAGATTAAGTTAAAACGAAAAATTCACACAAAAAAAAAGTCAATAAAAAAAAGTAACAAAATTTTAACACGAGTGGCTAACGTACGAGCGGTTGCACGCACACACATACATACACACAAACACACGGAACTACATGGACGTATATGCGAACGAAAGTTCTGAGAAGACAAGTTTTCCAGGTATTTACTTTTATTCTAGATCTGGATCCTGTATTTCAGACGTCCTTTTTTTCCATTTACATATAACGTTTAACAGTTTTTTTGATTTCCTAAAAAGCAGCATCGAGAACACTTCTTAGTATTTACCATTTAAATTTATTACTCAGCCATATTCTTGGCAAAGTGTAGGATGGAAAAAAGAAGAAAAGCTACAGAACCAACCAAGCTTGAATAAAGAAACCCTTTCATTGCAACGCCAGCTAAAGCTGAGGTATACGCTTTGCGAACGCACAATGAAATTATGTTCGACCACGGACCTGTCAGGTCAGGTTACAATCTATTACGTTCCAATTCACCCGTTTCTATATAAAGATTTCGAAGTCGAAATGCAATAAATGCAAAAACACTAACTAGGAATAAGTTGCCAGTATTGCTATGTAAATGTTGACAGGTGTAAGACTTAACTGTTTTTAAAAGAAGACGGTGAGAAAATTTACATTATCTCAAGTCTGATTCAGCGACATGCTCTGCGACACTGAAATATCATATAATAGTGCACATGGGCATCCATATTTTCTATCGCTCAATGAACACTGTTTTCACGACAATTCAAAAGGCAATTTGAAAAACACACACATACATATACCCACAACTTTAAGCGACCATCTACGAACACTAACAAAAACTGCAGATATTTTTCTGAAACAAGGGCCTATACATTTTACAAGCCATGACAATAGGTGAGTCATCTTCAGAAACTCCAGACACAGCCAACATCTTAACAGATTGAATTACTGAAAGCATTCAACTAAATAATCTCCTCCTGAAGCTGCCTCCAAGACTGGGTGTGCGATGGGGATTGAGGGAACGGATAATTCCCATGCCTTGCTAATGAAACTCACGGCAGGCCTTTATAGAAATCTCACCGCTCGATGGTTAACAACAAGACTCGAGGGTCAAAGACAGAGGAGAAACCAAGACTGCGCATCCTTTCATGGGAAGTTGCTTTTGAAAATAATGGCTACTGCCGATGCTAATTTATCCTAAACACACAATAGACGGCAAACACTTGACAGAGTTGAATACCACAAAATGCCCGATATTCTCATCATTAAAAACGCCAAGAAGCAGGTCAACATAACTTATTTTCTAGTAGCTTATATTTTTTTCAAAATACTGGGTAGTAATTAGATTCTAGTATCAACATTAATCAACTATTCTTTACACTACAAATTTATAGGCTACATCAAATACTTGACTCCCACACGACAAGTAAGCAACCATTGGCATTCACGCAAGAGCGTACTCGTGCGCGCGCGGGCGCACAAATTGTGCAACACGAACTTCGATTATGAACAATTCTATTCATTTACTAAACCCTAATAAAATAATTAACAGCAAAAATATCGCTTGACAATTTCCAAAGTGAGGATTCGGTCCAATTCTTTTGAGAGAGAGAGAGAGAGAGAGAGAGAGAGAGAGAGAGAGAGAGAGAGAGAGAGAGAGAGAGAATTAAAAGTTCAGCCATTAAAGTTAATTACCTAAATCCTCCTTTCTCAGTTCTGTTTTTAATTGAATATGAAAAGCATGCAGTTTCTAAAGAAATACTTGTCTTCCTCTTGCAACATAACAATAAAAAATGCAATATTACAATTTATGCATGCAATGTAACTGCATTTCCTTCATATTTCTTTAATTCTGTGGGAAATATAGCCACTTGCAGAATAAATATTATAGTTATTTTTAATAATAATAATAACTATCATAAACTATGACAAATCCGCCTTTCTGTATAAATTACTTTATGAATAACGAAATAAATCTTTAAGGCTTTTAAAACACACGAGCCAACATGAAAAAAGAAAATACATTTGGAAGTACGCACGAGAAATAGTTTATGTATCGGTAAATAAATCAAACTAGCGTCTTTTAAATACTGGATAAAAGGGAAACAAGATTCTAAGTTGCACACCTAAAATGTGTTACCATAAAAACTTCTGCCCTATAAAATTAAGGTAGAAAATCTTACCACACAATGAAACATTTCTTTGCAATAAAAAAAATACAGCCCTACACAGCTTTGCTAGTATAAGAAGTTTACAGCTCATATATTATTGCAAGCATCAACTCTTCGTTCAAAAACCCAAGAAAAATTCTAGCTATGTTCCCACGTTATTAGCAGCTAGTTATCAAATATGCATATTACCTCTCAATACTTCGCAGAAAATATTATCAACGTCGCTTTTCATCCAGAAACGTTTCAATATTCTTCTTATCTATTTCATTTATCTCCTAATGGTTCTTACAAAAACTCACATTTTAAATATTGTTCTGTAAACGATATTGCATGTTGCAAAAACACTTATTTCGTGACGATTAACTTCATAATATTGAGCAACTTTTATAACTTACAATACCGCATCATTTTCATTTGTTTTACCTATTTCAGGTTAACAAAATTATTCCAATGAAAACTCCGACAAAGTACAACTATTTCGCTTCAAAATAATACTCTAATCAAGAAAAGACACCGACAGACTTCTAATAAAGTATTACCGCACTACTCGTGTCAGATTTAAAACTTCATGAAGGGAACAAGGTCGAAAAAGTATTTAATTTAATTTTTTCATTCCCCGATTCATACTTTCAAGAAATAAGTAAAATTAAATACGATGTTATTCTGAATGGCTTTACTTCCATGAAATGAATAAAATCCCTTAGAGAATTTAACATACTAGGTATGTCTCAACTTCCCTCAAGTCATCATGATTTTTTCTTTCTTTCTGCATTTATTTTTCCTAAACCTCTTAGATAGATACATGGATTCTCGTCCCGTCGGCCTTGAACATAAAAAAAAAAAAACTAGCACTCGCTTTTGTAAATCGAGTTAAATTCTGTACAAAGTAAAGGCTTCCTTTCAATGTGATTCCAAAAACGTCTGTATCAGCGTTACAAAAATTATTTTATAAATGGCGTTTCCCCATGTTATTTATTTATTTATTGGTGAAACAGCCTTTCATAAAATCAATGTATATTGCTGATGCATAATAGAAACTATTTTCCTAAACCATGTTACCCTGATTACCAAGTACCGTTTAGGAAAAAGGCGTTTCAAAATGTGTGAAATTGTCGCCAAGTAAACTGTTTACTTAAAACGCAACAAAATTCCTTCTATATCATCGCTACAGAGACGCCGTTTTAATAAAATTGTAAAAGAAGTTCCTCCAAGCCCGACCGACATCCAGGTGAGTCTTTAGACGCCTGGATGGCTGAGTGATTAATGTCCTTAGACCGCACTGCGTGGGATCCAGTTTTGTCTCTTAGCTGCAGCCACTGCAGTTGTTTGATGTTGAAGGCTTGCCATGAGTTTAATGCTTATTCTTGGTATTTGTTAGTTTGTCACGTTATAGACGAGGACAAACATCAAACCGGGTTAATCGGACTTGTAGATAATATTTCACAAACATCCACAAACGTCACAGCAGTTGTTTGATGTGGAATGACTGCGACGACTCTGTTTATTATTGGTGAATGTTTGTTTGTTTCAAACAAAGACAAACATAATTTTAGGATGATAATGCTGCAATAACTAAAATAAAAGAAAACAAACTAACACGCCGCAAACGTCACTACGGTTGCTAAATGTGTGTAATGGTTATGATGAGTTTGAGTTTATTATTGGTGTTTGCTTTTCTCACACAAAAACTCAAAAATTCCAGTATACAATTTTATTCATATTCCGATAAACACACACATACTTCACTGCAGTAGACTGATGTGGATGGCTGGAGTATATGCGCGTTTATCTTGGTGTTTGTTCCACACTTTCTGGATAATCGCAAAACATTACATGTGAATATTAAAAAATGCACGAAATTGTTTCCCCCTCCCTTCCCGACTTTCAATTTATTAAAACCATTTACCACCCTCAAAACCAAAAAAACCCACTTGCACACAAAATGGGGCCACAATAACACATGATCGTCAACAATGTCAATACAATACAGAACAAACTTTTAATCCAGTAATAGTCTAATAAACTTTCCAGCCTTAAAACAGTCAACTAATTAACATATATCATAAAGCAACTTTTAACTTGGCAAAAATAAGTGAGAGAGAAAGGGAAAAGATCCCTAGAGTCCTTATACTCAAAATAGTTGTGTACTATAGTGCTGAATACAATACAAATGTATCACATTCAGTTGTGCTCCATCATTTCACTAACAATTCGACGCACAACATCGAAACAAGGGATGTCATTCAAACTGATGACAAGAAATCTAAGCCCAACAATCTCTCTACCCCTCCCCCGCCCCCACACCCCACCACTCTTTACATTCGGCGATAACGATTATTAATAACACAAAACGACTCGCCAACTGCAACGGTACAATAAGGACGGTGTCATCTGTTTTATCAGGGCCGTTTGTTGGAGAAGCAAAAGGCAAATACCTACGATTTATCTCTCCATAAATCAGCTGAACAAGAGATACAAGCCGATAGGGTCATCCCCCTCCGACCATTGATCAGAATGAAATCCTGAAAGCCTGCATTTCATTTTGGGGGAAGTATCACTGACCATCAATATCATTACCAAATGGCATTCAAAGAAAAAAGTCACTTGAAGGCCAGTTTTAGAACCTTCATACACATGGTTTGATTTTATCAATTGGCTTTTCTTGTCATGAACACATGTTCAACTCTCAAAGCTAGAGGAAATAAATCGCAGGAAAAGAAATAGAAAGTAGGAAAAAAATGAAAATATCTAAAGGAGATCTTAAAGCCTTCAACTGTCTAAAGCAAGCATTAGGTAAGGGTATGGTGAACGAAGGGTGAGGAGGAAACTGCAGTAATCGTAAGCGGTGAAGTTACGATTCATCTGGCTGCTGGGCAGTTCGGTTGCACAATCTGCTTGCATAAGGTCACCCATTCGTTTCTGCGCATACGATAAGCAGTACTGATATATGAATCCTCTGTTCACTCATAAAGAAAAACGGATAAATAAATACGAAATTAAACCATTTTACTCCTATCCTTTTAGCTGGAGGATTTCTTTATACCTGTACACTACCCAGGCAAGATGCATGATCTACCTAAACACTGAGGTTAGAACCAAAAACTTGGTTTTAATGCAAACAAACACAAAAAAGGTGTATTAAGATATTCAAAGGAATTTCGTCCTGCAATTATAGCCTTTCACAAATACCATAGCACATAAGACATAAAATCTATATGTAAACGAGAGATGTGGTAGAATAATTGCGATGTTCATACTCATCGAATTTCGTTCAGATGTTCCAATTGGAAAAGAGGCCGCGTCTACGACTCTATTTATCAGAAGATCCGTCGATGACCTCTGTTGTTATGACGCCACATGGAAACATCAATAAGCAAGATCCTCTTAACTGTTCGGACTCGCATGAAACCTTCCAGGCTGAAAATATATTACTTCCGAACAAGGGGAGGAAATCACTACGGGATGAACTAAATGTTCGGTCCTGGTCTGCATCGTTTGCATTCCATATGAATGGAACCATTGGTACATAATAATTCATCTCAAAATCAAAATTTATTTTCATTCAAAAACCTCAATGGTATCTTTTCAAACTGTCCTGATGTATGATGTAGACAGTATATAGACAGGCAGACAGAAATGGAATAGAAATCAATCATCTTCGAAATTATTCAGCAAGAATATCTGTGTTAAGTCAATCATTGCATTTGCAGTTTACCCATATGGAAGCATTCCCTACCTGAAGGAGCACATGTGTAGAGACAACCTCATATTTTTACCTTAAGGACAATGTAAATATATATATATATATATATATATATATATATATATATATTATATATATCCAATAAGAAGCCCTACTATACCGATGATCTAAAACGTAAATAAACGGAAAAATATAATTAATTACGATGATACATGATCGAGGCAGTAACGATATATATTTTTTGTTTTAGCAGTGACTGCTGTCTCGTTTTTTTCTAAATTAACCACAACTTCAAACGGCTTCACACTGAATGATAATAATAACAATATGGGCTATAAACTGCAAGCTAGTTTTGCAATCGACCAGCTACACAGATCTGCCCCATAAAAATACCTTAGTCACAGCTGCACGTCGGTACGGAGCATCCCAATTGGTCCCCGAGACCCAAAGAAGTCCACCCCCCCCCCCTAGACTCTAGAGTATACTTGGTCGAGACTAACTGCCTCGACTCTCCCTTATATAACCGCCACCTCTTTGACGGTATGGGTACGCTAATAGCAATACCAAGAACAATCTAATAAAGAAAAAAAAATTACCCATAATTTCCCTCGTCACTTGACGTCATCCTCGTCGCTGTTCCACATCGTCATCCCCCGAGAACCAATATATTGGCCAAAGTTTCAAAAGCTTGAGAGGAAACTTAGTCCTAAAAGAAAACGGGTCTTTTTCTCCGCTGCCGAGATTTTATTCTAGATTATGAAGCCACGGTTTTCTGCTAGCTAATGAGGTCAGTCCCCGGCTATCTTCTCGGTAATCTACTACAATAGGGTTTCCTGTTCACTTATTCACTTGCTTTTTTTATGTTTTTTCTTCTCGTATGCTGCTTTCTGGATCTTAGTAATCAAACAGACAAAGAAAAGAAAAAAAAGTTTCCTTTCCAGTATAAGAAAAACTAAAAAAATACCAGTGCATAAACACAAACAATACGCCTGCACGCTACGTGTATATATATATATATATATATATATATATAATATATATATATATATATATATATATATATATATATATATATATATATATGCAGAAGCTAGGTACTATGTCGTACCTCTAAGTAAATGGGGATACAATCCACAATGATGTAAAATCCTTCTGTTGTTTAAAATATATATTTCTTGTACAAGAACTTATAGCTTTCGACCATCAGCTGTGGTCTTGTTCACTGAAATGTGAATTAGACCACAACTGATGGTCGAAAGCTATAGGTTCCTGTACAAGAAAATATATATTTTAAACTACAGAAGGATTGTACATCACTGTGGATTGTATCCCATATATATATATATATATAGTTTCTGTTGCACTGGCAAGGCAGAAATAGTTCTTTTCTTTGTCTTATTATATATATATATATATATATATATATATATATATATATATATATATATATATATATATACATACATACAAGTTCGCTAATGTAAGTAGGTATTTTCGTTCATAAAACATTAGTATTATGATGATGAAAGGCGAAAAACAAACTGTGGCGATCATCACGAGTCTTAGATAAACAATTCAAAGTGTAAAAGTCGTTTTTAGGAAATCTAAATCTGACTTATGCCTTAAGCTTTAACCCATGAGTATTCCTAAGATAATAAGCGTTTCAAAATCATCAACAGAAACGACGGGAATAGACACGATTAAAAGGAAAGCGGAACGGAAAAAACTGACTTATCGCTGCACGAGAAAAACAGAATCAAATCCAGCCTCGATTCTGCCAGTCTGGGATCTGAAAACGAATGAGTGCCACGGACAGGTCGTTAGTCCCTTGTTATTACCCAAACCAATCAGCGGAAAAGTTTTAAAGCACCGAAATTCCAATACAATTTATACACTAAACAGTTCCAACAGCTTTCCCTTATCTTTCACCCAAGGCCAAAAAAATACAGAGGAATTCAGTCGATATAATGTTGATTCCACCCACCCAAAGCGAGCACAATCATGCAGACCAGACCACTTCTATACAAATTCATTCCCCAAGAGAGAGATACCGCCAGGGGCTCGCCTGAAAAAAATAAAGAAAAAAAAATTCCTTTGAAAAGCTTTCAAAACAGGACCGGTGTGATCACTTCCTTGGCAATCTCTCAAGGCCTCCTTTCGGAAGGACAACAAATTCATTTTGTCTGTAGTTTTATTCTGAACAGCTCTCTCTGTATAATCTGGATGCCATTTCGTTTGGATATTTGCTTTATTTTTCCTTTCCCCTTCTGCAGAGAAAGGGAAAATTCGTTTTGCTTCTTTTTATTTCATTTTTCACACAGAAACACAAATGCCAACAAGGTGGGAAAGGAACGTTTTTCTGTCTTGTGTAGTAACCCTTCATCGGAAAATGCAATGCCCTTACAGTAGAAGCACAGTTTTTTCCAACAATTACTATCTACTTGTGCAGCTAAACGAGTTTTGGCACCTAATTATCTATTTAGATATTTAATCCTTTTTATTTCTGCAATATAATTTACTATACACTACTTGATGATGCAACTTTAATGAGGTCTTCCACTTATTATTTTAACATTCAGTCATTTGATTATACGCATTTGCTGTTTCACTTTGTTTGGTATTATGTACAGCCCTTCACAAGGAGGGCCCTTGTACGTTTTCAAAATAAGTGCCTCTTATATTTTATAATTGTCTTTTAGTGTTTGCTCGTCAGTATCGTAGATCCTGCGGAATAACAGACTTCAGTGCTTTCTTCTTGAATGATCTTCACTTTAGGCGGTATTTTGTTGTTTAGTCTTGGTGCACAATGTATAAATGCTCTCTCGCCTGATTTACATTTGTTTTCTAGGTTCAAATAGCTTGTATGCTTCACTTGCATGTTTAATTATAATATTCATTTCAGGTCTAAAGAAGCATAAGCAGTTTCGTTTCTCAGGTATGTTGGTTCACCATATTTTAGTGCTTTAAAAACTGTAGGAAGTATTTTATGTTTTATTTTTGCTATTGGTGGAGCCAATGTAGCTCAATGCTGGGGTGATTCTATCACGGCAACGTAGTCTTTTTATTAATCTGGCAGCTGTACTTTGTACCCCTTGAAATTTTTTTAGCAGGTAGCTGGGGAGACAATGCAGTAATGGAAGGCTCTTGAGTATTTGGTTGCAAATTGCAGTTTTCAGAGTACCTTCGTTTAGGTATTTTCTAATAAACGCAATGTTTCTAATGTAGTATATATATATTATATATATATATATATATATATATATATATATATATATATATATATATATATATATATATATATATATATATGATACATATATATATATATATATATATCTATATATATACATACATATATATATATATATATATATATATATATATATATATATATATATATATATATATATATATATATATATATATATATATATGAGACAGCCCAAGAGAGGAGAGAAAAACTGTTAACACAAGGCATTTGTCATATGACCTGGTGACAAAGTTACGTGTTAATCTCATTTTTTTAGTATTAGCAAAAGGTGATAAAATTATGCAAACCGCATTGTTAGATCAAGCCAGTAGATGCAGCAAGAAATAAAAGGATACATAAAAATTTATGGAGTAACAAAGGAGTTAATAAAAAAAATACTCCCTCACATTTATACCAAATAAATATACCCGGTAGTCAGTAATGTCTGAAATCAGGTGACTTTCCCAGAATTAATGAAAAATGCAAACACATTTCGCTTAGGCGAAGGACATTAAAAGCGTGTTTAGCCTTTGATCACGCTCACCTGACGTCGAAAGTCTCTGTATTGGATCGAGGCTGACGGCTGTATTGTCTTCAAAATCTACTCAACTAAACCTATCAACTCGGGGATCAGGCGTCACCCCCGAAAAGCTCTGAGAGGCCAGGGATTTGAAATATCTCGGTGAGAGTTGGATGGTGTGGGATAATGAAAGAGGGAAGCGATGCTACGGAGGCATAAAAGAGAAGAGGGGAGGAGGAAGAGGAGGAGGAGGAGGAGGAGAAAAGAAGAGAGGGCGGGGGAACGGGTATGGTAATCACTTGGGACCCACTTTGTGTGCGGGTCAGATTCCGACGGTATTTTTATTCCTCTTCGGAGGATATTAGAAAACGCAGCTCGCAATAACATTCGTCCGTAATGACGAAATGGCCTCTGGTTATACACACACACACACACACCCACACACACAAACGCCACTATTACACCAGTCTCATCGGATAATTTCCAGACTTCAAAAGGGGGAGTCGGGGGAGATGCGGCGTGGCTATGGGCTTAGATCTGCCCAAATGAAACATTCCACCATATTATTTAATCAAGATATTCTTTGAAGGTCTTCAACAAAGATACACGCAGTTTCATAATAATACACTTTATTTAGACAAAATATACAATACGCAACACCTCTAATAGTGAATAAGAAAAGTTCTGAAATTCACTATTTTTTTATATATATTACAGCCATCAATGTATGTGACAGCCAAAATTCCAATTTCAATTACATAAAGGACATCGCAAGAGAAGCACAGCTGATGAAAACGAAGTCTAATTCATTTGTTTTCTTTAAAATACTAACTACTGTGCACATAATTCAGTGTATGAAAACTGTAGATGAAAGACGAGGAAGGCAGTTCTGGTACGCATTTGCTAACAATAATTTAACATTTAGCAGCATCCCACGTGAATTATTTACTGAACATTTCTTCCGTGCTGCCGAGCCATGGAAATTCAGATTCGAAACCCCCGCACATAATGGTGCAGAGGGATGATTTCCAAAGCAGAAAATCCGAATGAACATCCAACTGGCGAATTCTGGCGACATTGGCAAAATAGGACCTTGCTCACAAATTGCGCATTTCGGGCTCTTGGCTAAATGGCACTAACCTGCTTTTGGCCCGGCCGTTCCCTTTGTTCTTTGCGATGTTATTCGTCGTGCCTAAGGTGGTGTTTGCGGTGTTAATGGCCGTCCGACGGCCGTTAAGAGAGGTAGTAATGGCCAATGGTGGTGGCCGCCGCCACACTGCTGAAGTAAAGCTCCACGGCCTTATTCTAAACGCCAGTTATGATCACTTCAAATGATAGTTAGCGGAACTGCCGTTGTTTACAAAACGTATGAGCTTGAATTAAGGCTAATTCGCACTCTTCTTCTCCCACTCGCCTCATCATCGTCACAATCAGCCATCTCATTACCCAGGGTGAAACACTCATTTAGATGAAGGGGCAAATCATTCACGGCTATACCTCATGGTGCAACGAGAAAACAGAAACGCAGGTAATTTTCATGCAACATTAATCTTACGCGGGATATTAAGCTGTACATTTGCAATTCCATAACGCATGTTCAATGTCCACAAACGCAACTAAAAGGGAAATAGGTGGGGGAGGGGAGGGGGGAGAGGGAGGTGGTTCAGAGTGAATAGAGCCTCCATGAAAATAGTTTAAATAAATTTCTAACATCAAAGTATGAATTCAATGCTATCAGTGCATCGCATCTGAATATCCACAACTATATTCAACTCGATTTAATCTGGATATATATAAATTAATCGTTCAAAAATTATTGGCAAAATCTCTTCCGCCTCAACGTGTAAATATATCATTTGGCATGAAAACCATTCTGACATGGTCGTTTCAAATACTTTGAGAGAGAGAGAGAGAGAGAGAGAGAGAGAGAGAGAGAGAGAGAAGAGAGAGTCGACCTATTATGACATTAAATTAATCATAATCTAATCGTACAGACCGAATTATAAAAAAAAGCAAAACGCACCGTAATAAGAGAGGGACGAACACAAGCACCCACACAGGGGCTTCTATACATGACGTTAAATTGATGCTGACACCAAGCCAGCAAATTCCAGATAGGAGCGATAAAGAAGCAAGTGCGGCCAGTAGCTCACCAGAACAAACGCTATTGATGCCACCCAAAGCCCACCGTTTGGTCAACGCAGAGTCGAATCACCGAAACAAATACAGTAATCTCTTCATTCCGGGACTGAAAGTAAATGAGGTTTCCATAAAGAGCTTACGTCAGTGTCATTCATGGCATAGCGACGGTGTCTTCATGGCCGTCACCAGGAATTCAGGTCGGGATGACGAAAGGACCAGTTTTCTATGCAGTTATTGCTCTAATTATCTTTTCCATAAAGCACTGTTAATACGTTGTGCCTGGTTATTACGTAAAGGAACGCATACTGCAGTTCTTTTGTGTACTTCGGGTTGTAACGCACTGGTTAAGTTTCTTGTACTTCTAAAACTTTCATAATTAAATGATCTCTCTCTCTCTCTCTCTCTCTCTCTCTCACTAAAACAATAAAACTGTTATTCAAACTAGAAAAACAACCTTTCAATACGCCCGGAAGATTGTGTGTGAGGACATTGATAACTATAGCCAAAATACATCAACTGATATTTCATTTCCAAATCATATTAAACGATTACTTCATTCCGGTATATGGCACTAAAAGCTAGCCTTTTTTGAAAAGGTCGTCAATCCTGTCGTTTTAAAACGGCCGAATAAACAGAAAGAATTCGTGAATGAACAGTTGCTTTGGCACCATGGGTCCTACACGGCACTACCTTTGACAGACATGCAGGGCTTCCATTTAATCCTGCACGTAACGTAACCTACAAAAGTATTATTAAATCTAGACGCACCGTCACAGCACGAACTCTTGACGATCAAGAATATTCTATAATGTCTCACTGACCTTTAAATTTCCTGGCATGTAATTAATTCAGAAGATTGTGACTTATATCTGTTACAGATTTATTTATTTTTCCTTGACATGAATTGCAATGTCACTGCCGGAATAATCCATTATTTTATCTTTCATATCAAAGGATCTTGATACGAATAATGAATCATAGTAGAAAATTCTGCAATTACACACAAAACACACACACACACACACACATATATATATATATATTATATATATATTATTAGATATATATATATATATATATATATATATATATATATCAATTCAAGCTACAAATGCCCTTTAATATCTAAATTCAACTTTACCTCCCAAATGGATATATTTTCATATATGTACCGAAGGGGAATTTTTTAGTTGATAATAATTCGTCCCCCATGGGATCAAACCACCGTCCAAGTGGAAGGGGACGAAATCAGGACAGTCAGTGACGCTATCCAATCAGCCAACAGAGACGCTATAAGTTCATATCGATTCTGACCTTACAAATCACCCTCCCCGATTCTCGGTGCTTTCAGTTAATTTTGAATCGATATGAAACACCCCGTCTACCATGTTAGCCAATTCGAAGCGTTTGGACGATGCATGTAGCCTTTGTTATGAATAATATCACATCGAACCGTGATCCATTTAATATCAATTCAAGCTACAAATGTCCTTTAATATCTAAATTCACTTTACCTCCAAATGATATATTTTCATATATGTACCGAAGGGGAATTTTTAGTTGATAATAATTTCGTCCCACCATGGGATCAAACCACCGTCCAAGTGGACGGGGGACGAAATCAGGACAGTCAGTGACGCTATCCAATCAGCCAACAGAGACACTATAAGTTCATATCAATTCTGACCTTACAAATCACCTCGATCTCGGTGCTTTCGTAATTAGAATCGATATGAAACCCCCCGTCTACCATGTTTAGCCAATTCGAGCGTTTGACAGCACGTAGACTTTTGTTATGAATAAAATTATCACATCGAAACCGTGATCCATTTATATATCAATTCAGCTACAAATGTCAATATATCATTTGGGAGGTAAAGTGAATTAGATATTAAAGGACATTTGTAGCTTGAATTGATATATAAATGGATCACGGTTCGATGTGATAATTATTCATAACAAAAGGCTACGTGCTGTCAAACGCTCGAAATTGGCTAACATGGTAGACGGGGTTTCATATCGATCTAATTACGAAAGCACCGAGATCGAGGTGATTTGTAAGGTCAGAATCGATATGAACTTATAGCGTCTCTGTTGGCTGATTGGATAGCGTCACTGACTGTCCTGATTTCGTCCCCGTCCACTTGGACGGTGGTTCGATCCCATGGGGGGACGAAAATTATTATCAACTAAAAATTCCCCTTCGGTACATATATGAAAATATATCATTTGGGAGGTAAAGTGAATTTAGATATTAAAGGACATTTGCAGCTTGAATTGATATATAAATGGATACGGTTCGATGTGATAATTATTCTAACAAAAGGCTACGTGCTGCCAAACGCTCGAATTGGCTAACATGGTAGACGGGGTTTCATATCGATTCTAATTACGAAAGCACCGAGATCGAGGGTGATTTGTAAGGTCAGAATCAATATGAACTTATAGCGTCTCTGTTGGCTGATTGGATAGCGTCACTGACTGTCCTGATTTCGTCCCCGTCCACTTGGACGGTGGTTCGATCCCATGGGGGGACGAAAATTATTATCAACTAAAAAATTCCCCTTCGTACATATATGAAAATATATCATTTGGGAGGTAAAGTGAATTTAGATATTAAAGGACATTTGTAGCTTGAATTGATATATAAATGGATCACAGTTCGATGTGATAATATTCATATAATATATATATTATATATATATATATATATATATAATATATATATTATTAGATTATAAATATATAATTATTCATATATTGATATATATAATTAACAATATTAATTAATATATAATAATATTATATTATATATATATTATATATATCTCATACGGAGGTTATTTCAAAGGACGTTAGAATTCCGGCTAACAGTTACACACTCACTGCTCGGATCAACTGAACATCATGTTTGATAGCTCTCTCTCTCTCTCTCTCTCTCTCTCTCTCTCTAACACACGTACAATCGTCCATTCTTCCCATATGATGGTCCTGTCCCAAAATACTCTGATCCATCCTTTTTCCTCTCCCACCCCCTTTATAATGTGAGTGTGTGTGTGGGGGGGAGGGTGTCACGGACCCCGGAGGTCCGCAACAGGTTCGATATTATAACCAAAAAGAATTCAACACCAACAGTTGAAACTGGGGATACGAATACAGAAAGAAACACTAACAGAACAAAAGTTTATTTACAAGCTTACTAACAAAGACAAATGCAGAATGGTTTCTCCTATTTACATAAAAAAGATAAAATTTTACAGTATGTGAACTGGGGAAACAGTGAGGTAATGAAATACTTGCTGGCCAGTTTTGCAGCTGTCGAAAATCAATGCTCGAAGCGACGGCTTCGCAAAGGAGGGCGGTATAACTACTGACGTCTTCTTGACTCCGTACTGCAGAAAACAATGTCTATTTCTCGATACTCGAAGGGCAGGTTACTCCTCAAAACCAACTTGTAGGACGTTTCTTCTATGAAGGCTTGCTCAACGTCGGATAACCCTTGTCGCTCTCTCTCTCTTACTATGGACGACTTGACCAGATTCTGATCAAACTCTCGGGCGCCTTCTTCCTCTCTTATCCTTCGTCTGTTCCTTCTTCTCTTATCTCTCTCTGATGATCTGATGATCTCTGCTGATCTCTCACTGATGATCTCTGCTGGTCTCTCACTGATGATCTGATCTCTCATACTTTGTCAGTCGTATGTATACGGCGATCTGGGGGCGGGGCCTACCAGCGAACGTCACAGACTCCCGAGATGACAGGAATGTTTTAGAAGGATCTTGACGAAATATTGCATCATAATTCGCAGCGTTTTCTGACGAAGTGACGGCATGTGTTGCGTTCCCCAACACGCCGTCGCGATTCTAGAACAATCATGAGAAAAGGCGCCTCCAACACGTGCGCGAATGCCTCCTTGCTGCAGAACTTCTCGAAGAAGATGCATTTTCCTTTCCTTTAACTTATAATTCTTTGCTATAAAGTGATTACCATGACAGGGGGGTTTAAAAGGATACATCACAGTGTGTTGAGATTTATGCTTATGTGAAAGAATGGATGGTGATAGTTGTGAAAAGGTTTACATCTTCGAAGTATTAGGGTTTAGAAAAGGTTGGATAAATGCTCATGAAAGAATTACTGGAAAATAAAGGACTAATAGATCCATGCAAGATAGGGGGGTGAATGGTGATATGGTTAAGACTTTTGTGCAGGTGTTTGAAGCAACTATTGCTATATATTTTACTACAAAGGAGGCTAATCAACAATTTAGCAGTTAAAGGAATGAAGTGGCAGTGGCCTTTTTGGTTTTCCTTCTGAACAGGCAATAGAGCTACTCTTCTGAGGGCAAACGTATGTATGTATATGTATGAATACATACATAGCCACAAACGGTAACAATATATATATATATATATATATATATAGTATATACATACACACACACAACACACACACACACACATATATATATATATCCTTAGATAAATAGATATATATATATATATATATATATATATATATAGATATATATGTCAAAACATTTTGTTAAGTAATTTCTATTTTCCCTAACTATAAAAACCTGAGGTCTTTATATAGGAATACACTGAATAGTGTTTCCTATGTAAAGACCGAAAGGTTTGGTAAATACCAGTGGTAAGGAAACACACAACACCACACTTTAAACTATTTTTATATATAGTCCCAAAAAATCCGTAAGTTCATTCCAACATTTCAGTGTCAATTTATTCGAATCTTGCAAGTCGCTGTTAGCATTAAAAAAAAAAAAAAAAAAAAAAAAAAAAAAAAAAAAAAAAAACTGGCTTTCATACACCCGAATAACTTCTCTTAAAACGCTGCTATTTTTGCGCGGTGCTGTTCGAGCGGAGTTCCCTAGGAGAGAATGGGTTGCCGGAGAGGTGACATAAGCATAACCTTTACGTCGGACGACCCGCTCAACGACACCATTCGTCGTCTCCACAAGACGGAGCTCCCTCCGTACTTTTCAGTAGGGTCCTTTGACCAAAATCTTCTCGGAAGCTAACGTGACATTAACTCACGTCAGGGAAGGGAAAATCCAAAGCCCCCAGCTCCCGGTCAACAAAGGGGATCAG
>NC_087212.1:50520832-50550832 GCF_015104395.2 Macrobrachium nipponense
AATTGAGAGAAAAATACAAGGTAGATTAAATTTTGCTCTCTCTCGCTCGCTCGCTCTCTCTCGCTCTCTCTCTCTTTCTCATACACACACACACATAGACACATATGCGCGCAAGCACGCACACACTTACACACAGACAAGGAAATCTCTAATTCGAACATCTTGCCCTCGGAGGACTTCATCAATAAGTCTCGTATCGCTAACACACCAATCATAAATTCCACAACGCCAAACCTGGCAATAAATTGTTGGTGTCAGCTGGAGCATATTTTCTCACAGAATCTTCTTTTCGATATCGGCAACACAACGTTAAAAGATTTTAAAAGTATTCAACAAACAAACTGTGTGATATTAAATATTCATTTTGTTCTCCTATGCATTTTTTTCTTTTTTGTGGGGGGGAGGTTGATAATGCCCCAGAATATGCCTGCCCTTAAACACCCAGCCTTCACTCCCAGAAAAACGAAGATCGAAAACGAAGAGAATTTAATTTCAACACTTCATCGTATTCTTATTATTCTAAGCAAGTGGGACAAAGGCCCCCTTGCACAAATGCTCCGCTTTCTTTCCAAAGTTCCGCCCATTTCTTCGACTGTGACTCATTCCCCTCGAGAAATCTGGGCATCGAACCATGCTTCCATCTTTTCCCCTTGTGTTCCAAGCCTCGCTCTTGTACATGTCTGGTTGTCTGGAGTGGCTTTGTCTATTACATCTTTTTACTTGTTAGTAGGCAGATTTCTGACAGTACTTTTGGTATGGAATCTTGGCGGAAAAATGTTGCGAATAACCGTGTCTTCGGAAAATAAACTCTAAGTAAATATTATGCACAGAAATACGTAGGACTGTGCCATCAAAACAATTAAAATAGTTAATGCAACCTCACATGGCAAACAGAACAAACTACGATATATAAAGAAGAAAATTCGCAATCTTCGATGCTAATACTAATACAGAAGGGAAGTAAATAATCTCAAACGTATCTACAGATCAGGTGCGGGAACAAAGGCCCTACACTTTGGAGCTTTGACTTCCTGCAACAGGCAGTCAACACAGCAACTAGAGACAATCTTACTGGTGCGTTGTTTTAAAAATAAGTAGTTTCAATAGTTACCGTGGATAACTGTCTCATCGTATGCTGTTTCATGTACTACCCCAATTTTATACCATATGATTATTCATGTGTATATGAGTGTGTGTATATATATATATATATATATATATATATATAATATATATATATATTATATATATATATTGTGACAAGTATTCTTCTGACAGTTGGTTTACAACTTTTTTCTCCTTAAAAATATGAAATGTCTTTGACTCATCACCTGTCCCTTTTACCTTAACGGTTTCCCAAGTATGGAATACTGGAGCAGCCATTAACCACTTGCAAAAATGTCCTTTTAATGTCCCGTCTTGTTTCATTTATTGCTTGTCGAAAATCCGGTCACTAATGTCTTCCAAGACCCCACCATCGCTGCTCCCGAATCCAATTAAGACACCGCCTTTACAGCAATAATTGCTTACCTTCTTGAGGAAGTTGGATGACCTTTTCAGGTACCAACTGATATTAGCTGCGAGACCAATGGAACCCGAGGTGCCACACCTATTTTGACAGATGTCAAAAACAGGACTTCATCCAACGTCCTAACCGGGTATATATATACATGGGCCACCATGCCCTCTCAAATCACATTCCGCCCTAGCCTTCTACCCCAGCACTATGCCCTACTGCTGTTTTGGCAAAGATACTACAGGGTAGTTTACACTCCTACTTTACCGTCTAGCAATGGGACTCTGCTCGACATCTGATCCTGACACACCCCTGATGCTGTCACTCTGAAGCTAACTGAGCAATGCCTGAAGTGGAATTCAGAAGCTCCCTTGTATTTTATTCCTTGGTGAGGAACTCCAGGCGACGAAGTCCTTCCACTGATATTCTGGTTCATTTCTACTCAAGTCTCGTCCACAGACTCTGGTAATGTGAATTGGAAGTTGGGAGTCGGCCCTCACCTACTGTTTCTTGCACTCATTCCTTGTTCTCACATTCCCATGATCCTATTATCTGGCCTCCTTCAGAGACCCCTGATTTTCACTGTGCATTTGTGAGTTGTGTTAATTTATTTTGGATTGTTCTTAAAATCCACGTTGGTCGTACTTACAGTAATCGAGTAATTTGGCAATCATTAAATATATATTAGTCGTATTTTGCATTGATCAGTTCATGTAAGTTCCCCATTGTTATCCCATGCAAGTTGGTGTAGACTTCCACATTGTGTGCCTTCTTCTGTAGTTCACCAGCGTCAGTCAACACAGTAACTGCCAGTGCCATATTCAGAACAAGATTCCCAAGATTTTAGTGGGAGCAGTTCTTGCTTACAGTGTTCCACCCCATGTTATCTTTAAGAGTTCTGATCAATAGATTTTGCACCATATTTACCAACTAATGTAGTGTTTCTGCTTGCAACTCATGGGAACATTTGTTTATTATTGCGTATAAATTAGGGTAGTGATACAGTACCACGGAGCCAGTGAGAGCTCCTGTAACTTTTGTTATTCTTCTGATTACCTTAGTGAATTATATTAAAAGTGGACATATTACATTTACCTTCAATCCTTTTGAAATTTTCTGTTCACACGAGGTAACAACGCAACCCCCCCCCCCCCCACCAATTCAGTTGTCATTTCCAAAGAATTTAAAGTAGAGGCAGCTCCCCCAGATTTTCCAAAATCAAATCTTGTACCCCGGCCTGCCCTGTGACAATATATATATATATTATATATATATATATGTGTGTGTGTGTGTGTGTGTGTGTCTGTGTATAAGTGCAGCCCAAACCAAAGACTTCATAAACCAAGAGGAAGCGTGCCACTGCCATCAACCTCAGCAAAACCATTCAGTCTTGATTTCATTTGAAGTTATCTCACGTTATCCCCCCAAACGACGGTCACATTTCTCACCATGTGTAATACCAATACGTGGAAACAGCAACTGTGAAGAACAAAAGTTTCTATCTACTCTGGACGCTCGTTGCAGTTACCCATTCAAACTTTTTTTTTCCAAACTGGCAACTCTCCATCGAGGAGGATAAAGGGTAAACACTTCCACAACTTTCAAAATGTATTTCCAACTTGGAGGTTTACACCTTCTAAGAGGACTGTATTAGAGTAATAAATATATTCTAAGGCAATTATGTCATCTAAAGAAACTGAAGGACGAACCACTTTTTCATTACTATAACAGAAAATGAACAAATATTCATAAGAAAACCCAAGATAGAGCAGATAGAACAACATGCATATAAAGATACATCAGCAAACATACGTGTACTGATATTTATAGATATTATAAGTTTAACCTCCATAAATCGCATAAAGACAGGAGGGAGGGACTACTTTCCCTGCAATCTGCCATAAATCTTCAGCAATTTTTTTATACCCCTTCAAAGATTTAGTATTCATAAATCTATCCGCAAGCAGGGTTCGTCAAGTCCGGGTCTTCTTGAACGTGATTTGTTATCAATCATCTACAAGAGAAAAGTACAAGTTGAAGGTAAAAAATTAATAACTAGTCCATGGAGAAATCAAACAAGTAAAAAATGCGCCGAAGAAACCTACTATACAGCATATAATGCTGTATGAACCTCTCGATGTGCTGCACTATGAAACTTTCAGCGGCGTCCGGGCAGCTCTCAGTTACTCACAAATGCGGTAAAGTGAACATGCGTCAGCGGATGGGACCTATACCGGTGCCAGACGCACGATCCGTGGCCTAATTTAACCTTAAGTAAGGACGGCCAGACAAAGCCTTATCGATAGTTTTCTTAGAAAAAAAGAAAAAAAAAAAAAAAAAAAAAAAAAAAAGGCCAGCACACCAAATCTCCTCCATGACTGGGATGAAAGAAGTGGAAAAATCCGAATTTGCAAAAGCCAGACTCACCAGCCCATCATGCGATTTATCAGGGTAATTTTTCGTTTCAATCTTGCAAATGAGTAACCTTTTCGGACGGAAGACAGCTGATTAATGAGCGGACTGTCCAGAGACCATAATTCGAGAATGTTTCAAGTCATGATTAATCTCCCGCAACTAAATTTGAAGCCTTTTCAATTTCCTGCCGTTTATGTACGATTAATACCCGAAAAATATCAACAGAGCCTCAAAACAAAGTTAATCAATGGACGTATATCACTTTTAATCTCAATCAGCCAAAGAAGGCTAAGATTAGACATATAACAAACGATGCTGCTCACGCGAGAGAGAGAGAGAGAGAGAGAGAGAGAGAGAGAGAGAGAGAGAGAGAGAGAGAGAGAGAGAGAGAGTCTGAAAGGGTTGAAGTGGGCATCATCAATAAGCTGGTCCTTTTATATATTCCAGAGGACTTGAAAGATATTGAAAACACGTTTCATTTCCGGATTAAATGCTGCCTTTCAGCTTTTGAGGTCGATACGTAACCTCGTTATCGGTCGTTCTCTTATAATATATATATATATATATATAATGTGTGTGTGTGGAGAGAGAGAGAGAGAGAGAGAGAGAGAGAGAGAGAGAGAGAGAGAGAGAGAGATCAAATCACCGACATTAGTAACCTGCAAAAAATTCATTTCCAATTTATTCAATTAACATTAGTAAATATTAATACATTAAGGCTGTGGAAGTCATTAATCAGGTAATGTTTCTTCATGAAACCTTTGTCAGCAATTCATTCACCTGTTTCCTTCCCAGAACCTGATTACTTGATGAAGATGACATCAGTGGAAGAGAGACAAAGAATACGATTTCTGTCCCCAACCCTTTGATACTGGACAGAGTCGATGGACATCGCATGACTTGAAAAGGGCAATGCGGCAACATGAACGTAATTGCCGTGACATCTCTAATTATTAGTACTAAGTGTGCGGTGAACACAGATGAGTAAACAAAAATAGTATATGTGGTACAAATATAATCATTATATTTATACATACATACATATAAAAGTATATATATATATATACACATACATATGTGTTTGCATGTATGTATGTATGTATGTATGTATATATATATATAATATATATATATATACGTGTGTCTGTGCGTAGTACAATTTGTATGCTTAATTTGTTGTGGTTCCCCCTAATTAAGGAAGGACAGGAAGTGAATGATTGGAAAGGAACGAGGGAATGCATCTAAAATGACTCAGGAAAGCTAAGCAAGAAAAGAAACAGGGTTTTTTACTATAAGGAAGATGGCGTGCGTGTGCGTCTGTGTGCGTGTGTGTGTGCGTGTGTGTGTGGGGGACGGTGGGGGGGAAGGAGGATGAGAGGATTAATAGTACTACGATGATAGACTACAGGTTGTATGAGTGTTGTTGACGCTGGAAAAAAAAAAAATTGTCAATCCTTCGATATTTGAGTCGCGCGAGACATATCATCGTCCTGAATAACGTGAAGATTTCAGCATCATTCCTTTTTATCAATCATTCATGAACAAAAGTCTCCCGAGACGTTGGATGTAGATATATGATGAATGTATAACCTTAACTCATTCGGGAATTGAAAAGAATGTAAGAGTTATCAGGGTAGCCTAACGAACTTACTGGCTGAGCTTGGAGATTTACATTTAAAAGTAAGGGGCAACGAAATATGTACCATGTTTGTTGGTTTGTTGAGTTTCATGAAAATGCGTCCGGAATATCACTTCTCTCTGGACACAGGAGTTACTAAAGATGGAATCATTTTTCAAGATGGCGTCGATTAAACTGCATTAATAATAATAATAGCTAAATATTAGCTGCTTGAAAACAAGTGTTTTACTATGAAAGTGAAAGATGGAGATCTCTGGTGAGTTAAATGAAGGAAAACGAATGCAAGAGAAAATGAAGATGAGTTCTGACAATAGTGAAGAGAAAGAAAGAGGCAATGAGTAAAATTAAACACATACTATTATTGATCAACGCAAGTCAGCATAGTACGTACAAACACAACACAAAATCCGACATGTACGAACTAAAAAGCTAGGAACCAATAAGAAAAGTCAAAGTCCTAAAGACAAAGAAAATAATTAAGAAAACACGACTCTAATCCACCTCACAACACGAACATTCATAATTAAAGAGGGCGGAATTAATCTGAATATCGAAGATACACGTCGGATCAAAAAGGGGATTAGGGTTTTCTGAGAAGCGACAAATTGGAACGAAAACGGCATCCGGTTAATCACGAATATCAAATCGTAATAGTCCGTAAACAGGACTTGTAACATCCGGCTCTATTCTTTCTCCCTCTTTCCTTCTGGCGAAAATGAGACAGATATGCAAAACAGTGAACCTTTTGGAATATGAAGAACTTCATTTCCAAATGCGTCTTACCCTAACATATATAACAATAACATTTTGGCTATCAATAACCAATTTTATACACACATTCATACGTAACTAAAGTCACATCCACATGTACTACACATACATAAAGGGGAGCACATGTATCTACAAACACACATCCATAAGCTACTAAAAATGAACTACATTCCCTTGGCCATAATTACAGCGATAAACATTTTCGCAAAACCATAAACGACTAATAAAATACCAAAAGACAGTTTTATGTTACCTTATTACTTCACATATAACCCTACTTTCATATTTTTAATCTCAAAAAACGCCGCTTAGAGACTAAAATAAAATGAGCCGCGGTAAAAATGATATACAGGTGGCGTCATGGGTGGTGGGGGAGGCAGGCCAGGGGGCGGGAGGGCGAGGAGGAGGAGTTGGGTGAGAAGTTATGAAGCACGTACGTAATTTTGGGAATTTTGAGAGAGAGAGAGAGAGAGAGAGAGAGAGAGAGAGAGAGAGAGAGAGACTCGCATAGCAGCATGATTAAAAGAGATAGAATGCAAAGGGGGAAAAGGAGAGCTCTGAGAGAAATCACTTTTTATTGATAGGAACGAAATGAAAGACGAAATAGCGGGACAAAATAATTCCTTCTAAAACAGCGCATGTTGACGGGACCTGTTAGCAAAAACAGGAGCTGGCTTCGATGAACTTCATCGCAGAGAATCCACGGTATATACATAAAATCATGAATTACCCAACGAGAGGAAGCGCTGCATTTGTAAACTATTAATTAATGACTAGAAATGCGCACTTGGACTTTTCTATTTGCCTTGTCTGCAGAATTCTCACTTATTCTATGTGCGTAAATCATGTCCCAGAGATGTTTTATACAAGTCATAAATCAGACGCTTAATTATACTGTTGTTTATAGTTTTATATGTTTAAGTTTTACTTTTGATACTTCATGATATTTCAATTCCAAATGCCTAGAAATATTACGAATTGGACTCAATATTCTGCTCATTATAAGCTTGTAAAACCAAAGTTCCCTGAACAAATTCGTCTAACCGTTATGGAATAAACTACGATAGAAAAAATGCCGAATGTAACACTCTTATCGGATTTCCTGCTTTTACACAGACTTTATTATTCACAGTTCCATTTCGGTTCCGGCTGTTCGAACCATCATTTGACTACAAAAGGGCAGTTTCCTGTAAAGTACATATTAAGCTATAAAATCGACTTATTTCGTGCCAGCCTCTCAATTTGTTGGGATATTTATATTCACAAAATTTCATGACCAAATAAATTTAAGTAAACGGCTTTTTTTTAATTCGATACAAACATACCCAATTATTGTCTCATTAATGTTATTCCTAAGTCATAAGATTTATCATTCTACTTATACGTGGTTTTATATATATATATATATATTATATATATATATATATATATATATATATATATATATATATAGAGAGAGAGAGAGAGAGAGAGAGAGAGAAAGAGAGAGAGTTAATAAACATGACCATACGGGGCTTGAACTTATTTGTTCATATGTTATCGAAAAAGAATTATTTTATAGGGGAATTACATTGTATATTGACTTCTTTTATATATATATATATATATTATATAATATAATATATATATATATAAAAGAAGTCAATATACAATGTAATTCCCCTATAAAATAATTCTTTTTCGATAACTGAATATGAAAAACCCCAAAAAAAAAACAAAAATAAGTTCAAGCCCCGTATGGACATGTTTATTAACTCTCTCTCTCTCTCTCTCTCTCTCTCTCTCTCTCTCTCTGGCGGCGCGCGTACAGCAGTGTTTATTGTAAACTAACCCTTTTAAAAAAATGATAAAAGACCGATGGTCAACTTTGCCTTGTTGATATGTGTTTAATCGTACACAAACGGCCGGAATTGGGCAAACTTCAAAAGTAGAAGCGGGAGATTCACCGTGACTTGAAACATCCCCGAATTACGGTTTCTCGACAGTCCCACCCATTAATCAGCTGTCTTCCGTCCGAAAAGGTTACTCGTTTGCAAGATTGAAAAGGAAAATTACCTGGTAAATCGCATGACGGTTGGTGAGTCTTTGCTATTTGTACATTCAGATCTTTATCGATTTATTCGCCGTATGTCAGTATTTCATGCTTTTATAAATGGAAAAAATACAGATTTTTTGTTCATAACCTGACGATCATGCTCATTCAATAAGAATATTTGCTTATTTGGAATTAGTAATAATAATAATAAAGTCTGAGACAAAGTAAACCAAGATATCACTGAAATCGCAACAAAGCTTTGATTTCTGTGAAATATTTTTTAAGCCTGTTCTCTTGGCCCGGATCCAAAAATGTAGTATAACAATATTTATTATAAGGAATGTGAAAATTGTAGTACGATTTCAAATTGGCAAGTTTTTTCAAAGACAGAAATCAAAATTTTTGCAATAATTCCATTTAGTATTAGTAATATACCTACTGTACTACAATATAAGTAAATATAATCTTTTATGTTCTTTTGCTGACATTTAATAATCTTAGCGAGAGAGTATTAGTGTCCCTGTATGTTTTTCCCATCTTCTGTTCATTCTCACTTTTCATTTCCATTGGTCCTATCATTCATTACAGAACCACACGGAAAACACACGACGATGGTTATTTGTATAAATTACTTCCTTTTTTCCCCCAGACTGTTACTTGCATTTATGCAATTGCTAAATTTTAATCGGCAGGGCCACAGAGAGAAAAACTATGGAGCCAATATGTATGCATGTTTCGTTTCTATTTAGTAAAGAAGTAATAATAATAATAATAATAATAATAATAATAATAATAATAATAATAATAATAATAATAACAACAACACAATAAATAATAATAATAATAATAATAATAATAATAATAATAATAATAATAATAATAATAATAATAATAATTCAAAACTTCGTCCGCATTTACAGTAAATGAACGTATTATTACGAAATTCACTCGTACTTGCATATTTCCGTCTTTGACAAGTCGAAAATATCCAAGACAGAAATGCATTTTGAAATTTGTGATGAAAGTGTTTGGCCTTTATCCCCAGTGGAAAGTTGGCACTCTGAAAAAAAAAAAAAAAAGTTTGAATAGGTAACTGCAACGAGCGTCCAGAGTAGATAGAAACTTTTGTTCTTCACAGCTGCTGTTTCCACGTATTGGTATTACACATGGTGAGAAATGTGACCGTCGTTTGGGGGGATAACGTGAGATAACTTCAAATGAAATCAAGACTGAATGGTTTTGCTGAGGTTGATGGCAGTGGCACGCTTCCCCTTGGTTTATGGGGCTTTGCTTGTACTGCCGGTAGTACATACGTTTTCATAGCTATTCCCTGTACTTTCCTCTACCGCCATTTTACCCACTCATTCAGGCGTTTGACAGTCCAGGGACCTAGAATAAACTTTCTCTCGCATGACCTGGTACAGTGAAGGAAAATAGCAGGATGACTTACGAGGCAAAACTCGAACATTGTGCTCTGACATCATTTTTCCAGAGGAAGAGTAGCGCTCTCCCACTCGACCTTCCACATTCGGATCCTTTCAAAGTGAGCGAAGAGGCTCTGTGCCTCGTCTCCTCTCTCTTCACTGTCCAGATTTCGGAGGCACACATCAGGCCACCTAATTCCTCACACCCCTTATCAGACTTACGGGTCACAATAAGGCAAGGGCATTGGCTAACTTTCATGTAAAAGACGTCAGTATGTCATAATTTGATAAATAATACAATGGGCGACCAGGGCAGAAGGCTTGCTATGGACATTCGGTCTCTGATCAGCCAGCACAGCAGCCAACACAGTAGTTGCCCTTGAAGGGAAACTACTGAGAAGTAAAATTGAATGAGAATGAGGAGAAGAAAAAAATACAAAACAGAGGAAAGGTCGAAATCACATGATAAAGACGTCTGAATATAGAATAATAAAACAAATTATGGAAAAAAATGACTGACGAAAGAGAGGAAAGACGAATGGATACAGAAACAGGATAAAGAGGGGTTGCTAAAGGGAGAAAGAGAAAAACTAGAAAAGAGGGAAGAACAGAAATAGCTCCTAAGGAAGGGTTTGCAGAACAAGTCAATTAGAATAGCCAGAAACAGATAATAGAGGAAGAGATTATCCCAAAGCTGACTGGAATGAATAAGAAAATCGGACGGGGGAACAATGCGAGCCAAAAGAAAAGAACGAAAGCCAAGACAATGAGAGAAACTATGAACTCTACCACAAAACCAGCAACACAATGAGGGTGAAAAACACATCGAAAGAAAAACAACGCCATGAAAGGACTGATTCGCATTCGAGATAAAAAAATAACCCGAAAAGAGAAACACTTAAAGAAGAAGGGAAAAAGAAAGAAAGAAAGAGAAAAAGCGATTACCCAATTAAATCACGGACTGCAGAGAACTAAGAAATGACGTGAGATTGGAAAGCAAAGCGAAATGCTCTCATGTTCCCTTGAATTCACTTTCCCCTTTTGTGCTCTGTGAGGGCCAATACAGTGCTCTCGGCGCAAAACTCTTGACACTTGATTTGAAAGGGAAAGAGAAAGTTCAGAAAAGGGGAATATGAGAGCGATGAATAACTGACATGATGTTCTACAGGCAACGGGAGGCAATTTGAGTGATGCAAGAAAAGCTTTATCAACAGACGTCAGAAAGACCCAGGGAGTTATCAACAAACATACAAAAGAGAAGTTATTAATATACGGAAATAATACATTTTTAGAAAACAATAGCAAAATAATATCGGGTGTTCTCAGCATTCAATAAATAATCTAGTGATTCAAAACAAAACCAAAATTTGAGAACACATTAACAAACAAAAAAGAAAAAAATAAGAAGTTGCAAAAACATTAGAAGTTATTATTAAGCAACAGGAAACTGTGAAGTTTAACAAACAAGATGTTTTTAATATAACGCAATAGTAAAATGTAAAAAGTTATCAATACACGGCAATAAAGCTGAGGAATTGAGAATAAACAAAATGCATAAGAAATGAATAAGAAAAATACTCAAGTCATAGTACTTTTCACTGCATAGGCTACGTCTCGTGCTTCGTTTCCAAAGGCCCACTACACGAAAAACAAATAACATTCTCATTCCTGAACACTGCACATCCGAAAAAAGAAAGGATAATAAAATATATGACGTATTTTTACATCGGAAACCAAAATAATATGATAAAGTATAATTCGTTTACCTTTATGCTCACAATGTAGCAATAAGTTTCATCACAGGCCGGTTGGGAATAAAGGAATAATTTTATATATATCATATATATATATATAATATAGTAATATATATATATATATTATAATATATAGCGGCTCAGTGAAATAAATATATAGGAGCTTCAGAAGGTGTCCATGATACAAACAGCAAAAGCAATAGTTTATTATCAACGAAACGTTTCGCACATGAAACTTCTGTGCATCATCAGTCTGTAAAAGAGCAGAGACACATAAATAACATTCAATGATAAAAACAAAGGAACTCACAAATATTAAAATAGTCTTAAAAATTAAAAGGATCAAAGTAAAAACAAAGAAAGGTAAAGAGAGAGAGAACAACCCAAACACCAACCGTCCATAATGTAGAGAGAAGATGGAATGACTAAAAATCAGTTGACGATGACGACGTCAACTATGCCAGGTATAGAGTTGCTGAGGAGGTATTGTTATTGAGTAAAGGAACAAGTTTCTTAATGTATAACGACTGGAGGGTGGTTAGATGGTCAGGATTTTTGACATAATCTATTATTTTGAATTTTTTTTTTTTTTTGGATAACAATATCAGGAACCACGCCTCTAATTGTAAAATTGTAATCCAAAAAGAACAATTCAAAATAATAGATTAAGTAAAAAATCCTGACCATCTAACTACCCTCCAGTGGTTATACATTAAGAAACTTGTTCCTTCACTCAATAACAATACCTCCTCAGCAACTCTATACCTGGCATAGTTGACGTCGTCATCGTCAACTGATTTTTAGTCATTCCATCTTCTCTCTACATTGCGGACGGTTGGTGTTTGGGTTGTTCTCTCTCTCTTTACCTTTGTTTGTTTTTACTTTGATCCTTTTAATCTTTAAGACTTTTAATATTTGTGAGTTCCTTTATTTTTATCATTGAATGTTACTTATGCGTCTCTTTGCTCTTTTACAGACTGATGATGCACAGAAGTTTCATGTGCGAAACGTTTCGTTAATAATAAACTTGATTCCTTTTGCTGTCTGTATCATGGACACCCTTTGAAGCTCATAATTATATATTATTATATAATATATATATATATAATATATATATATATATATATATATATATATATATCTATATATACTATATCTACTGATCTATATTGTATGTGTATAGTACATAAACGAATTTTCGTTCAGGGACCTCATACATTTTTAGGTGTACGTAAGTGGAACACCCTCAGCACATGTTCTATTCTTTTAATGCACCTTTATGATGCGGTGATTATGTTTAACAGACGTCGAAATAGTTTTGTTCAGTTTTACAGGATAGAAATACCATAAACATAAACTGTATTATTATTATTGATGTATTTTATATACGATTTTGAATCGCTCTTTCATTTGCAGTACACTTGCCTTTGTGTATGTATGTATGTACTATACACATACATAAATACATTAAAAGAGATCACAAGAAGTACAGTATGAGCGATGGTCAAGAGAAGCAGCAGAAACTGGTAAAAGGTGAGAAAGATGAAAGGAATGATAGCAAGAGTAAAGGAACAAAGGTATATGATCCCCTACAAAGTACCTACATTACTAATATTGTTCTATAGATTTGTCGTTTCCCACATGAAAATTCTATGAAAAAAATTTCTTTAAAAAAGCTATAAATATTTTCCTCGTCAAAGCTCACTCAAACTCCACTCAAGATTTTACACTGAAAACAAATTCAAGCACTCGACAAAATGTGAAAGAAAAATATTATATTGCTAGTGTCTCACCACGGTAAAATTTCAAAGACGCAGCAAAAACAATTCATCGTGACGCAATAAGAATACTGGAAAACATAAACAAGACTTATGGAATAATAATTTACCTGCGACAGAATATATCCATAATAAAAGTCTGGAGGCGGAATCTATCAGCCTGACAGAACGCATAAATATTATAATGTGAGCTCAAGATTTTCTTTTCTGCAAAACAACGAAACAGAGAGAAAATGAAACATCGTTCTTCATAGCTCATGCAATCCAAACAAAGAGGAATAAGAAAACCAACATTATTAAAAACCGACACGATCCACAATGGAAAATGTACAGCAAATGGAACAGCGATTAAAATCCAGCAAAAAATATTCAAATAATGATAATAATACAATTTCTATTTATACAATTTCTATCCTGTATAACTGAACACAATGACATCGACTTCGGTTAAACATGAATTCAAAATTATAACGGTACATTCAAAGAAGACAACACGTCCTGGGGATGTTCCACTCATGTACACCTAAAATTGCATGAGGTCCCAGCACAAAAATTCGTATTTCCCAGGAAGAAGCAAAGTTGAGAGCCGCACCAAGTCAGGAGGAAAGTCCTCTAAAATGAGAAAGCTCCGACCTAAGAATAAGATGGCACTAAGATCGTGTGAAGCAGAAAATGACATTCACACATTTTCCCTCCAACAACATAACACAAGCAATACCAATGTACCCTTACAGCAACATATGCATGGAGGCTCGTAAGCACCCCGCACTCACATACAACACAAACATAAATGCAAATATACAGATAGTACAATTTGAATTCAAACGCATCTAGCAAATTAGCTTTTCAAAGGCCAGAAACTTCCTGCAAATCTAAGTAGATCTGAATACAGCATATCACAGAAACTGAATTGAGAACAACGCGCTTTACTTTACGTTAATGACTGAGGTAACCATGGCATTTGGGAAAAGGTAAAATTCATAATAAAGGAGAAAAAATGAACAATAACCTTCCGTTACATATTGACAAGCAATCCCCCTAAGCAACGTTTGCGCTCTCTCTCTCTCTCTCTCTCTCTCTCTCTCTCTCTCTCTCTCTCTCGCTGAAAAAGTGGGACGAGTAAAGTCTGGTGGCTTTGTACCAGTCGATGGAAATAGCACCTGGATTAGAACATCAGTCCAGTGTGGTAGAACCAGCAAATCTTTTCCAACCAACAAGAGTAGCGATGGTCTTACAGGACTGGAAGCATGTAAATCCCTTGTACCTAGATAGTGCATAGCCTACACTAGTCAATGCTTGAGAATACTGAGCTATTTTTAATTCACAAAATGGGTGAGGCATGTTATAACATCTAGATATCGATAACAGAAATAATCTTAGCCCTGACAATTCTTACTGAAAAATAGAAAAAAAATGAAATTCCTAGATCTGACAAGATAAGCTAACCACATTTTAAAGGCCTATTATAATATTGTCAATGGAATTTTATTGACCAAAACTTATAGTTTAGTCATTCACTGATACAATGTCAGCAGCAAAGATACTATTACTAAAATAATAATAACGGTAATAGTATCAATAGCAGGAGTGACAATAACAACATCCAATTAAAACTTTACGAAACAAATGAGGGCTGTTTTATCATTTCGCTGCATCACTGATATCACATATGAAGGCTAAACTTGTGTTGTGGAATATCTAATTAATCTATCCCCTTTTGATGTAGCTATTTACGCGAGGCTAGAGCTTATTTTGTACGTTTTCAAACTAATTATTCATACAGTTAATAGAATTGTACAATACTCTTTTGTCTTTTATGGCACATTATATATATAAATATAAAAAATAAAATAATATATAATAAATATAGTAAATAAATAATATATATTATATTATTAATATATATATTTATATGATACTAATGTATACGTATGTATATGTATATGTATGTGTGTATGTATGTACATTTATATATATCTATATATAGATAATATATATATATAGATATGTTCGTACGGATAGGTATTGTATATGTATGTTGTATGTAGGTACATATATATTATATATTATCTATAGCATATATATATATAAATATTACACATGTTAAACAGAAAAACACACACACGTACATACCTATAATATATATATATATATATATGACTTGATACAAACTTAACCCAAAAGGGAATTACATGTGATATGCAGCTACCCTGGCCAGGATTCAAACCAATGGCTTTTAGGCTTAATGCACAGTTGGAAGCCAAAGGTGTTAGTTGTAGAATCGAAAAGAATATAGAATTTAGGACAACGGCCAAGCGCTGGAAACTAAGAGGTCATTCAGAACTGAAACAGAAACTGGTAGTATAGAGGTTTGAAAGATGTAACAAGAGGAAAATCTCGCAGTTGCACTATGAAAAACTTGTTGGGAGAGGATGGAAAGTACGATGGAAGAAAGAGAATGCGATCGGAGGTATAGTAAAAGGAATGAAAGGGATTGCAGCTAAGGGCCGAAGGGACACTGCAAAGAACCTTAAGTAATGTCTACAGTGCACCGCATGAGGTTGACTGACAGCACTATCCCCTGCGGGGAGGTGTCAGATGTTTCCATGGTAGGGTGAAAACGATACCAGTGGGTATTTTTGGTCTACTCTATAAAAGTATAAAAGGTATCAACTGAATAGCATGCAATTCCAATACATGCCTTATTTTAGCAAACATTATTTGACTGCCACTTCATCTATCAAGAGACAAAAAACTCAGGATGGCAAAGAAGTTCTCAATAAATAAATAAAAAATTCAAGACGGCACTACATTAGCGATAAACGGACATATTAATCTCAATAACGACACTAAAGCTTGTGAATGATTAGTAAACAACTGGTTGAAATAAATGTTTGGTTAAGAAAAAAAAAGTTACTACGAAGAAAACAAAACTAAATGTCCAAATATATCTGACATGCGATACATTTGAGACGTCATTCATGTCTGCATGACAAGTGCTTCATCTGAAAGGGTGCTAAGAAATATAGCAAATTAATGCTTTAATTTTACTTCGAATCAAGTAGGTTGTCATATTCAAAACCAATTGGCTATATTTGACTACAAAACTGTTTCGTGAGAGTGAATGCTGCACAACCGGAGATGAATTAGCTATATTGAATACTTTATTACATGAAGAGTAAAAGTTTTTGCTTTCCAATTAAAAGTTTTTTGTTCGTATTTTTATAAAATTAACTTTTGTTTTTATCTGACATACACTTTTGTAAGAAACTAATATAATACGGGTATGGCATGAAGACAACAAAGAATTAGGAAGACACTTAAAAGGCTTTTTTTTTTTTTTTTTTTTTTTTTTTTACAAAAGTGGAAAAAATACCAAGAATAAGTACTATGGAAATTTGCCAAAGTGTGGGATTTTCATTCAATTCAATAATAATAATAATAATAATAATAATAATAATAATAATAATAACATCAATAATAATAATAATAATGGTAACATTAGAGGTTCTCAATAAATTCATGGAAATATTTGCTAGAATATTTCCATGCGAAGAATAAGTACTATGGAAATTTGCCAAAGCGTGGGATTTTCATTCAATAATAATAATAATAATAATAATAATAATAATAATAATAATAATAATAATAATAATAATAATGGTAACATTAGAGGTTCTCAATAAATTCATGGAAATATTTGCTAGAATATTTCCATGCGAAGACTGACTGATACCGGATAAAAGTACAGTAATGGGATGCAACCAATACACTTTATTCTGGAAAATAATTTTCATTGCCTCTGTAAAAAAAAAAAAAAAAAAAAAAAATATCAAGCGTATTATAGCAAAATGACGGACGCGGTTAAAAGGGCGAAAAAAAATCCTCCACTTGCTGGCTGGCCCGAGTCTAGAGCCAGAGGGTAAAATTTCACCCGCCCCTCTCCCTTTTATTCATCAACTCCGTCTACGAACAGAGGCACAGAGGAGAGCTGAGAGAGGAAGGAAGGGAAACCAAGAGAAAACAAATGATCCCTCCAGTTTCACCGACAAAGCAATTACATCTGATACGGAGCATCACAATCAACATACCCCGAAGTGCACTCGCAGAAGTCGATAACCCTAATAAGAACGAGTGCAGTCAGTCGCTAATAGTCTGTCTGTGTCAGCGGGGCAAGGCCGAGGGAGAACGCTCCCTGAGGAACAGGGAGAATCACGGTGGTCGTCGAGAAGAAATCAGTGCTAACAGCACTTCAATTTGGTGGATTGGTACGATATTGAGATATGAGACCTGGAGAGGCTGACGGGTCGGAAGGCATCGGGAAGATATCAGCTTCAAACTAAGGGGTATCATATCACTCCCTCTCAAATGCTAGATAACAAGAACACGAGGATCTGCGCCGACCTTCGCTAAGGGAATGTCAATTGTCATAAGAAAAATTTAACATGGGAGTATATCTAATATTTAATTCTATCAAAAGTCATGTTAACAACAAATTCACTCACAACAAAAGTAAATATGCCACAAGTAAACCATTCATAATAACCTTGCAGTTGCATGGAATGAGCAATCTCTCTGAAGCAGTCGCAAAAATACATGTGGAGCAAGATATCACTTTCACTTACTTAACTTTTCATTATTTAAAATATATACATCAATATATATACGTCAATACTTCCATCGTACGCATACGTTTACGTGTGACCACTTATACAGGGAAGGGTTGCTTAACAAATCAAACAGTATGGTTTACATGGCCACCTCTTAAAGTGTTTGACTAGAAGGGAAAACATCTAAACGAATAAAAAAAAACTGTTCCCTAACTATTTCCAACCATCACTGGATCGTCACGGCATTCTTTTTCAGCATAATCGAATTGTTAAGAACATCAGATTTGGGAAACTGAAGCCTGCTGATTTTAGACACAACTCAATTTACTATGAAGTAATATTATAATAAGACACTAATTCCAAAGCCCACTACTGACAGGCTTTGGAATTTTCTTACCACTTCTACTTTCATTGCCTCTTAATATCTCCTACCTTCAAGTTGAAGCTTTAATCTTTCTTTTTCTTAATTTTCTAGTTTCTATCGGTTAGGCAAGAACAGTCTACGAGGCTGACTGTCTTTCTGGCTGTAGTATTAAAAAAATACATGTAAAATAGTTTGTTTGTCGGTCTTGTGTCTGCGCAGTTGCTCTTATTTGAAAAGCAAAACGAATCTGAATATATTACTGTTTATACCTTAAACTGTTTGACAGAATACTTTTTCTCTAACAACTTACCACCCTATCAAATTGTGGACATAAATATAAAACGAAACATGAATTTCTTTCATAACAGATAATAAATGTGCAACGAAGTGAAAATTATCTCCAACTAGGCAACGAGCACATGCCCACACTTATATACAATAAGCCATTAAATCTACATAAAGAAAAATGTTGGATACTTGCAATCTAAATACAATAGTTCTTTTAATCTCATATTTTTACAATCATCTGATCTCGGTCACTGTGAACTTTGACCTTCAAAATCACCTACCACATGTACAACTAAAGGCAACCAAGTTAAAAAGGACGGAGAGAATCTCAGTCAAAATAAAGATTTTGATTCTATACAGGTTTTCATATCGTCAGTCGCCACCTAAAATGATAGACGTTACAAATTCAGGGTGGGCCCAAGCCCAGCTAAAAGGAGGATTAAGCTTTCCAACAACCCTTCAAAGAAGAAAAACAAACTGCGACGAAAATAAAATAATTCCAAAGTCACTGCAAGAGAACCATTAAGTAACAGAGCCTTCGTAATCCGCGGGAATGACACATATAGCGCCAAGTATCACAGCCGACAAGTTCCTCAACGGTGCCGCCAAATGAAGAGAACTCATTCAATCAGAAAAAAACTCATAAGGCTTCCGAAATTCAGAGGGGGATTACTCCGGTCTCATTCGTAGCAAATTATTATTTCGGAGCCAATGATCAAAGCTCTCTCTCTCTCTCTCTCTCTCTCTCTCTCTGAGAAAAAAGTCGAGAGAATGAAGGGTCCCTTCCTCCCCATCTGAATCTGCTATTTTGGGATCTTTTTTAATCTTTTCATTTCATATCTCTCTAAAACTTCCCTGTCGATAGTTCCTGTTCAATATTTATTGTTCAGTCAATGGCTTCCGACCCCCACCCCTTTTTTCCTACTTATGGTCCCGGAATTCGTATAATGATATGATATTAATGTTTTACTTCCAGTTTTTAAATACTGCACCATTCATATAACATTTTATCCTTTCTTTCCTTTAATCGGCACTTTACATCATCACAATATCCTATCTTTTTTAAGTAAAGCAATGCTGAATTTAACACACCTTTTTTGCCATTTTAATATCTATCTGAATTGAGACCATATCGATTCTTTCCAATGTAAACGCTGCCTCGCATCAGGTCAACGTCCGTTCTAACAATTTAATACTGCGCCACATTAACACCAAATCTATTCTTATCACTGTAAAACTAAGCCACATTAGTACCACATCTTCTCCTGCTTCTTTAGTTTTCTGTAGAAGGAAACTACTGAGATAGCTTTTTGATTGTCCGTCCTCCTTCTATGTCCGCGCTCAGATCTTAACAACTACCAAATTGCAGACCTCTAGCCTCAGTAGCTTTTCTTTTATTTAAGGGTAAAGCTAGCAGTGATCATGCGTCTGGCACAGCAATGTGCCAAGAACATAGGCCACCACCGGGCCGTGACCGAAAGTTTCGTGGGCTGTGGCTGAGTTTCATACAGCATTATACGCTGTAGAGAAATGTCGATTGCGCCAAAGAAACTTCGGCATACTTTTTACTTGTTAAACGTTGCATCATGTCGAAATGAGGCTTTAAACAAGACCAGGGACAGGTATATACATACACATACTCGTACATTTTATTCCGGAGGATGACATACTATCCTTCCTTCACGTTACTTCCATTCCGGGCTATAAAGTTGGAAAGTTATGGTGGATGATTCCCAAAACTGAGGAGAGAGAACAGGAGGAGAATCTGATCGGGGAAAACATTTCGAACGAAGCGATTTTCGTTTTCCCGGGAATTCGAGCAATTTGTCTTTCTCGTCATAAATTTATCTTGAGGGAGAACCTCATTTCTTATATACTGTCCTTGCGACCCTCCTTTTCTCTCTCCCTTTCCCTCCCTCCCCATCACGGACCCCTTCCGTCCTTTTAGGGTTACATATTGTTCTTTTACATTCACATATCGTCCTTTTACTGTCTATTCGTCACTTTCCAGACATAATTCTTCCTTTGACGATATTCTTTATTCTGTTTACAAAACTGTCTTTTTTAAGTACAAAGGTATTCTTTTACTAGCACTTTCCTCATTACAAAGGTCTCTAGTTTAGTTTTCAAATTAGTCTCGTTAGTTACACTAACAAGTTAGATATATTTTCCCAAGTCAATGTCTTTTAGTTGCAATCAGGAGTTTTCCAAAAACCAATCCATCGATCAGTTATATCAATGGCAGTCTTTTCATTCTTCGATCTCCAGATTACTGCTTTGGAAACTGGAAACTGCACCGCCATATTCACTGTGCATGTATGAATGCTACTATATATATATATATTATATATATATATATATATATATATATATATATTATATATATGTATATATAAAATTGAAAGTTATCAGTATGCATGTATATGTGTATGCATATATACCTATATATTTACATCAATATATATAAATAATGAAAACTTATAAATAGATACATATATGTATATGTGTATATAAATCAAAAGTTATCAGTATACATAAGTATGTATAATATAACCGTATGTTTTTACATGAATATAAACTATAATTATAATATATATCTATATATATAATATATATATTATAGTATATATATATACATATATATATAAACATATTTTATATATATATGGATATACTATATATATATAATATATATATAATTATATAATATAGATTGATACGGCCTTATTAACAGTGGCATCATTAAGGGATGAACTAACGTAACACGGTATCATGTGTGCCAAACAATAATTTTTAATAAGGAATTATAAAATTTCCCTTTTTTTAATTGCCTGGAAAGAACCAACGTCATTATATAAACAATAAGTCAACAAACCAATTCCTCTGAAATTACCCTCAGTATGTTGCAACTAATTTACAGTGTAAAACACTAATTCCCATCATCTGTAATTTCATTTAGTGAAACCAACTCATTTATTCACCGCACTATTTCAACTGCTCTCCAGTATCATTAATACTCATTATCCCGTCCTTTTTCTAACGTGCTGAAATATGGAGATGCAACACTAATCTTCCGCTCTAAAAGTGATTATAAAATTCATCTCCCTCCTACGAGAACGACCTTAACCCCCTCCCCTTTAACACCCCCTCCCCCTTGCCATGGATAAGCAGAAACGGCTTTTTAATCTGTTTTCATACCGATGCTCTATATTTCAACTTCAATGTTACCCTTTCTTGCAACCTTTTCAGATCCCATTTATAAAAGGGTTGGAAAAATGAATAGAGGGGAACAACGTTGAGAGCTTCAGTAAATCACACGGTAGAGAGAGAGAGAGAGAGAGAGAGAGAGAGAGAGAGAGAGAGAGAAGGATTAGGATGTCTTAAAGACTTATTAGTCCATACGAGGAGATATCATGTGCTCACTTATCTCTAGAAGCAGGTTTTAGTATTCATTAACAGTGTCTTAATGATTTTGTCTAGCTTTCTTTTAAACTCTTCCACACCGTTGCTGTTTATAACTTCTGGTGGCAGTTTATTCCATGTGTCACATATCTTGTATGTAAAGGAGTTCCCGCAATGAGATTTGTTTTATCTCTTCAGTTCTAGTTTCCGTCCAATATCTCTTGTCTGATTTTCATTTAATTTGAAGAGGTTACTGTTTACTTTTGTTATGCCTTTCAGTAATTTTGAATGTTTCCATTAGCTGTCCTCGCAATCGTGTTTAGGCTCTCTACTCGTCTTTGATAACCTATTTGCTTGATGGATGGAATTAACTTTGCGGCTCTTGTTTGTACCCCTTCTAGTCTATTTATCTTGTTTGTACCCCTTCTAGTCTATTTATGTCCTTTCTTAGTGTTGGTGAACAAAACATTATTGTATATTTAAGATGAGGTCTAACAATTGACGTGTAAAGCTGCAGCACCGTTTCCTTGCTTCTGTATTTGAACGGCCTTGTTATGTATCCTGCTAGTTTCTGTGTCTTCTTTTGTGGATTTTAAGTCCTTGGTAATAATGACTCTAAGGTCCTGTTCTTGTTCTACACTTTTTATGTCATTCTCAAGCAGCATGTTGTTTGTTCCTATTTGTAACAGTTTACACTTATCCAAGTTGAAAGACACTCACCATTCTTTTTTACCACTCTCCTATTTTCCTTACATCATTTCTTAAAACTTTCCACTGTACTTGGGACTGCTGCATTTACACCTGGTTTAGTGGCATTTGCAATTGTGGCTGTCCTGCTGGTTAAGGTTACATCAATGTCATTAATGTAAATTAAAAAAAAACAAGAGTGGGCCAAGGAAAGAACCCTGAGGAACTCCACTTGTCACTCTGCCAATTTTGATTCCTCTACGTTTATCAGTCAGCCAGTCTTCGATCCAGACTGCTGTTTCTCCTATAGTTCCTAAAACTGCAGCTTTTGTCATTAGTTTCTTGTGTGGAACTTTGTCAAAGGCCTTTTTGCAAACCTAATAAGAGGATATCTATTGCTTTCCTACTGTCATAAATATCAAGCATGTTATAAGGTTAGATTGGTCTATTATTTCCTGGCTTTTCTCTTGGACCTTTTTTGTAAACTGGGGCCACATTACCTAGTTAAGAGAGAGAGAGACAGAGAGAGATATTCTTATGTATCATCAAATGAAACGTTAGCCATTTAGTGTGTGTGTGTGTGTGTGTGTGTGTGTGTGTGTGTGTGTGTGTGAGAGAGAGAGAGAGAGAGAGAGAGAGAGAGAGAGAGAGAGAGAGAGAGAGAGAGAGTCCTTAACAAGTAACAACAACAAGGTGGGAAGACGAAGACGCCCTACCCTTCTTCACTAATTACGAGACAACCCAGCAACGTTCATGTCACATCAGCCATCGTCCGAACATTTTTCAAAGACAAAGAGATGTCCGTTTTAGGGCACCCTTAATGGCAGTCGTATCCTGTGGTTATTAGCTGTCACGGTATATGGCAAACATTGGGATATGCCGATGCGTGGAATGACGGGCGCTTGTTTATCATTTCCTGTAAGACATCATTCCGTCATAACAGCAGATATGCCCCGATAAAAGAAGGGCCTGCTGGTCTGGGCCAGCCAAACCTAAAGGGAATAGGGACTGTCTGGCTGAAGAAGGTCTGAACATGATCAATAAGGTCTCACCGAATAAACGGTTTCTACATGACACAAGTACTAGACGAAAAACTATTAAATTAACGAAAAAAAAAAAAAAAAAAAATTACAGGGCAATTAAAACTTAAAATGTTGAAAGAAATTTGATTTACATGTAAAAAGATTTGAATGCAATACAACACATCTCCAACTGTGAATAATCGAAACAAAAATTGGAGTCTCATTACGCTCTATGCAAAGAAAAGGTCTCATCGAAATTAATCAGTTTACAAACTAAAGTACCACAAATCTGTGGCGCTTCTTCATTTTCCAGGTTTTCTTCAGAAAGTATTTTTCCCTGCTATAAATAAAAGCATCTTGATATATCTGAAGGAAAGCCGATGCGATTACTGATCCTAACTATCAAATGAAGCCTTATTAATGCTACCTGCCATATGTCTTATTCACCTCTATAAAAAGATTCTGCAACATTAACGATGGATTCTTTCATGTTACGGGATTCTACCTGTTGATGTATAGATCATGGCAAATTCATAAACTACTTCTAAAACAGTAACCAGAAAAGCAACATAACTATATAAACCTATACATAATGCAGACGTCATATGAACACCGAGACACTGAACTTTTAAAAAGTGAAACAATCGTTTTCCTAATGAACATTTAAACATTAAGACCGCAGATTCCCCTTCCACCGGGGACGGGCATAATATCGTGATTCTTTTCCGCTCGAGGCAATTCATCTGCCGTTTGTAATTTCCGTCCCACTCGACGGAGACACTCTTTTGTCTCGCGTGGGAACACAAGGATCTTAAATGAGGTTGCAACGCGTGGCCAAATATTCTCCACTTTTCATTTTTCATTCAGTTTATCTGCTTGTCAAAGGAGACGTGTTCTCGCCTCGAAACACGCGAGGAAGTGAGTAAATACCAAGGATATTAGGGGAAATGAAGACAAAAAAGGGGTGCACATAAAGTCTGTATGCTACAAATAATTGGACATCTATATGTGTTAAATATATGTATGCTAATAATCACTGGAGATCTGTATCTGGTTAAGGACATCTATGAATGTAATTACAAATCTCTACATGTATGCAATGCATATATGAATAATAAGAGACATTTTCCGTATGTCAATTCACTTGCGAGGTGAGAGGATATTGGTCGATCTTAGCTATATCACACAACTTAGCAATATTTCACGTACAGAACTCGGGAAAAAAACATTCATGTCTTCAATCTGTCAAGACCTACCTTCCAATCTTTGATTGATGTCATCCTAACTTTTAAATAATAATAGTAGTCTGTTTCAACTGCTATGGCAAGTTCAATTATCAGTGGCCTACTTCCCAGTCTGCTCATATGAATGACTTCCCCTATCAAGCGCCATTACTCACGAAACGCGGGCAACTTCGTCGTCTCTAATGGGTATTATTGCTAAACAAACTCCAATGACGCGATTCCTCTGGTAAGTACACCTAGGCAAGAACTATGGAGAGCAGTAGTCCTTGCTATATCCATTCCCTCATTAAGCCAGAACCACTTTCTTATGCAGCAAGCTAAATAAGGACATATAAATAGTGAAGTCCCATTACACGGGGCAAATTTGGAATTCTCTTTTCCCCACCTGAAATGTCCCACACTGCGTCTAATTTTAGCTTTTGTGGGGGCGGTCCCTTACCCTTTGACAACATATACTACATGGCAGCTGCACTGCAGCGTAGGAAGGGAGATCTCTAGGTTGTACGTCCAACCTAAGAGTAAGCTTGATGTAGCTTTCTGCAGAAGCTTTATAAGGGGACACATTTTACTCTTATGTGCAGGAACATATTCTAGAACAACAAGGATAACCCTCATCATAATGGGCTAGATAACTGAACTATTCACTTTATGGATAAATTTCTAGTTACTACCTTACATCATTAATCTTCGACAAGGTCAGCAGCCAACAGCATCACACCTCTGGATATTACTGATTAATCAATAATTTGTTCCTGATTTATCCAGGGACTTGGCCTCATTGTGCACTGCGTAAAACCCTCAGTTCAAGCAACATATTTCCCTTCTGAAGGTTTTCATCCAACTTGAGCGAAATTCATTACTAAATATTCAAGGATTAAAAGCAGTCATTTTCTTTTAGGGTTTGTCATAGGCTGCTCTTTAGTATTGCAAAGGCAATAAACACGAGGTATTGCCACAGTTACCTTAAGAAAGGCAATTCTTAGTGTTACTCACAATTCTAAGGACAAAAAATTACTCAACATAGAATTGGATGTATGACTGACAACAAAGGCAAAGGAATGATCGTGAATTAATCAGTTTCCAGCCAACCAATACATGGATTTTGACTTTCCGTCTGTGACCAAGGATGGCTATAGATCTTCCCTTGTTCTTCAGCGTTTGGGGATTTAACTTATCGAGCAGCCGCCCCCTCCCCCCACCCCCGTGCAGATTCGTTTATCCAAAAAAAAAAAAAAAAAATTGCTACTGCAACTGGTTACACGAAGCCTAACCAAGTTAAAATTACGTCCCTGAGGAGATTTAATTATTAGATTCAAAATATGAAACAGGGAGGAAGTAACTGTAATTATGTTTTAGTGGTGTTTAAGGAAATTCTGGTTATCACGCGTCCTTGTGCCCGAAGAGTTTTTGAGTAATTAAAAAAAAGAGTAGTCTAACATCCTTTCTTCATAGCATTAGCAAGACTATAACCGTCAGTTCATGATCATGTGCAAATTCTTTAATCTACCAGTCAAATAGTATGGGAGGCCTGGCTTACCAGCTGAAAAGCATGAATTGTCTGACTATACATACCACAGGGCATCAATGATCTACTATGACTTTAAACTAAGAGGACATGGGGAAAAAGGTACATACTGACTACGAAAGCTAGGGCTACCAAAATTTTACCATGGACGCGCCCACTTTTTGTGGTGCTTTTACGTTCCATGGAACCAGTGGTTATTCAGCAACGGAACCAACGGCTTTACGTGACTTCCGAACCACGTCGAGAGTGAACTTCTATCACCAGAAATACACATCTCTCACTCCTCAATGGGCCGAGAATCGAAACCGCGACCACCAAGGTGGGACGCTAATACCATACCAACCACGCCGCTGAGGCGCTACTCCCCCTGGAAGGTTTTAGTAAAAATCCGAAATTCGAGGATCGTTTCTAAGGGGATCATAAGCCCTCTTTTTCATACCCCCCTCTCATTTTTAACAACTTTCCGAGCTAACAGCTACGTAGGTATATCTTAAATGATTACGAACCCATTTAACATCAATATCAGAGTGTAACTATGGGCCAAGTTATTAGGGCCGTTTTGGGGGGAGAGGGGGAGAGGGGGGGGGGGGGGGGGGGGGGTGGGGGGGGGGGGGGGGAAGGAAAAAAAACGGCAAAGCAGCCTCACGATGAAAATCTTTCCCGAGCAACCTGTCGCACGCAACATGTATGCACCTGCCGTCGGCCGGCGGTGACTGACTGAGCCGGTCAGTGACGCGGTAGCATTGGCTGCGGAAAAGATGTAAGTCCAGGTTCCTTTGCTGGTGCATATATGTTTGTGTGTGTATTGTATATATATATATATATATATATAGATATTATATATATATATATATATATATATATATAGAGCTATATAGCTGGTGAGTGTATATATGTATACATATATATATATATATATATATTGCACATCATAACTAGCAAAAGAAAATCTGGAGTATTTAGAGTTAAAAATCAAGCCAAGTGAAAAACGAATAGAGGATCTAGCAAAAGCTCATAGAAATCCGAGTCATCACTCACACAACATGAAATATTTCGAATTTAGTCGCCTGGAATAAACCAACAAAAATGAAGAATGACCTTATTACAAAAATAAAAACAAATATTACATACTAGAACAAGTAAATTAGCTACTAGCCGGCGTTATAGTGAATATAAAAATGTCACACTTTTCCGTAATCGGCCAAATATCAATCATACTCGACGTGAGCCCCGATTGGCTGGGAATATTAAATTATTCGTGAAAAAATACGTATTATAAAAGCTGCAACGTCCAATTACTCTCGGTATATAAACTCGAGGTGATAAAAACATTGGAATAACAATGAAATCCAAAACAATACCGTGTGACTTTAGCGCTAAAAATAAATTCAGCCCCGCAAGAGTAGCGTGGGGATCGCTGCCCCCTTGTCCCGAGGGCTAATAAATTTCCAATTCCCAGTCTCTGAATTTCATGAGTTCCCACCAACACGACTATGGACAGAACTGAACTGCAATGTTCGCTCTCTCTCTCTCTCTCTCTCTCTCTCTCTCTCTCTCTCTCTCTCTCTCTCTCTCACGCACACAAGACAAACGTTGGAAAGTAACAATTGGCAGATAATTACATAATCACTCATAAAAGGCGGAAGACCGTACTTTCGAAAGTTATGTAAGGGCATAGTAAGTCATGCAAAGCCTAAGTTCAATTCAAATCTCCCTACAACAATACAGATATTTCAAAATCAAAACAAAGAGAACCCCATGCAGGGTTCACGTACAAAGAAAATATCTTTCTCTATCACATGAACACAAGACTTATAAGTCAAACTTAAACAAAAGCACATGTACTCAAACATTAAAATGTTAAGCGCTTCCTCAATTCTAAGCAAATAAAATGCACTGACATCCTTAACCCTACTGAGATGGAAATCAAACTAGCTCTCTCTCTCTCTCTCTCTCTCTCTCTCTATCTCTCTCCTCTCTCTCTCTCTCTCTTCTCTCTCTCTCTCTCTCTCTCTCTCTCTCTCTCACATACGAAATATTTTAATGAGAGAAATGATTTACCAAGACAAATAAAACGTTATAAATGTCATGAACTCTTCGAACGTTTTCCTATTTGCTCAGGCAGAGGTTCTCAAAAAGTTACGTCATAATAACGAGCGGAAAAGTTTTATTTTGAGCGGAAAACTCACGTGAATATTTCAGGCATTTGTCAGCAAACGAGATCACTTCGACGGCCCAGAAAAGCTCTGGATATATAGCCGTGAATCACTATTCATTTTCATCGAGTAAATGAAGTAGCATTCTTTAATGTAATGACGGACACGTTTGGAAAGGAGTGTGAACGAGTAAATTATATACATATATATATATATATATATATATATATATATATATATATATATATATATATATAATATATATACATACAGTAAGATGTTACCTTGACATGGGGTGGTTATTAGAGCGAAATATAAAACAAGAGTAACTGCCGCATTTCTCTTTCACTGGTGAATAAAAAATGATCCCATTACACAAAATGCTCCTACAATATTGGCAGCTTCTTTACCAATAAAGGCTAATCAACTGCGCATCTTTCCCACGTATATCTTTAGCAGGCTATAGGTCTTCGTTTCCTCCCCACATTTCAATAAGATACATTTTTCCCAGCAGCTTACTACCATCTACTTTTCCTACATGACCATACATCTCAACTTAATCTTCCAAGTGTCTTTACGGCAAAGTCTCTGAGATAAAAATCCGTCTAAACGGCTCAAGCTATTTTTTCTGTTTCCATTCAACTTCCATAAAGATGAGGTGGCTCAACATCCCCTTCATACACTCCAACTTTGGCTTCAATAGACACCTCCAGTCTCTTCTATCTACAGCTTTAGCATGTACTTTTATAATTTCCCATCCATATTCACTTAACTATTCTGCTCTCAATCACTTCCATTTCCCCTCATTACCTCAGTTTTGTTCATATTTACTTTTAAATTCTCCATTACAAATACCCTCAAGCCACTATCATTGGTCAACATTAGATTGTCACCCTCAAGCAATAGTCACTCCCCACTCCATTCACGACTCATTTTCCTTCTTCACGTCCTCTGACTTCTTCCATCACTAAAGCTTTCAATGTATTAAACAGCCATGGGAACACAGCATACACTGACTCAAGAATCACTTTTACACCAAACTAGCCACGCTTCAAATCACCCTTGTATTTCACTTGACACGCTTCAAGTTCATCATAATGTACTTCAGTCAATTTAAAGAAAATAATTCTAAATCATATCCTATGCTATACCTACTCAGCACCCTCCACGATTGTTTCATTATAAATTCTTGATCCAGACACCCCTCACCCCCTATATCTTGATTATACCCACGGCTCTTCCCCCTATCAATCCTCCACTAAGTCTTAATATCGCAGTAAAAATCTTTCCATAAACTTACCTTATAGTACTTAACAATGTTATGTCTAGAATTCTAAAAATCAGTTCTACCACCTTTTCTGTAATCACAC
>NC_087212.1:50553332-50563332 GCF_015104395.2 Macrobrachium nipponense
TCGTTCCCCGTAAATAAGTATCGTATTAATTAATACTAATCAAAGGTAATACTGTAACAGTGAACAAGCGAAAGTAAATAATAATAGTTTATAACACCGAAAAAGGTCTGTAAACACTCCAAAATACGAAAGTCCACACAGGAATAAACTGAAAGGAAGTGTGATGCATTCATTCTCAGTCATGAGAGAATGTTACAATGATTACCAGTAAAATCCAGTTAGCTGATTTTACAATAAAGAATCTAATGAAGTTTGCAAGGATCCAATTAATGTTAGTTTGTAAACGATACTCTATTATGATCTTGTATTACAAAGAGAAGGAGATTCGTCAAACACGGGGGAATGCAATTAACAGAATATCAAATACTCTAACAATTATTATTCACAGATGCCAAAAACACACCAAACTTCCCTTTCGCTCTCTACCTCTTTCTAAGACACATGAAAACATACATATATATATATATATATATATATATATATATATATATATATATATATATATATATATGTGTGTGTGTGTGTGTGTGTGTGTGTGTTCAACATACACAAATATCCTCTAGAACTTAATCTTCAAGTTCTAAGAAGGACTTCTTTGAATAAGGTTGCTAGCCTCATGCTTCCAGTGGCTGTAAGCCACTATGGTCGAATAACCATCAGTTACATAGTTTGTGGCTTAGTTCAACACAGAGTTTTCAGGATACAGGTGGCAGTCGTTTTCCTCTCTCTCCAAATTGGTATACTTTACATTACATCCATAGAGTGTACTATTACAGTAAATAATATAATATAATATATATATAATATATTATATATAATATATAGATTCTAATGAAAGACTTTAACACATAAATGAACAAATTATATATTCAGTAGTCACACTTAAACTCCTTTTATGTCATATTTTTAATGCCAATCACCCACTTATGAAGACTTAAACTTCAATTCTGACGAGAACCAGACAAACTAAACGGAACTGGAGTATCGTACCGCAATCAATCTAAAGTTGAAATGGCATTCAGCCTCGAGAATTCGCCTCAGAAAGGTCAGAGCGCAGGTCGCGTAATGTTTAATTCTAGAGGATGCAACTTGCTGTTCGGCTCATAAATAAGTGATGAATTCCTGCGGAGTTTCAGACAAAGTTTGTTAGTTTTTCCATGAAATTAACAGCACGGTCAAGATTATGTCTTAAAAACTACAGCAAAGCTTAGCGCTGGAATTTACTGGAATTTCCTGACGGAAAAGTCAGAAAATGTATTTTTGTGGAATGAAGGAATTTTTCCCAATGAAAATACATTTCAGTAAAGAAAAAAAGATTCTCAGTAACCAATGTATTTTCTGCGAGCAAAGTAATTCGGGTAATCGAATTACCGGCCTGTGAGATCAAGCGGGATTTATTCCAAATGAAATTTGCAAAAGTCGCTTTCCCTAAATGTCAGTATCTTATTCGATGCAATTGGGTTGAATATTATAACAATAAAAAGTTTGATTTAGCATTTATTGTCTCTGATGACGATGGAAAGAATTCATTCTTCGAAGTATGAAACTTGAAAAGATTCAAAATTAAATGTCATTGAATTGAAATAGAAAAAAAAAACTCAGCAAATTTTAAATAGGAGACTCCAAGAGATGCCTAATTACCAGATGTCACTCGAAATCAAGGAAGTTTTAAGTAAGATCTCCCTAAAATCGCAATGTCTAAAAAAACGATAGAACAAATTTCGACATCTAATGCATAAATATTAGCTATCTTATTTAAATCAATAAAACATTCAAGAGCTCCACATTTCACCACAGAGCTCTTAATTTTCACGTGCAAAGATACGCAAAACTACTGTTTTGTATACACATACATGCATGATATTACTTCAGCTACAAGAAACAAAGAGCAAGTTCACACTAAACTGAAGTGAGTGGTCTTTCGAGATGTTTACTCGGTCTTTCCTCCCTTTCTATCCAATTATGGTCAGAAAAAGACATATCAACTTAGTTTTCTTATAAAAAAAAATCTAGCTGAAAAGAAAAGTTAAAAAAATCAATATTACCTTTTGTAAATCCATCCTTTCGAAATCGAGACCAAACAAATCCAAGTCACTATAAATCAGCTTTGTACTAATGTAAATTTTTATCTTCCTTCTTACCTCCCTATCTTCCCGCACGGAGGTATACCAGAAAGATATTGCTCTATGGATGGACAGAGCAGATTCGAATTTTTTTTTTTTTTTCCAGAAGTTTCATCTACGTCTCTAGCATTCATAATGGAAGGCTAATTCTAATCCTTGGTTTTTCGCTTTTTGCATGTGCAGACGTTCGAAGTGTGTCCATGTTGACAATATGAGGTTTTCACCCTCTGTATCAAGTGAGAGAGAGAGAGAGAGAGAGAGAGAGAGAGAGAGAGAGAGAGAGAGAGAGAGAGACCTTCGAACTTTAGGAAGGTTCCAAGACTAAATAGAGGAAAAGGTTAACTTCTGTATCTCGTGTTGGGATATACAATCCACGCACGCACACATACACAGGTCGCAATAAGGTCCTATGAGATAACAAAATTAGTGGATCATCCAGCCACAGTGTTTATAACATACTATTATGCATGACCAGGATTGTCGTTTGGTTTTATAAATTTAGAGGGCTTGTTCTTGTGGATGACACCACGTTTACAATAATCAACAATGGGACATTTAGATCAAATATGTGCGGATGATCACAAAATAATTTTTTTTTTTTTTCAAATAAAGCTTGGGTATCAATATGACCTAAAATTCAGTTAAACTAAAAAATTCGGTGATTCTCGAAGAATATCGTGCAAGAAAACCTGGCAGGTAAAAAGAAATGATTAGAATATAGGTATATCTGGATGAGCTTACAAGCATACGAAGAGAGAGAGAGAAGAGATGAGACGAGAGAGAGAGGAGATAGAGAGAGAGAGAGAGGAGAGAGAGAGAGAGAGAGAGAGAGAGAGAGAGAGTAGAAAAAAAAGCCATAGACAAGCTCAGGATGTATATCTAATCAAAACAATACTCAGCATACTCCCCGTTATACGTAAAGCAATATATATTAAGATCTGAGACTCCTACACAATATATCCCTTTGCATATCCAGATGCATCTCGCAGCTTTGTTGAAAATACATCCTTAATATTTTGCGTGGGGAAGTAAACCATGCATAGCTTGTTCGAAACAAACAACACTAATTCTGAAGGGTAATGAATAAATCTTCTCTCTCTCTCTCTCTCCTCCTTCTCTCCTCTCTTCTTCTTCTCTCTTCTTCTCTCTCTCCCTTATCTCTCTCTCCCTTCATGATATATATATATATATATATATATATATATATATATATATATATATATTATATATATATATATATATATGTGTGTGTGTGTATAACTGAATCACGAAAGTTTGGAACGTGATAAATCCATAAATAAAGGTATAAGTCACGAAGGAAAAATAAACAACGGAGTTTCTGCAAGATCTTTCGACTTCAACGTCCTTTACTCAGCAGATAAACTGACTTACATGAGGAATTGACAGTACAGGAAAGCTCGTATAACTGACAGATATGGATTATAAGGAGATTAGTACCTAGAATCCGTCACACCTGGAGAAAGAGTAACCTATATATATATATATATATATATATATATATATATATATATATATATATATAGTATGTATGTATGTGTGTGTGTATACACATATACATAAATGAGTAAATATCTGATCAGATAACGGACGATGACCCCCAAATATGTATATAGCCACGGAGGGAAGATGAAGTTTTTTTTTGAGCTAGTAGTGAAATAAAAAGGACAGATACATCGTACTTATACAAACATGACTTCCTAAGATGGCAGTTTCTTGATGGTCTCAGATAAATCGGATTCAAGAAAAGGGGATAATAGAGGGTCGATGGAAAACAGAACAGGACTAACATATGTGAGTTGTGTATGTATGTATGCATGTGTATGTATGTATGTATGTATAATATATACATATATATATATATATATATATAATATAATATATATATCTATATATAATATATATATATAGACTATTATATATATATAGTTTACAGATGGTAGCAAGATCAAATTTTATCGAACATTTTATTTAGTCGTGATGACTTAGTTCCTTAATTCAAAAAATCTCTTGACAGCCTTGACAGCAGTGAAGTACCCAAGAAAATTAAAAAATATCCAATTACAAAAATTAACGAAGACCTGCTAAAGCAGTAACGAATAACAACGACAAACATAATAAACTTCGATGAAATACGTTGCAAAAAATATGGACTCGCAACCATGAACACGCACACAAGTTGGCAAGAGCTTGTCCGACATGTATAAATAAGCCAATCAGGAAAATGTAATGGGACAGGACACCCAAAATATGAACCGAGGCGTGAAATTAGAATCAGAAACCAACAACATGCACTTTGAAGAGCTTAATAGCTCTCCAAAAAAAGAAAATAAATCTGTTCGCGACAAAAAAAAATTACGTGTAAATGGAAATAACGCAATAACTAAAGATGCACGCACAGTTCTCGATTGTATATCTATCTAATGTATACATGTAAATATAAATATAAAAATAAATAAATATATATGTATGTATGTATGTATGTATGTATATATATATATATATAGATATATATATATATATATATAAATAACTGATTCTCGAAGATATGGAACGTGATGAATGTATAAATAAAGGCAAATGGCAAGAAGGAAAAGTGAAACAATGGAGTGGTTGCTTGGTCTTTCGAAACAGGGTCATTTACTAGTTGTTTTACTTGCCTTTGTATGTATATGTACATATATATATATATATATATACCATATATATATATATATATATATATATATATATATATGGTGATACAATCCACAATGAAGTAAATTCCTCTTGTAGTTTAAAATATATATTTCTTGTATAGGATTAAAGCTTTCGACCATCAACTGTGCTCTTGTTCACTTTAGTGAACAAGACCACAGTTGATGTCGAAAAGTCTTTAATTCCTGAATACAAGAAATATAATATGGTTTTAAACTTACAAGAGGAATGTTTACGTTCATTGTGGATTGTATCCCCATTTACTTAGAGGTACGACATAGTACCTGGCTTCTGCATATATATTTATATATATATATCATATATATATATATATATATATATATATATATATATATATAGCTATCCAGACATATGCGTGTGAATATATTTTTCGTCCGTATCTCAGATTATGGGCACAAGAAGGTCAAAGCCGCTCCAGTTAAACTACCCGTTTCGTAAAATATAGCAAAGCATGACCTAGTTCCAGTTGATAATGTTAGGTCAACTGAGAGAGGTCACTGTCCATGTCACTGTCGCAGCCTGTCACAAGAATTGTAACTGGCAGCAACAACATGAAGTACTTCTTCATATATTTTGACATTTTCCTCTTTCTTTTATAGTATATATATATATATATATATATATATATATAGATATATATATATATATATAATATAACATATATATATATAAATATATATTATATATATATATTATGGTGATACAATCCACAATGAAGTAAATTCCTCTTGTTAGTAGTTTAAAATATATATTTCTTGTATAGGATTAAAGCTTTCGACCATCAACTGTGCTCTTGTTCACTTTAGGGAACATACCACAGTTGATGGTCGAAAGCTTTAATTCCTATACAAGAAATATATATTTTAAACTACAAGAGGAATTTACTTCATTGTGGATTGTATCCCCATTTACTTAGAGGTACGACATAGTACCTGGCTTCTGCATATATATTTATATATATATATATATATATATATATATATATATATATATATATATATATATAATATTAGCTATCCAGTATATGCGTGTGAATATATTTTCGTCCGTATCTCAGATTATGGGCACAAGAAGGTCAAAGCCGCTCCAGTCAAACTACCCGTTCGTAAAATATAGCAAAGCATGACCTAGTTCCAGTTGATAATGTTAGGTCAACTGAGAGAGGTCACTGTCCATGTCACTGTCGCAGCCTGTCACAAGAATTGTAACTGGCAGCAACAACATGAAGTACTTCTTCATATATTTTGACATTTTCCTCTTTCTTTTATTTCTTTCAATCAACCAAATTTTGATACTGCTCCATAAAAGTTGAGAGAAATTTGACATTTCACCATAAAGGCTAACCTCATTGAAGACTTATGCGTAAAGGGTACTATTAATTTCTACATTGACGCATAAAAGTAAATCCACATTTTGACAGAGATGCATACAGTTAAGCCAAATTCTGACGAATTGCACAAGTTATGACAAATTTTGACAAGCTACGCAAAAAAGGTAAACAAAATTTGACACTGCTGCACAAATGTAACCCAGTTTCAGAGGTGATGCATAAAGGTTGCACCAAAATCTGGCACTGATGTATAAAGTTTAACCCAAATGTTAAAATCCTGCACAAATTTTAGGCCAAATGTCGACACATGCATAAACGTTAAGCCAAATTTTGACAAATTCGACACTGCATTATGGTCGAGTCAAATTCTGACACTTCTACACGAAAAGTGAACTAAATTTGACATTGCTACATTAATATGTACAAGATCTGACAATCCGCATAAAAGTTAAATTTTGACACATGGTCATTCAAGGCCCTTTGGTCTCGCTTTCAAAACATTCAAGACAGTCTCCTGACCTAAAAATGCACACTTTTTTATCTGTTGTTCAAGTTATTAATAATCATAAAAGTTTTTCTTTACCTGAAAGGTCTATATTTTCGTTTTACTTTCCGAAACATCAATCAATTCCTACATAATGAAAATCTGCCTACAATAATCTAACATTTCCTTGATGCCACCACCAACACTCAATATTCCATTCCAACTTCAACTCTATGAATTACTATAATTTAAAAAGAATTCAATCCATCCAAAATTCTTCAAGACTCAAGACATTTAATCACATTCAAATGCTCCTCTTAACGAGCTACTTCCGGTTGATATTTTTATTCTTAATAATGGTCTCACATCAAATTTTATGGTGGTCTTCGTTGTTTTAGTTTTATGTTCTGACTCTTAAAAACTCCGATTCTTATATCAATACGAAGGTCCACAATAACAGTAAATTGTAGAGCCTTTTGTGGCATTGATAAAAATATATAGTAAAACGGCAAAGTTCAGTCTACAGTTAAAAGTAATTTGATTAATATAACAACAAAAATGCGGTCAAAATTTATCTCAAACGACAGGTGATCTGTTCATGAAATACATAACAGTCAACAAGCAATAAAACGGTATACAAATCATGAAGTACATTAAATTTTCCAGTGGGAACACTCCGTGAATAAAACAAGATGAAAGAAAACAAGTATCCTATTTCAATTTCGATTTCACTGGATAATATTTCACGTGGAAATACGTTTCAGCACGAGAGATTTTTGAACGTGACCCGTGATACAAGGCAAAACATATTCTGTATCAACTATTCAAACGCTCCCGGACTTTTCGATGCCAGCCAATGTTTTCCTCCAAAAAAATCCACCCTTCGACTTGCCATTTCTAATATCAGTTTCATCAGACACAGAGAATATTCATAATTGAAAGCAAAGCAGTGTACATATTTCATCATATACTCAGGTCAAGTCTTTTGCATACAGCATAAGGACAAATATTTCTCGAAAATACGCGAAGATTCACGCATCCATATGGGTTAAGAGTTACCAACTTACTTCACCAAGGAAGGACCCAAAAGATATAAGAGAGGGAGACAGACAGAGAATGGGGATGGTGGGTCGGTGGAGCCGACTTCGACCCACTTAAGGAGAAATCAACTTGACCTGCGTTAGACTAAGCAGTAAATCTGGTAAGCTGGTGGTTGGTCGTCTTTGGTGTATCACAATTTGGGTGGTAAAATTAAGAGGCAATCAACCTCATGATAAACAAATAAAAAATGCAAAAACGTTTTCTGGACAGAGTATTATGCTGTATAAGCCGCGGCCCATGAAACATTTAGCCACCGCCCCGTGGTGGCCTGTCCTATAGCGTTGCCGGCTCACGATCATGGCTGACTTTAACCTTAAATAAAATAATAACTAGTGAGGCTAGAGGGCTGCAATCTGGTATGTTTGATGATTGAAGGGTGGAGGGTCAAAATACCAATTTGCAGCCCTCTAGTCTCAGTAATTTTTAAATTCTGAGGGTGGACAGAAAAAGGGCGGATCGACAGACGAAGCGATCTCAAAAGTTTTCTTTTGCAGAAAACTAACAACGACTTGCTGAGAGCCAATAGGTCAATATACTTGGGAACCTCCCTTCTACTATCATCATCCATCTGGCGAGAAAAGTGTGAGGTATTAATTAGTTAACTGAAATGGAGAGAATGCCCGACCAAACAATACGACACGGATGGATTGTGCTGTATGGCTGGGTTACACAAATAAATAAGGTTTCTAATCTAGAACCGAAAAGGCGCTAGTGCTTGTGCAAAATTCCGTCAGGTGCTCTGGCTCATAATTCGTTTTTGTACCAAATGAGCCTTAATCCTTTCTTTCTTTTTATCTTTAGCAGAAAACCTTTATGGACAGAGTCGACAGGTTATAAACCCAAAAGGGCTCCAAGGGGAAATCACCTGCAGAGAGAGAAAAGTTCTATGAAAAGGTGATAAACGAATAAATATGAGGAATAAAAAATAAACCTGAATACAGGAGACGTCAGCAGAAAGCAGGAATGAATTTGGTCTTCGGTTAAATTTGGAGAACAGATGATTCCACAACAGCACTAGACAAACTACTCCACATTTTAGTAGTAGCCAACATACAACTCCTGTTCCGTAATAAAAGTACACTACATTCTCATACTCTTTCTAACCGGCCTCTCCCGAATGCACTTGCTACCTATCGTTCAGTTCCATCTCTCTACTTTGCCTTACCTTATTCACCACGGTAACGCCATACTAAAAACTTGACAGTTTGAAAAACAATAACAATTAATTAGCGAATATTAATGAAACGTTTCCTACACCCAACAAACATTTGTTGGAAAAATCCAATTATTATACTAATACGAAAAGAAATATCCTTAAAACCGACTGTAAATTTTAAAACAATGCAAAAAGAGATTTCCAATATGTGAAAAGTTAGGCGATCATTTAAAAGAAATAACCCTGTAGTAGAAGACTAAAAATATAAGGCAATAATACAACATATGTCCACCTGTCAGTTAGTTCAAAATACCGTAATATAATTCGTACTTTCATCTTATCTTTTTAACACACTACTATTTCTGATTGCCTACCCTTCAATTGTAATTTAAAGCCAGAATTAAAAATCGAAAATGAACTTGAACGATAGTCGCTATTTTCCAGTACAAATTAGGAGAAAAGACTGTAATAACTGAGCTAAAAATAATCATTACTGTTATTAATAAAAATATACCGTAACGTGACCTAATGAGAAGGAAGTAACTGATACAAGCATTTACACTCCTAACAAAAATAAAAAAATAAAATCACACACACACATATATGTATGTTTGTGTATTCTCACATGTGTGAGCTTATTTATTTATTCATTAATTTTTTAGTGATAGTGACAAATGTTTGTCTCTGTTACTTCTTTCTAATTTAGGCTATGTTAGGGTATATTTTTATGAATGACAGTAGTGATTATACGTGTGTGTGCGTATGTACGATTACCTTAAAATATTTCATTTGATGGTATACTTCTTCTACAACTACATTTCTACATTTGTTGGCTGAAAGACTTAGTTAGAATATCATTATTCGTACTTTTCCTAATTATAATCTGTACACACACACAAACACACAGACTGATACAATTATGAAAAGAACATTAGTAACTGGAACGCAATTGAAGAAGTTACTACAAAATGTCAACCATTAAACCTTCGTACTTATCAAAAATGCACTAGACTCTTGCATTTAAAAGAAAAAAAATTGTACCCAACTCACCAGGGAGATGGCTGATCAGA
>NC_087212.1:50568332-50583332 GCF_015104395.2 Macrobrachium nipponense
GAAATATGAGCAACATTGACGTAGCTATAGTTTTATTTTATCCAAAGGGCCCTAGAGTTGGCAACACATTATCTACAACCTATCAACCTTATGCGCAATGGAAAAATGGCAGAATAAAAAAAACTAAAAACGAGCCATAGGCCAAAGAAAAGAATACTGTATGGATTGCATTAGTATGATCTCGTTCCTCCTGTATTTTCCTTTGATTTCGAGCAGCAAAAAGTGATTTCCTAGCTAGTTTGGAATACTTTACAAGACATCTAAGAATGGAACGAAATCCTATAATCAAGGAAAAACTTCGCGCTTCAGCAATAAATTATGATTATGCACAGAAATTCATCCATGATTTTTATAAATGTGGTTCAATGATTAAAGTTTTCCCCTGATTTCTATATATATGCGATTCAGTTATCAAAGTTTATCGTAATATTTTCATCCACGCACTCCATGTTTTTAAAGCACCTGGTTTACGTATATTTATAAGTGATCCTGTTTATTTTTTCAGATTAAAAACTGGCAAAAATCTACTTGCCGCAGCCATGCAAATTGGCAGAATTACTTTCTATGAATTGGACGTGTTACCATCTACGCACCTCAAGTCATTTAAAACCTTAGATCTCCAAGTGAAATTGGATCAAGGATAATTTCTCTCACTGATATTTAACGAACCGAGGACTAAATTTTCCCAGATATTGAAAAGGCAAATCAGCCAGAATAAAGTTGACTGGCTTGGCGTGGTCGAAAGAGCAATATCTCTCGGCGTCCTCGTTACTGAACAGGTAACATGACATGTTGGAGATTAGAGTTTGAGTTTATTCCAAACCACGTACAGGCAAAGTGAGGCCTTGTGCTTTGAAAAAAAATCATATAGCAATGCAGATTAAAGAAGAAAAATCTGGCTTACATTTTCAGATTTTGATGATTTATGGGAAAGAAATGTGAGACACGCACAATCAGAGTTGGAGCTTAATGACCAGCAGTGCAGCAGTATCGATTCACAAAGAGCAAAGTTTTTTAGACATGGATAAGTTACGATAACATCGAAAGTTGACTTATTCAGGCCTTTACTAATAACACCACGGGAATCTAATCCATCACAGAAACAGAAAATGCCATTTCCTAGAACAGATGAAGATGTCCAGATCAAATACGCAACGTTCAACCCTGTTTCTGATGAAATGCAAAAGGGATCCAGTACACATTATTCCAGCAAAAACCTGAATCTAAAACATAAATGATGAGAGACTAGTAAACTGTTATAGATATAGAAGAAATCAGAATAACGGTAAAATAGGCTTTTGAGTAGCTATAGGCGAAAGATATTAACCAGAGGGAGAGCCTTGGTAGGCAATAAATTATGGAGTTTGGTTTGCAAGCAGCGATGATGGGTTGGTTGTTTCCGAAAGGGAGGCAGAGAGGAGGGGAGAAAATGGAAGGCAGGTAGAAGAGTGGGGACAGGGGAAATCTGATGGATAGTCCGCCAGACAATTTTGATGGCAAAGAAATTAGGTCGTAATTGGAGTCGTATATCCACCTGCGACGAACATGGAACGAATGGCCAAAACGAGCGATGACGGGAATGGACGAATGGAAAAAACACGGAAAAGCATCAAAGATTAAAAATTTATAAACAATTATTAAATATCCATACATATACAAATAAATCAATGAAATAACCTTCAAACCACAATGATCATAGTTGTGTGAACTCTGAAAGTTAATCATAAAAAATTAAAAAATAAAAACATGGAAAAAGCATTATGAACTAAAAACCATTCAATAAAAAAAATACACTGTCACCATCATAACTTTCACGTATCATAAATAACTGCTGGGAAAGCACAGAAAAATAAAGTTTCTACACAAGAACAGGAGCACGTATAAGAACAAAAACAAATAAATTATACATTAATGATATCTACTCAACGTCATTAAAGGTATATTTCACCACCGCTGATCCACTTTGATCCTGCAACAGGTAAAATTCTCTTTTTGTCCATTTATTCTTTTTTTCTCTCATTCCCTCTCCAGGAGATAGACTTCACTGAGCTATGGATTAATGCCGTGAGAGAGGCTTACGCCTCTTGCAAAACTTACTCGAGGTAAAGGTGTCCAGCAGTATCGGTTTTTATTTAGAGACGATAACACCACAAACGAAAATGAAAAAGAAGTCAGGTTACGCTCCAGGTTAGGGCTTTATGAGTGACGATTATAGTCAAACTGATAGAAGTATTATCATTATTATTATTTATGATATGCTCTATGAACAGATCCTTCATAGTCTCCCAGCAGAAGAAAAGAATACTACACAATAATAGATAACTTTATAACTGCAGCAGAAATTGGCTTAAAATTTAAAAACACTGCCCTCCAAGAAAGCCTATCACAACGATTTTATTATTACTACTTGATATGTAACAAACTTAATACATAAGCCAGTAAGGCTAGATAAGGAAAAATGTAGAATAATGCTCTAATCATGAAAAAAAAAACTATAGGCCCATGGATATTAGAAAGAAAAAAAAACACTCGCCCATAATAAAATAAAAATAAACGTATACTGAAAAATAAATTCGAAAAATCAAGGCGAAGAGTGTCGACCACCTTCGGTATATGGGACCCTTGAACATCCATGAGAAAGTTGAAACCGGAGGGGCCAATCTCCTTCAATGGAAATTTTATATATATATATATATATATATATATATATATATATATATATATATATATATATATGAATAACTTGATCACGAAGTATATAAAACGTGATGCTATGTATAAATAAAGGTTTTTGCCACGAAGGAAAGAAATGAAAAAGCGAGATAGCCAAGCACTTTCGGTCTAGTTCGACCCTTTACTCAGGGTCGAACTAGACCGAAAGTGCTTGGCTATCTCGATTTTTCATTTTTTTCCTTCGTGGCAAAAAACCTTTATATATATATATATATATATATATATATATAGATATATATATTTATATTATATATATATATATATAGATATGTATATATGTATATATATATATGTGTGTGTGTGTGTGTGTGTGTGTGTGTGTGTCACGCAAAAATGTTTAAAAATTCCATATCGAATATGAGATTAATAAACAACCAAGGGATTCAGCCAATGCAAAAACAAAATAAACCATATTTTCATCTGCAATAAGCCCAGCCCCCAGTAAAAGCATTAACACCCACAGAAAGAACGTCGAATTCTAGAGACATGCAACACTGATTACTACACCATAAAAAGTGTGTCGCTCTCCGACCACCAAAAGCAGGCTGCCGTGACCCCAACAGCAAAGCACGAAAATGGAACAGTCGCGGGGCACTAAAACGCAAGAACACGCCACGTTCAAAACAATCAGCAGTGTTTTTGTCGTGTTCTGGCGTTGAATCGCACAGACAACAAAGTGAGATAGATGCAGGGTCTCGTCCCTTCAATATGGGGCGTCAGGCCCATATGATATTCGCCAGCAACACCGCATGGCCTCGACAATAATCCCCCTTATATTCTATATTTGGGAGAGGGTGCCACCGGGAGACCCGGGATTACATGAATGTTCGGGTCCCTTTATAACATCAACTCCGCCTAATGATCAAATATTTCACCTTCCACCAAGGGTCATTAAGTCTGAAAAGGGGATTTAATAGATGTGATTATTCACAAATGGAATTCTGAACCAAAAATAACTGGCCGCTCATATCCTGCGCATTTCATTTGTGGCAAGAGGAAGCAGGATAGATGGAGGGAGGGAGGGAGGTGTAGGAGGGTATGAAAGGACTGAAGGAATAACATCTTCCTTCAGGAGAAGGGATTGTGTGGCCGTGAATGTAGTAAGGTTTCTGTTGCTTCACGAAACGGCGTTGCAACATTCAATGGGAAATATTAAATTCTACGATATACCTGCTCGTAATTGGAATACTGCTCTGAGAAATAGACTTGCAATGTTTTTCTTCAAGAAACACTAATGATATTAATGATCACTTCCCAATTGCTTGAAAATTCTGTTTTAAGTTCTTACAATACACGTAGGAAATAACTCGAAAGCATATTGCTCAACGCTGATACTACAAAATCTGGTGGGGGAGAGTAAGCATTATTATCAAAGCAGATTCAATCACTAATAACGGCCTTACGGTTGAAATCCCAATTCCACTTCTAATTCTAAAGAGGGTACACAATAGAAGCGTTACAAAGATAAATCTGAAAAATCTCGTGTAATGCAAATCACTCATACTACGCAGTAGGCATTTCTTCTGACCCCAAACATCTTGACCTAACAATAAGACTTAGAAATTTCCGTTACTGCTAATCAGTTACACAATTTCTAAAGCTCATAACATGAATTAAAAATTCCTTCATAAAATGTTTACATTTTAAGAAGGAAATTTTTACATTTTCCGACCTTGATAAATTGCTGACAATTTTTCCGACCTTGATAAACAGCGCACAAATTTTTCCATCTTAATAAAAGAAAGAGGTTTAAAAATTTTGAATTTTCAGTCCCCCTCATGAACTGGCTTACAAATCTTCTAAACTTTATAAAACACGGTTAGAATTTTTCCAACTCCGATACACGGAGTTATACATTTTCTAACCCTGATAAACATTGCTGAGACCTTAACCATGATAACAACACTATTCAACATGGTTATATACATTCTCCAACCTTGATAACCAAGGTTACAAATTTCTGGACCTGATAAACAAGGTTACACATTTACCAACCCTGATAAACAGGGTTACAAATTTACTGACACTACTAACAGTGTTATGCACTTTATACACTTTCTCTGACCATGATAATTGAGTTACATGTTTCCGAGCATGATAACAGGGTTGAACATAGTATACCAAACCTTATAAACAGGGTTATCCATTGCTTGTCACTGACATACCAGGATTATACAACTTCCCGAACCTGATCACTATGGTTACGTTACCGACGGATCCGATGTTTCCCGGCTGGCTCATGCATAATTTGCCCGTATTTAACACATGACTTTTTCACTTTCTAAATTCGGCCTGAACTGACAGCTCAGGGAAAGCAGCATTCATTACCATCATCTGAATTCCAGTCTTTACGATAAAATCCAGAATAATTATTGCCTAATTACAACTACAACTGCTCTGTGGATCATGCTCCCTCATAGTTACTCGGAGGCCAAGCAGGAACGGATTTTAAAGAGGAAAGCAAAAGGGAAAAGAAACCCCGAAAACGAACATGAAAGAGGCTCTTCTCCTCAGAAGTGCAAGGATCGATTACCACGAGAAATGTGTTAAAAATATTCAAATCGGCGTCATACCATAAAAAAAAAAATGGCATATGAGGAAAAAAAATGAGATGTAGGAGACAGAGAACTAAGAGACATTTTTCTTGAACATGATATAATATATATATATAGACGCGCGCGCGCGCACACACACACACACACACACACACACATATATATATATATATATATATAATATATATATATATATATTATATTATATATATATTACATATATATAAATATTATAAATATATTTATATATATATATATATTATATATATATATATATATATATATATATATAATATATATATATACTGTGCGTTCCAAAGCGCGCTGCATTTACAATAGTCGTGCATGCATATATTTGAACAAAATTAATTGCATCGTTTTACGCGGTCACTGCAACTGAAGTGGCTGGCAACCTCGTCTCCCCAGCGAGGCAAGAGGGGATGTAATGACTGAAAATGCATTGCGCCCCTCCTACCTTGAGCAGTAACGGGAACACTTCGTGGGTGGATCACAGCCACGGTTGAAAAGGGCATGGCGGCAGTAACCTCATTTCTAACTAACTTGCCGTGAATTAGAGGGTTACCGAGTCCAGGAGAACCATCCTCTCAGTAATTTGAAGGCACATAACGAAAAGATAAAAATTATATCCAGTCCTCCTGTAACTAACTTCCGACTCTGGCTCAAGGTTCCCATTCTACGATTCACGGGGGACTTCTCGTCAGGCCAATGATTCATCTCAGCGACTTTCTTTTAAATGAACTCAAGTTTGTGAGATACCTGAGGCAATAAATGCGGGTGATCTGGAGGCAATTAAAGGCCCGTTTCGACAGTGAATCTCCCTAAAACCCGATAGTCGTAACTGAGCGCGCGTGCTCCCAGTTTAATTCGTCTGATTACCGACTTCATCTTTTTTCTTCCATTTTTTTTTTCTTTTTTTTTTTTAGGGGGAGGAGAATGCCCGAGTTATTATTATTATTTTTTTTATCGATCTTTGGTTTATAAACAACTTCACAAAAATATTCTCTCTCGGTGAAGCGGTGATCACGACTGGTTCCGACCAAAAACATTTTCTTCGGCACATTCAAAGATGTAAAGTTCGATTATGGCCTGAGGGGCAGTTCGCTACAAACGCCGATTCACACTTTTTACATTTTGTAAGAGCTCTTCACTAACAAAGCATTGACCTTTCACCGTCCAACCGGAGAGAAGATTACATTAACGGATTTCTTCCATAAACGTTTACATTATTTGTCTTTTGTAATGAATTTGCGTCATTTGCTAGAGGTGTTAACTAGAAGAAAAGCACATTGACGCACACGTTCACCTAAATATTCATATTGTATATCTATTTCTATTCGTACCACCTATCAAATATAAATACTGTGAGTCTAAATATGCACTGCCTGTCAATAAACGTAAATATACAACTCGTAATTATCCAAACAAATGCATCAATATACTAAATAACTTCAACTACAACGTGTTTACGCACATACACTATGTACATCGCTACTACATTTGCCTCATTTCGCTTTGATTACTATTTTCCTATATTTATTTTCTGCACTGTCCTAGATAGACCCCTTACCACCTTCCACTTATCATCAACCCCCTCCCCGGCCCCCGCCAACGTCTTCCCCTCTCCAACCCACCTTGCTTGTTTTAAAAAAAGAACAGAACTTTCTCCGGTTTAATTTTCTTTAGGAGATAATTAAAGACCTACTGACAAGCCACGTCAGAAATGATCTATGAGAGAGAGAGAGAGAGAGAGAGAGAGAGAGAGAGAGAGAGAGAGAGAGAGAAGGTCAATGTCATTCAAGACACTAATATCTATTATGTACAGTTAATTACACAGACATGAAGATCGGTTATCTATTGCTAGAGCGCGCGTCACGATCCTATCACGGCAACATACAAACAAACACCTTACATTGGCTCTTCATTGACTGACGGGAAGGAAGAAGTGCCACCAGGACTGTTCCTTAATGAATAAAGAAAGAGAATCATGCATTTAATTCTGCCTGATTATAAATTAATGCCAGGGGAGAGGAACAAAGCTCATCTTTTTACTCGGAGTGACAGGTACGAGATTTTTGGAGTTTTTACGTTGTTTCCATCATATTCGGGATTGAATCACATATATTGCTCTGCCATTCGCTATTATATTTCCTAGGAGTGGAGTCAATACAGAGATATACATTTAAATATATGTACTATATATAAAAATACACACACACATGTGTATGTAATATATATATATATATATATATATATATTATATATATATATATATATATATATATATAGATATCGTGTGTGCGTGATTTGTTATAAAACCTAACAGAAAGAAATCCTTGTACGAATGATAAAAAACTATGATTTAAAAATTAACTCTACAAAATATCCTAAATTAAAAATAAGACTAAATTTTTCCAAATGGAGGTAAACATAACTTCCATTTACTAACTTCATTTGCATTTTTTTAATGCAAATAATGCCTCGCGTAACTGATATAGTTAAGCATATAAATATCCACGTATTGCCCATAACATATTACTGTGCGCAAACAACAAAAAGAATACCGTTTATTCAGATATTAAAAACCAACAATCAATATGAATCTCAACTGTTGTCTGATATCAATATCCATTAAACATCAGATATTTATAAAAAATGAATTTCCATTGGCAAGCAACTTCATGAAATCAAACGCCAGGCCATGGCTCAATCTCTAATCACAGAGAAAATCATTTCGTTTAATGTTGTTTTAACAAAATGCGTCATTTGGACCGAGAGCAACCTGGGTATAAAATATATATATATATGCAGCACATACAAACACAAACAGTACACATGCCGCTGTGCACTTGTATCACGGCCAGGTTAATGCTATTCACAAATTGGTTAGATTCCAATAACAGCCATTATTTCACCTGTATTAATTAAAACAAGGAGCGCAATGAAAAACGTGGGAATGCCCATTGTTAAAAACTAACGGGATTTTAGGCAGGTATATGGATTTACCTTTCAGCTGCCGAACCCTAACCTATGATCTGTTTTCCATACATTATTTACTTTTAAAATGACGGCATTTTTAGGCAATTCAATGTTAAAAATAAAAATTGGCAAGACATCTGCGTGAACTTGACGTAAATGACAAAGGGGTCGCTGGTCATTCAGGCCAAGCAAAGTGACTGCAGTTGTTTCAAACACCTTTCCAGAATACCCAGGACTTCGGTGCATGCAGCAAATGCTCCACACAAATCTCCGGTCATTGGCATTCGCATTTCGCTATCTGCACCATGTCCAGGAGTTACCCTGTATAAAAAGATGAAATTATTTAACACATTTTTGGCCTCGCAGCACTTTCAAAAGTAGATCATTGTGAAACTGGTTTCATTCATATTAAAATGGTGTTCTGCTGATTGGAAGGGAGTAGACGACACACACACACACATACACACAAACACACACACACAGGGGAAAAAATTATTTATTTGGTTATTTATACAATGTCTAGAACGAACGTGATAATATCACGCGTTAGATCCCACAACCTCTTAAACACTGATATAATAATGAAATTAAATTTTAAGTCTAAAACGCTATTCTATGGAATATGTCTGCATGATTAAAAATTAAACGGCCATAATAAAACTGAGGATTTTTGTCTCATCAAAACAATCTCACGTGAAACACCAAAACTGAAAACGAGCCAGGCAGTCTCCAGAGTCAAAATGATGAAAAGTAATAAAAAAAATATGCAGATTAAAAAGTTATACTTCAAAAGTACGCGATGCCGTTTTCAATTTCGCAGCCCAAGCACCACTAGAGATGCAGGATTTTAAAAAATTGAGGGCGGAATAATGGCCGGTGGCAGCGTCCCTCCACAAAAGAAGTCAGCCGAGAGGCACTAATTCCGCTATAAAACGGCTTCCTGACGGCCACTTCCCAGCCGGCTTTGATCATAAACTTTAAGGGAGACAAACACTAAACTATAATCGATTTGGTTTATTTGAGAGTCGCCATTTAATGCTCAGCAGTCTCGAGTCTCACAGACACATTTATTAGTATCGTGTTTTACCTTAGGGTTCATTTTCATTGTGTCATAGTGTATTATATTATTTAAAAGTAATCATAACAAAACAAATCACCAACAACACAATAATAATCATAAGATAGGTGAAAAAAAAGCGCCAATTTTCTGTAGGTGCTTTTAGTTCATTAATATAAGAATACTGAAATTAAAAGTTACCCAAGGGGCTTGTTTGTCTACGGTATTTATAAAAAAAGGGATTGTTCTTTGTACGCCAGTAATAATAATAATAATAAATAATAATAATAATAATAATAATAATAATAATAATAACAATAATAATAATATCATTACTATGCGAATCTTACTTGATATTTAAAGACTAATGCTCGAAGGTTATTAATTACTATCTTCTGACAGAAAGAAAGGTCAACTACATGGCATGTGAGTGCTATGGGAAGACATAAGAGCAAAAACGCTGCTACTAGATGACAAACATAGGAGCACTAGCATTGCTACTTGGTGACAAACATGAGAGCTAAAGCATCGCTCCTAGGTGGCAAACATAAGTGCAAAAGCATTGCTACTAGATGTCAATCATACGAGCTAAAGCATTGCTACTAGATGACAAACATACGAGCTAAAGCATTGCTACTAGATGTCAATCATACGAGCTAAAGCATTCCTACTAGATGACAAACATAAGCGTAAAAGCATTGCTACTAGATGATAAATATAAGCATAAAAGCATTGCTACTAGATGACAAACATAAACGTAAAAGCATTGCTACTAGATGACAAATATAAGCGTAAAAGCATTGCTCCTAGATGACAAACATAAGCGTAAAAGCATTGCTACTAGATGACAAACATAAGCGTAAAAGCATTGCTACTAGATGACAAACATAAACGTAAAAGCATTGCTACTAGATGACAAACATAAGCGTAAAAGCATTGCTACTAGATGACAAACATAAGCGTAAAAGCACTGCTACTACATGACAAACAAGAGCAAAATCACTTAGGACTACATGAGAGAATATGGAAGCAAAAGCACTGCTACTAGATGACATAAGCATAAAAGCAAAGCAGCGCCTCTAGATGACAGACACACAAGAGCAAAAGAAGCGCCTAAAGCAACTCGATTCATTCTGGAATACTAACCTTCAAAGGAGAGCCAGAGGATGAAAAGAAATTGAGTGCACAAGAAATAAAAAAAAAAAGATACGTTAGAAGAATAAAACTAATTAAAACATTACTCGCTATGAAATCATCTTTTTATAAGAAATGAATACAAACCTTTTTCTAAATAAACAATTGGAAATAAACAAAATTGTAACTAAATACAGCCTTGAACAAAAGATCTAAATGCAATCCAAATGAATACATATATCACTACAAACAGAACCTCACAAAAGAAAAATAAATAATAATAATAACCATCATAATATAAGTAAATTTCGGCGTGCATATAAACGAGGACAGCAGCGTCTTTTGAGGGCATTCTTCTTCAAGTTCCTCTGAGAAGACAAAGCCAAGGAACTTGAGGTCTTCCCCTTAAGGAGTCTTGGTGTGTGTATGTGTGTGTGTGTTTCTTTTTTTTTTTTTTTTTGCTTAATAAAATTGAGTGAATTTTGGGAGACTTTCTTGAGAGGAGTATATACATAAATACGCACACATACGTGTGTGTATATATATATATATATATATATATATACACATATATATTACTATATATAGATTAGATTATATTATATATATATATATCTATAGATATATATATATATATATATATATATATATATATATACATATATATATATATATCATATATATATATATATATATATAATATATATATATTAATATATATATATATATATATATAATATCTATATATATATCATATATATATATATATATATATATATATCTATATATATATAGATATATATATATAGCTTATTCATCACGCCATACATCTCCTGAACAACTTTTTACATTTTATCATTTAACGTAACACGTAATCATAATACTCTGCCGCTGGCAGACCTAACCAGAGTAGAAAAAGCATACCAATTACCTTAGGATTTTATCATTGTAAATTATATAACCTAAACTCATTATTATGAAACGAACAAAAAGGAAACTGGAAAAAACGCCCACATGCGAAAAAGATTATAAAGGTCAATTACATTGAACATTGTTAGCACACTTACTCTGACTCTTAAAAACTCCTATGTAGATAAATGAATGGAACCCTAACTTGCACCTCATAGCATCCTGACTAAATTGTGTAAACAAAGGATTTATTAAGAAAGAATTACTAGAGAAGGGTCACACTAAGTTACAGAATGAACCATCCATCACTTTCGCTGACAAAAGGACATCAATACAAGTGAATAAATAAAAAAATCCTGAATTAATAAACAACTTGACGATAAATAAAAACCTATAAGAGATGGGCAAGTCTAAGTCATAAGGTAAAAGAGTTTGCAAACTTTCACCGTAGCTAAAGAAGTTACAGTCTAATCATATTATATCCCGAAACCCAGAGTTAAAACACAAAGCTAATTTCGTATACTAGGGATTATGTCTCTTGCTTCATGAATAAATTAGGGCGCGTACTCTTTATACACAGGCGTGCATAATTAAATAAATAAATGAATATGTAATATATATATATATATATATATATATATATATATATATATATATATATATATATATATATATATATATGTGTGTGTGTGTGTGTGTGTGTGTGTAAACTAACAATTAAAATACTACACCCTAAAGAAATTAAGAAGAAATATAAAATATACTTGACAATAAATTCGTTAAAATGACATTAATTACGCCATTTCAAAATAGATATTAAGGACAACACACTGTAACCCATCAGTGGGCCTTCTTAATGTATGATATTCATACACCCCAACTAGGGGAAGGGGGGGGGGGCGATCAGCCTAGAAAAGCAAATAAATGGAAGAAACTGTAAACACAATTATTAGAAACAAATAAATCTGAAAAGAATTCGTACTACTGTTTTAACTGATATAGGAATTACACCAAATCCTGTAATCAAATAACATGACCAATTAATATTTTGATGAAGGCTTCAGTTCCTTTCAAGAGGTTTCGCGGTTTCAAAAGTGAACGATTTTCGCAAGTTTAGGCAGCGTACAACAATATTTATGTCAAAACTACTGTTTTGCTGGTTGATCTAGGTTAAGCCCGCTTTATTCCAGCACGGGCTCTTGCACTAATTCGGCACACGTAATTCTGCTAAAGCGGGAGACAGTACAGTGTACGAATACACTAATGTGGACAACCAAACTCTGCAGAACAAATTCTTGCGATACAGTCTTCATATTTTACCTCCCTTTCAAGTTTCAAGCACCTCAGACTGTTTGGCTGTTCTCCCTCCCAGACCCCATGAATAACAAATCGCAGTTGAATTTAAGCTTCTTTGAATAAAGGAATCAGGGTGTCCAGTAGAGCCTCTGCGAATAATGTCCAATATCCGAAATAAAGAGATTTATCTCCTCATACGCCGTGAAAAGAAGGTACTTACACCCCCAAAAACACAGAACAGGACCAAAATGCAAAGGAAAAATAAATAATATGAAATAAGAAATTTACTCAAGTCAGGAACGATGAATACATAAGCGAACACAACCCCTGGGAAAAATAAAACTTAATGCAAAATAAATGTAAAGCGTTTCCTGGGAAGACTTGGGCCTTTTCTCTTCAGTACACCGTAAGTGCTTGGCACAGTATGTTAAACAGAAAAATTACTTGAATTCTTAAGCATTCGTTATATAGTAGCTTGTTCAATTCAGCCATTAAAAACGTTTTCAGTCAATCATGTGACTACTGAGCAATTATCATACAGATGGAAATGTGTAAAATGTTATAAAATTATATCGCAATAAATTAAACATATGCATGAAAATTTAATTATACTGTCATAATAATAAAATATCCGAACAAGCACACACACACATAAATATATTAGAACATTATACATAATATAACATAATATAATTTACTTATAATAATCATACATAAATATTATGTTAATACCATATATATAACATAACATATATACTATACATAATATAACATATATAATTACTTTATAATATAATACATAAATATATGTATACATATATATACATATATATATACATAATATAGTATATATACTATATTATATATAATATATGTATACATATATTTATATATATATCTTATAAGTAATTATATAGTTATATTATGTATATGTATAATTATATAATTTATATATATGTATGTGTGCTTGTTCGGATATTTTATTATTATGACAGTATAATTAAATTTTCATGCATATGTTTAATTTATATATATATATATATATATATATATATATATATATATATATATATATATATATATATATAGACACAAAAATACACTCCTCTGCCCAACACTTCCACAATGTTAGCCGCTCCATACAACCACACAGAAAACTTTACAGCAGCTTGTCGAACCACCAACACGTATTGCACCACCCCCCCCCCTCCCCCAACGTAGCTCGTCCTTGATATTGAAGCCCCTCCTTTCAGATACCGATTTCACGCCATCAACATACCTGCCCTCAGACTTCCTCGTCTCCTCACCGTCCTGTCACTTCCGAATTACATTCTCTTTTCAACAACATATGGTCCTCTATTCTTTCCACATGACTAGCCACATGAAAGCACTCTGAGCCATCCTTTCACCTACGCTAACCTTTTCACTACTTCTCCGTATCTCCCCGTTTCTCACCCCATCCATCCATCTAACCCCATACATACTACGCAAGGAGTCCATATCGACGGCTTTCATCTTTTTCCTTTCATTTCAACTTCAAATGAAAAACGTTGTTCAATATGATCTGAATCACATGAAGACGAAAAGGCTATTTTAGCGAAAAACACTTGAGAATCCTGACACGCATCCATTTTCTATATGCTACTATATATATATATATATATGTATAGTAAACTAAAACACAACCTCTAAAGATATTGCACCCACTTAAAAACAACATCTACAAATACTATACCCGCTCAAAAACAAGTTCTACAGATACTGTACCGACTTACAATACAATGTCTACAGATATTATACCCACTGAAAAACAACCTCTACAGATACTGTACCCAATCAAAAACAACCTCTACAGATACTGTACCCAATAAAAAACAACCTCTGCAGGTACTGTACCCACTCAAAAACAACCCCTACACCTACAGATAATGTACCCACTCAAAACAACCTCTACAGATACTGTACCCACTCAAGAACAACCCCTACAGATACTGTACCCGTCACGCACTGGGTGTTTCCAATCCTCGATAACGAGAAAAATCTACTTTTAGTCGTCTTTCAATAATCCGTTCTGAAAAGTATTATAGCGACAACCCTCGCTGAGTAGAAAAGCTGCAAAAAATGAAAGCACGATGATACCTCACAGAACGAGAGAAAAAGAAAAAGAGAGAGAGAAAAAAAAAGATGAATTGTGGCGTTAAGTCTTTCACCTCAGAACAATACGCTCTAATCCGAAATGATGAAACATTCAACTGTTTTCAGAACAGAAAAAGATGCACGTCCTCTGGTATGAAATGCTAATTTACCTGGTTCTACTCT
>NC_087212.1:50588332-50590832 GCF_015104395.2 Macrobrachium nipponense
GATTTACGATGCTTCAAGAATATTACCAATTTCAATTTAATTATTTCACTCCTGCTCACTGCAAATCAACATTCTGAAAAATACTTTATTGTAGCAAGGTGCAAATATTCAATGTTATTTTCGTAAACAGAAAAATCATAAAATTGTGGAATTTACCTGGAAAACTTTTAATAAAATATTCATTAAAAAAAGGAAAAGAAATTCCTTAGGTAAATTTTCGGTACAGTATTGAAGTGATTTATGTGGAAGTCTTATATTTACTCGGCCATTGGCCGTGTCCATCGGAGTCTGACGTATCACAGTAAATCCCAGGAAAAGGACGTGAGTGGATAGCAGCTGGTTTGTCAAATCTGGACCCTGCTTAGTAAACATAGTTATGAAATGTGCAGCGAAAAATTGGACTCTCTTGTAGCTCGTTTCCCCTACTTTTATTTATCTTCTTATTTCTTTGACCTTAGCCATTTTTACTCTCTCTCTCTCTCTCTCTCTCTCTCTCTCTCTCTCTCTCTTACCGAAGAGGAGGAAGCTAATCTCCTTAACTCACAACTAGTGTTTACGACGTTTATTCCTCACTTAAACGAGGCATCGGATCAGGGGAAACAGATGAACTGCGTACTCAACGCACAAGGAGAATCCATCATACTAGGACCAACGCCCTCCAATGAAGGGCCAATTCAACTTGGCCGAATTCCTAGAAATGAACAATAACGACTGCGTTCGGTCTCAACATAACTGGCGAGGGCCATTTTCAAAGCAGCGCCCCCTCCCCCCCACCCCCAATTAAAAGCAAACAGACAGGGTTAAGTAAAGGCAGCTAATACACGTCCCTCTTTTTGTTTAGTTTGTTCAACCCTCTCTCCCTTTTTACTCCGACAGGCTCCTTTTGTAAAGCCTCGATAAATTATTCTAAAGTTTGTTTCAGCATCTTTTCCTTAAACGGATGAAAAAAAATCTCCCCCGTATTTAGCTGCAATGCTCCCTGCTTCACTTTCTAAAAGTTATTATTTCTTTCTAACCTTATTTACTTTTTATTTGTTCTATCTTCTTCATCTCATACTTTGTTAGCAAGTATATTTAATGAGCAAATAAATCTTTAAAAACAGGATTGTATTTTACAAGAATTTCCTTGGTGTTGTATTTATTTTACGGGGAACTTCTTAAATCGTATGCAATTTTTATATCCTAATCCTGACTGGCACACCCACCTCAACGCAGCGATACGAACAGGCAAATAAAACTACAGCGTGGAACTAATGACCGGCTAAGAAACAAGGGATTAGAAACGTAAAAAGGGGCAGAAAACCGTAAGAAATAATAATTACAGCTCTGTTATTCGACTCAAATTACTTAGCCTCTCGAAGAGAGAAAAAAAACGAAAAAAAAATAATCACGTATTCTCACAGTCACTCCCATAATCAGAAACATTCCCGTTCCAAGGATACAAAATTTTTTTTGACACTTCGCATATAAAACGACCTCTGAAAGTCAAAGCGTGTTGGATCAATGTGACAAAAGAGGCTGTTATCGGAATGTTAGTTGAAACTAATAACTGTCTTTACAGTCTGAAGATAAAAGCTTACGCAAGGGGTTGTTGCATTTTGGAGCAAAAACTTGAACACTGAATTGGTATTGGCAAAACTAACTAGTTTTACATCTTAAATCTGGAAAACTCAAAAAGAAAAATTAAATACTTATCTGGCATGTAAGTAAGGGTTATACGAAGTGGAATACAACAAAATAGGAATTCTTTCAAGTTAAGCCCTTTACAGTTCGAATTTTAAAAATCAATTTACAATTATTATGGCCGTTTGTATTTAACGTTTGCAGTTGAAAATCACAAAGAATGAATTGTTAAAAGGTATCATATTACAAATCAATAAAACGGGGCAAAAATATCCAAATAAAAACATTATTCCGTAAGAATTTCAACAAAATATTATTATCAACGAACCCTTTTAACGTTCTAAGGAGCATATTCATCAAGTTAATTGGAAATCCTAATCCAGAGGAATACTCCTTTCTGATTATGAAATAAAATAAAAACAAGGACGAGAACACTCTGAAAAAATGTCGCGAGTTGTCGAGCGGAAATAATATATATTATGTATATTTGTTTTCCTAGTTTGCTATAATTTTTTTTACTTCGCTCATAAATAGAACATTTTATTTCATTTATTTTGAGCTACTATGTACAGTTTACCATTGACTTTCGTTTTCTAATTTTTGTCTTGCTTGAAACGTTTCTCTTATCAATTACCATTTTTAAATACAGACATTTGTATTTACAAGTTTTTTTTGCAATTCACATATACATATAGAAGAGTTGTGTATATGTATGTATGTGGTATGTACGTATGTACATAAAAGATTATTATTATTATATATATATATATATATATATATATATATATATATATAGTATATATATATATATATATATATATATATATATATATATATATATATATATATATATATATATATATATATATAGAGAGAG
>NC_087212.1:50595832-50618332 GCF_015104395.2 Macrobrachium nipponense
ATACGGCGCCGAAGCGCATTTGTTTACATTACCTGTCAATATTCATGGGTCTGTCTCATATCCATACTGCATTAATGGTGTTTTAGAACACCATTCAGCACATCAGTCACAACATGACAATAAAGTATTTACTTGCTTTTATTATTCGTTTCATTCTACAAAAGCCATTTTTGGCTCTGAGTGCACATTTATATAGTATTTTCTTGTGACTGAAGAACGAAGCTTACGTTAGGTATTGAAGTACTTATGGGCTGCTCTTCTAAGTAGGAGTCCCTGTTGGAATAATGTATGTAACAACCAGAACGGGTATCTTAATAGAAAATGCTGCAGGACTTTTGAGAAAACATTAAGAAGAAAGACGCGGGGTCACATACATATACATACAAATACACAAACACACACAAATATATATTATATATATCTGATAATTATCATTATAACTTTTTCTTTCAGAAGCGATACCAACTGGTTTTAGTCGATGTTTTCTCAGGCTTGTGGTTGCTAGACGCAAGTTTGTTTCCTGATGAAGGTGCAATACCCTTCTGGATGAGTTATGCGCAAGCACACCACATATAACCGGTAGTTCGCAAACACATGTATTCGCATACGTAAACAACTCTCTCTCTCTCTCTCTCTCTCTCTTCTCTCTCTCGCTCTCTCTCTCTTTGCTCCTCCTTGCTCTCGTCTCTTCTCTCTCTCTATATATATATATATAATATAGATTAATAATATATATATTTATATATATATATATATATATATACAATATATATATATATATATACATGGAGAGGCAGAAAAGCAGCAGGCTAAATACTATATACGTGAGCTTACATCTAAACAATCAACTCCATTGGTAAAGAAAACTAAGATATGACAGAATTCTAACCAACATGAATCACCTGAAATTGAACTAATTTCTTTTCAGAAAGGAAATACTGTGAAAAATGTTAATTAGGCCATTAACATGCAAGACAAGCTTTCACAAAATAGAATGAATGGTCATACGCGTAAATAGAGAAAAGAAATTGAGTTATAAAATACAATAAAAATTAAACAGATAAATACTTATATAAAAAAAGTTTTTGTACCTCTCCTCATTAATATATATCGACATATTCAACATCGATGACATGGTTACGTAACGCCAGTTTACAGGCACACTTAATTAACACTCCCCCCTACAGAAAGTGGATGGTATTATTTCTTTATTGTTCTAAATGCAAAGACCAATGGAATGGGCAACCAAACACTTATTCTTAGCCTTTTCCCAAAGACAATGAAAAACGAGGAAGAGGAATAGAGCCTTAACCCGAAGGAAGCTTAAAAAACTTAAGTATATCTTAGTTTAACCAGACCACTAAGCTGATTAACAGCTTTCCTAGGGCTGGCCCGAAAGATTTGATATTTTTACGTGGATAGGAACCAATTGGTTACCGAGCAACGGGACATACAGCTTATTGTGGGATCCGAACCACATTATATAGAGAAATTAATTTCTAATCACCATAAGTAAATTCCTCTGATTCCGCTTTGGCAGGACAGGGAATCGAGCTCGCGACTACTGAATCGGTAGGCGAGCAAGTTAACCACTCGTCCAACAAGGAACTTGCCCCGAAGGAAGCGATGGACCTGCCTCCTAAAGGACTAAAATTACGGAAAACAGAAGCAGATAAAAAAAGTCCAAATCAAGGCTTTAATCTTCTTTCTCTGTCATTATCAATAATCGCCCTAACATCCCTCCCCGACCCCCATTTTCCCTTCAAACTGTGACCACAAAGAGACAAAGAAAACACAAAGAGATAAAGAAAACATAAAAAGTAATACGTAATAAAAAAATAACCATAACAATAATAAAATGTCATAAAAACGAACAAGGACGACCTAAAAAGAGAGTACCGGGCGTGGAAAGTAGTAAAGTTGGGCGCGACGTTGAATGATGGGCCTGACAGACAGCAAGACGGATGGATGGATGGATGGATGGATGCCCAATAGGAAGAGTCTGTCACACGAGGGGGGGGGGGGCGCCCAGATGAATGCAATGGGAAGGAAGCGAGGAAGGAAGGAAGGATGAGATGAACAACGAAAGAGAGAGAATAAGTTGAGAAGAGAATTGCAAAGGAAGGGAAGAGTGAAGAAGCGGGAAGCAATGAAGAAAAGGACGGATGAGAATGGAAGAACGACGAAATGCTAAAATAAAAAATAAATAAATAGAAAAGTGAGGAGGGGGAAAAAAAGAAGATGAGAAGAAAATAAAATTGGAGTCCATTACAATAAAAATGTGTAGAAGGCCAGAATAAAAGCGGACAAACCACCGCCCACCCGTACCAATAAAATTGGGGGTAGGAAAGAGAAAAGGATGATAAGACCGAAAAAGAGGTGGAAGGACGGCAAGAGTGCAAAACGAGAAATGAAATGAGAATAGGATGAGGAAAAGGAACGATAAGAATGAAGACGCAGCACATGAAATGCAAAAGGAGGGCAGACAGCTAGAGAAAAGAATGAAATGGAAGAGAGGAGGAAATGAAAAAGAATGAAATGGTGAAATAGGGTAATTGAAAATAAGTCAGACGCCATACTGAGGACAGTCGACATAAGGATGGCAGATCGAAGAACAAATATAATCAGAATAAATAAAAGCGATCATGAATGCAAATGGACGATGAAGAAACGAAATATTACAGTAAACAATACCGAAACAAATTATATGAAATTAAGTTGCATAAAATAAAATCCACACGACGAAGCAAGGGACACCGAAAAAAGATAACAGAAAAAAGGATAATAATAAAGTTCAAATAAATAAAAAGAGTACAAATATAAAACGTTAAAAAGACAAGAAAAGTCGTGAATGTTGAGCGGATTCGAAGATCGAGGAAAGGATTCCGGAGTCAGGAGATAGAGAACAAAATAATTAAAAGAAAAAACACAAAATAAAAAAGGTGGACAAATCAAGAAACTTCATGAAACGAACGACAAATCCTGAAACTTAAAGAAAATCCACAAGGGCTGACAGACGCAGAGCAAATACGAAAAGACGAAAAGTAATGAAGTAAAAATAATCATCGGTATGATGCAATAAATCTAAGAAAAGTGATTAAAAGCAGAAAACGAAAAAAAAAGAAGGAAAATGTATAAAATGGAGTTGGAGAATAATATGAAATTATAACTTGGCTCTTTATAATTTTTTTATTTTAAATTAAAAATAACACCTAGGGGAAAAACGCCAAACGAATCAAAATACTGCATGAATCTAAAAAATATTCAGATAAATGTCACTATTTTGATTGGCTATGATAGGTTCATAAAATGACGCAAAAGCCCCATGTATTTAGGAAAAAACACATAAACAGGTGGATACTGACTACGTAACCTTTCTGTTAGATGGTTAAGAGTTGAATTGCATACATAACTAAAGTCAACTCAATTACCAGAGTAAATAAGTAGGTGAGCAATTATTTCATGAACAAAGAAAATAACTTTCATTGGAATATCAATTCCAAAATAAAAAAATAACTCTAAAGGGGAGAGAGAGAGAGAGAGAGAGAGAGAGAGAGAGAGAGAGAGAGAGAGAGAGAGAGAGATTACACAAAATTATTAATGACTACACTTAGGTAATACGTACGTGCATTATGTAAACTCCATAGAAAAAGATATACTGCTTGTTACTACAGAGAGAAGCAGCTCTTTTCCTTTAATACAATGGTCTTGAGAAGCATATGGAAAGAAGAGGCTCATCGAAGGACGGTATGGATACGGACACGAAGTGAGAGAGAGAGAGAGAGAGAGAGAGAGAGAGAGAGAGAGAGAGATTATATTGAATCAATCACGAGTGTCCTCTTCCAGGTCGATCGTTACGTCTTGCACTCATCTCTCCATCATGGGTCTCTCTCTCTCTCTCTCTCTTATTGTATTTCGTGTTAACTTTCTTCCTTCCCCTTCCCGATTCATTCTGGTATCATTCGAGTCCCTGATAACGTCAAGTAAGAGCAGAACAAGTGGCCAAGTGAACGCGGCTGCCAAGAGGAAAAGGAGAGAGAGAGAGAGAGAGAGAGAGAGAGAGAGAGAGAGAGCTGAGGTCGTCCCCAATAAAAGGTGTGGAGAAAAAATCAAACGAATGAATGCATAAAATTCGATTAGCGGAGAGAGAGAGAGAGAGAAGAGAGAGAGAGAGAGAGAGAGAGAGAGAGAGGAATCACTGCCAAGAATGCCATTGTTGATATATTGTTTTTAAAGATTTCAAACAACACTGATTTTCACAATAAAAAATACTTTGATCAAATAAAACTTAACATGTTACAAAAGAACATAACGATTTATTTAGTATCTCATATAGTTACTGAAGGAGATAATATTTTAGTAGTAAATGTATTATGGTTGCAAATTCGCAAATTCCCTTGTAAAGAGGCCGCCATTCTTTTCAGGAATCATATACCGGGATGAGGTTGCTAGCCTAGTGATCGGCCCAGTGAGCGTTCAATGGGGTATATCCAGATGGCTAAAAATCCTGAAGCCCACAGCAACCCCCCCCCCCCCTTTCACCCCAATTCCCCCATTCTCTAAAGGAAAAAAGTGCAGGAGAAAAAATACACACGTGTATAGAAGCGTGCGTGTAGGAAAAGAATAGGACCAGTCTCGCAAAACTGTCAGATGCTTGTCATACTTGACAAGATATCAAACGTCAGTTTACCCAGCATGCATGCTTGCATAAACCTGCACGCACACTTGCCTAATTGCTCTAATGCGGGAAATCCAGTCGCGATGACACACCATTTCAGGGTTTAACGGCCCCGTTGCTAAAGGTGGAAGGGGAAAAGAGTAAAAATAAGAATGGCAACAATAAACAAGGATAAGGATCTAATCGCTTCATCCCCCTTTCACGATAAGGGAAGGAGAAAATGCGAGGTGATATGGAATGCAGCGACAGGAAAAATAAATACACAAATATGAGAGTTTATGGCACTATTGTTAAATTCAGTGATAGTAGACTAAAAATGAAAGGCGTTAAATAAATAAATATAAGACTGAGGTACTTTTCTTAAATGTTTCATGCAATATGGCTTTTCTTTATCTTTAACCAGGTTAAATATGTATGTATATACATACATACATTCATACACACACACACACACACACACACACACACATATATATATTATATATATATATATATATATATATATATATATATATATATATATTATATATACTATATATATATATTGTAGCTACACCAGCAGACCACCTTCTGTCTCATTATCGTCTTGTGGTGCTAAATGTCACCTAGTGCGTGCGCTTCTCAGGTTCATAACACAATGCCATTACCATATTCTTTAATACATTTCGCACGTATGTCCCATGATGTGTACAACCACTCATACCTTCTATTCTACTGCATCTCACGACATTTGAACATCTGGACACGATTCCTATTTTATAATTCATTTTAGCATTTGTTCTGACGATGTAGCTTAGATCTAAGCCCCTAAGTCGTTAACCCCAAGTATGACAGTTCTCTAGGCGTTCTGGTGCGCTATTAGTTTTCATCTTCAGCCGAAATTTGTAAGGATTGCCTAAAAGAAGGAGTCACTCAAGGGGATATGATCGTTCCCCATACCGCAGGAATGGAGTTCCTCAAGCTGACGTTAACATTTCCTTTATGTTCTTTCCTGAAGAAATGAAACTACTCCAGCTGAAGTTCCTCAAGCTGCAAGTAATTTTTTTCCCTTACAGATGACGATGAGTCACTCAAGCTGGAATTACATTTTCATTCCTGAAGTAAATGAGTTTTTCAAGTTCGAGTCACGTTTCCCCAAGATGTTATTCGCGTTTCCCATTCTGAAATAGGGTTCCAAAGGCTGCTATTTATAGTTCTCTCCTGATGGAGAGGATTTCCTCAAGCTGAAATTAATCATTCTTCCCCTGAAGGAGAGGAGCCGCCAAGATGGAATTAATGTTTCCCTCCTCATCGAAGGAGTGGTAATCCTGAGGGTAAATTTACCACTTTACTTGCTGGAGGAATGGGGTTCCTCATTAAAAATTGACATTGACTGAGACAGGTAATGGAGTCCGTCAGGCTACAATTAATGCTTTATTCACTTCCTTCACTGAAAACACAGAGTCCCTGACGTTGAAACTAAGTTTCAGTCACTGTAGGGGCGAATTACTCTGGCTAAAATCACTATCCTCCAAGGCGTAATTTCTCTTACTGAAGTATTGGGATCTTTAAATCTGAATGTTTTCGTTAATGAAGAAGTATCGACCCTCAAGTTTGAATTTGAAATGTCATCACACAGGGAGACGAAAAACTCCTGTTCCTCACGTGGCCTTCCAAGGCCAGGGACGCCACCACTCTAAATTTCACTGGGGAAATCAGTTTCCCCGTTTTCGTTTCAACCATTATTCTCACTATAGTTCTTTAACTTTCCATTTTTATTCTTGTGCTACTGAGAAACTCAGGTATCATATCAACAAGGGTCCTGAGTCATTTCTAGACCCACTGAAGTGGCTTGCCAATAGCAATTGATCTTAAATGTGAATAGAAAATCTGAGCAAAATGCATATATATGCATGCACGTTTGTTTAAAAATCAAGGAAACCGAAACATATCCGTTAACAAAATTAGTAGAGGTCAAAATTTACACAAGTCGTTATAACAATCACTATATCCCTGGTCACATCTAAACAAATAATGTTGGTCATGGTCTCTTTTCAGATCCATTTTACAATCACTGTCCATATATATATATATATATATATATATATATATATATATATATAATATATATATATATATATATAATATATATATATATATATATATATACATACATACATACATACATACATACATACACACACACTATAAATATATATGTAATATATATACTACACACACACACACACACACATATATATATATATATATATATTATATATATTATATATATATATATATATGATTTATTTATTTATATATATATATATATATATGCCTAACCCCTCACATTTGTGTATATTTTATTCATAACCAGCACTTAAACCATAATTAAATGCGTAAAAGGATAATAAAGTGTTATTATATTCGTGTTTTAACAGCAATAGAGTAATAATAATAATAAGAATAATAATAATAATAATAATAATACTTTATTAAAAGTAATGGCTACTTCAGCAGCATTACACTTGTAGAGATTCTTCTCTATTTTCCGAATAGCGGCTTTTTCCGTGCTACTTAGACAGGCTAGTAGAGCGCCTATGGAGGTCATGATCAAATACAGAGCCAAAATTGGTGTATATATTTGAATTTTACAGATAAACTATGATACCATAGTTATCAAAGTCATTAACGATATATATATATATATGTCTCTCCTCTCTCTCTCTCTCTCGCTCTCTCTTCTCTCTCACTCTCCTCTCGTCTCTCTCTCTCTCTCTTTTGAAGCAAGCGAGCTTTCGTCTGGAGCTGCCAGACATCCTCGGGCTGGGAAGCTGAGGGTGGACTGATCTTGAAGCGGTGTCCGTCCTCGTTTATATTTGGAGTTGACAGCAGGGGTCTGCCCCATGCTGATCTACTATTGGCTGGTGGCGGTAGGTCTTCGTTTTCATTGGTGGCTTGAACCGGGTCTCAAGCCACTTTCCATGCGTTGATGGTTGCGATACTGTAAGTCCTGCAGCCGCCTAGACCTCTTTAGCGGCGCGGTTACGTCGATGGGCGTTTCGCTATGCTGCGGGACGTCACGGCTAACTTGATTATGATTGGCTGCGGGAGTATCTCGTTCGGGGGCGTCGTCTTCCGTGGAGTTGTCGTGCTCGGTGGTGTCATTGTTGGTGGCAGGTCTTCTCATACTCGTAGGGAGGAGAAATTCTTCCTGCGTCGTATTTAGTGTAGGTCTTACTTGCTGGATGAGAAGCGCCTCCAGCAGGCGTAACCGACGGGCATCAGGGGCCTTCCGATGATCTTCGTGTTTTGGATGATCACATCCCGGGAGATGGCCTCTTGATGTTTGGTGCGTGCGTGATTTTGATAGCCCCCTCTTGGGCGTGGCACGAGAGTCTCTTCGACAGGCGCATGGTAGTCATACCAACGTAGGCGCCGCTGCAACCGCGGACTGGGCATGTATACTGGTACACCACATGCGTCTGCTTCAGGGGGTCTCGTACCTGTGGAGAGGGGTTATTTTTCATAATAAGGTCGCGCGTCCTCCGATTCTGGTAGTAGATAATTAGGTCGATATTTTTGGTGTCGTCGGTCGGGGATATATTTTCAGAAATAATTTTCTTGACTGAGTCCTCTTCTTCACGGTAATGTGAGCTCATGAAGGCTTTATAATACAGCTTGATATTATCCTGGGGGCGGGGTTGCGGGCTCTCACTAATACCGTACCATTTCTCCAGGGCTGTACGGACTTCTCTGCTTATTAATTTATTTGAATACCCGTTATTTACGAGTACTTGGAGGCGCGGTCGAGTTCCTGATGAGTGTCCTGCCAGGTCGAGCAGTGGGAGAGCCCTCTCCCACTGCTCGACCTGGCAGGACACTCATCAGGAACTCGACCGCGCCTCCCAAGTACTCGTAAATAACGGGTATTCAAATAAATTAATAAGCAGAGAAGTCCGTACAGCCCTGGAGAAATGGTACGGTAGTGAGAGCCCGCAACCCCGCCCCAGGATAATATCAAGCTGTATTATAAAGCCTTCATGAGCTCACATTACCGTGAAGAAGAGGACTCAGTCAAGAAAATTATTTCTGAAAATATATCCCCGACCGACGACACCAAAAATATCGACCTAATTATCTACTACCAGAATCGGAGGACGCGCGACCTTATTATGAAAAATAACCCCTCTCCACAGGTACGAGACCCCCTGAAGCAGACGCATGTGGTGTACCAGTATACATGCCCAGTCCGCGGTTGCAGCGGCGCCTACGTTGGTATGACTACCATGCGCCTGTCGAAGAGACTCTCGTGCCACGCCCAAGAGGGGGCTATCAAAAATCACGCACGCACCAAACATCAAGAGGCCATCTCCCGGGATGTGATCATCCAAAACACGAAGATCATCGGGAAGGCCCCTGATGCCCGTCGGTTACGCCTGCTGGAGGCGCTTCTCATCCAGCAAGTAAGACCTACACTAAATACGACGAAGGAAGAATTTCTCCTCCCTACGAGTATGAGAAGACCTGCCACCAACAATGACACCACCGAGCACGACAACTCCACGGAAGACGACGCCCCCGAACGAGATACTCCCGCAGCCAATCATAATCAAGTTAGCCGTGACGTCCCGCAGCATAGCGAAACGCCCATCGACGTAACCGCGCCGCTAAGGAGGTCTAGGCGGCTGCAGGACTTACAGTATCGCAACCATCAACGCATGGAAAGTGGCTTGAGACCCGGTTCAAGCCACCAATGAAAACGAAGACCTACCGCCACCAGCCAATAGTAGATCAGCATGGGGCAGACCCCCTGCTGTCAACTCCAAATATAAACGAGGACGGACACCGCTTCAAGATCAGTCCACCCTCAGCTTCCCAGCCCGAGGATGTCTGGCAGCTCCAGACGAAAGCTCGCTTGCTTCAAAAGAGAGAGAGAGAGAGAGAGAGAGAGAGAGAGAGAGAGAGGAGAGAGAGAGAGAGAGAGACATATATATATATATTCGTTAATGACTTTGATAACTATGGTATCATAGTTTATCTGTAAAATTCAAATATATACACCAATTTTGGCTCTGTATTTGATCATGACCTCCATAGGCGCTCTACTAGCCTGTCTAAGTAGCACGGAAAAAGCCGCTATTCGGAAAATAGAGAAGAATCTCTACAAGTGTAATGCTGCTGAAGTAGCCATTACTTTTAATAAAGTATGCTTGAGAGAGGGTCTGCTTCCTAAGTACAATAATAATAATAATAATAATAATGTAATACAGTAATATTGGTTAATAATATTGATAATAATAATAATGATAATAAAATGTGTACTCACCATGAAAATACTTTCGTGGTATAACAATCATGAATGTTATACTGATGATGATAATAATAATAATAATAATAATAATAATCGGAGTGTTGATAATAATATTAATGATAATAGCAAATAATAATGATAATACGGTAATATTAGTAATAATGATGTTGACCATGATAACATTCCATCATCATAATGTTTAGCCACTAAAATAATCATCACCAATATCACAATATTAATCACACACATAAAATTATAGAAAAATAATACTACTGCACTCACTACTACTTCTCTAAGAAAAGCAAATATTTTAATCTGTACTCACCATGAAAATACTGTACATCCGCTAAAGAACTTGAAAATAAGGGGAGGTGGGGAATGTAAACAATAGCGGAGATTGTAAACTGTGCGGTGATTGGCCGACACTTATGGGCGCCTCATGGGGAAAAATGCTGATGGCTTAGAACTGACTACCCGCTTAGTGACGCGCGCTTTCATTGGCTCACTCTTGAGCTGTGCACGTGCTTCCTTGTGGTTCTAACTGAGCTCTTATGAGGCTGTAACCTCCGCGCGACACAACTTTCATTCATGTAGACAAAATCGATAATTCCTACTGCTCAAGTAGGGATTTCGATCTTTTTGAAACTCCTGAATAGCATAGAAAAGCAACAAATAGACAGAGGAAACTTGCCAAATCTACTGGTACTCCTAACTCAATATATATATATATATATATATATATATATATATATATATATATATATATTTATATATATATATATATATATATATATATATAATATATATATATATATATATATATATAGGAGGGTACAGTAACACGTTTCCTTTACAGCTGATCGTTTGATCAGCGGAGTTACGCGATGGATTTGGTCAATAGTTGGATAGGTGCACCAAGAAACGAAAGCCGCTTTCGGCACATTGGCTTCGCCCCTGAACACCCATTGGCCTGGGCTTAGGACTAGCAACCTCATCCCATCAATGCTTGCAGCATAAGAGAAGGGTAACGCCTTCTGGCGCAGAGCCTTCAAAGGTAAAGACCCATTGTCGAGAGGATAAGAAAGAACAAGTAATGTACATTACTAAATATATATATATATATATATATATATATATATATATATATATATCTATATATATATATTTCACACTTGTGTATTCTGAATATCAACGACATGTCGCCCGCTCCTGCCACACCAAAAGCTTAGCAATCGAAATGCTCTTAGCCAACGGCTCAAGCATTGTATTATGCAATCCCCTCAAGTTCAATCTCTCCATTCTCTGTTCGACCACAATTGCCTCATTCGTCATTAGGCGCTTTTTTTATATATGTAATTATACTATTAATATAACCCACATCCTCCTCCCACCTCTTCTGCGTCTCATATCCATAATCTCCCTTTTGTTCTTCACACTATTCCTTTATAACCTTGGTATTCACCTTTCTCCGCTCTTTAACCACCTATCTTATTCTCCATTCGCAGCCACCCTTCCCTTTCTATTCCACTTAAATCCCCAAACAGGGAGGTGGGAGGGGGCTATGGGGGATGGGCGAGATCCAGACCTACGCCCCTCCCTGTCTGCCATGACAATCGACCTCCTCCAACCCAACTCATCGGTCACGAAAGCCCACTATGCTACGTTTATTGATTGCTCCCTATCATTTAGTTCTTTCTATTAAAGGATGAACACTACCCAGGTTATTTAGAAAGCGCAGTTCAAAAAATATTATTCTTACCTTCGTGTCTAGGGGAGGGGGAAGGGGAGGGGAGTGGGGGAGGTGTGGCCGAAGGCCATCACATTCTTAGCCGTCATTCCTGAGATTTTCCTTTTCTCAAATCAGTTTCGAAGACTGAAGATAACGTAAATGACCAAAGGGAGGTTGTTATTCCATGCATTTGTCTGAAATATACATGAATGATGTTCACAAGTCATCAATCAAGCTCAAACAACTCTAATGAAGTATGAAAAACAGCCCGAGCGCTCTTCGTTTACATAAAAGCGAATTAACATGGAAGAATACACGAGCGAAATCTAAATATTTACATTCGCCGACCCGACTTGAAAAAACACACGCACTGACGTTGATCAGGATGATGCCCGTCAGACGAAGGGGACTGCATTTCTCAGCTGGCTGGTGAGTCCTGAGGTTCATGCCAGGTATCACACATAACCTTTAACACTACCTCACTTTCGGGCCATCCTAAGGCAAAGGGCAAGAGATGGCATGAGGTCAGCTTCAACTAAAAGCAACCAACTTTTTGATGCCACACATATAGCAGTTCTGTAGTGATTTTACCTTAAAGAGAGAGAGAGAAAAACAAACAGACACGCACACGTCCATCACTTTTAAACTAGGATAAACAAACTAATATAGAAGAATTTCATGTAAAAACAAAACTAACTCAAAGATCCTGGTTTCAAACGGCAGACGGAGACGCTCTTGACCCAAGTGAAAAAAGAAAAGATGACTGACGATCATAAGCAAAGACCTACCACATAAATCAAACTTCCAATCACTACCGTCACAAAGACAAGCTAAATTGACGCCCACACCAAGGCTTTACAAACACAGAGGCAGTGATTTGTTGGGTGGGTGGGGGGGCGGCGGTGATTAGGGCCTAATCACAAAGAACAAAGCGGCTGTGCTGGTACTAGGCCAGCTTAAGCTAAGAACAACACGCGCTCACAAACACACACACACACACACACAGAGAGAGAGAGAGAGAGAGAGAGAGAGAGAGAGAGAGAATACAGGAAACACTTCATCCTTCTTCATTCCCGTAATTCATCGGAATCTAATCAATGTCTGCACCGGTCGACATTTGCAGGAAATCAACGAACAGAAAATTTTGAAGTTTTTCAGGTATTCATTTCCACCACGAAACTGATTTAGGTAATTCACGTTTTCTTTTATAGACGAAGCAATGTAAACAAGAGTGGAACCCATGATGACTGATCGGAATACCAGGGTACACAAGGTTACATTTTTAATCGTCATAAGAGACATCACAACCAATAAAATAATAAGCGTCAATAACTTCGATATGTAATGGCATTAATATGCTTTAACAAGACAGAAAAACTCTTTTCTTGAAGAATATCTCCGCGCCGTTTTAGGCAATCTTTAAAGGTCACACTATTTCCCTGTGTATTTCTGAAGTGTTTGAGTCTTTCGTTAAAGTCCAAGGTCCGTCTTTCATCTTCGGCTATTGCAAGGAGTATTTCGTAATATATTCCTTGCACGGCTGTTTTTTAACAAGAGAGAGAGAGAGAGAGAGAGAGAGAGAGAGAGAGAGAGAGAGAGAGAGAGAGAGAAACATCCACGTCTGTTGCTTGTGAACAAATTTTGCGACAGAAACTTGTCCATTGTAATAAGGCGTTTTTCCTTCTTTTTCTAATAAGAAGAGGAGTCTTCAAAGATGAACCTGATGGTACTCAATGCAAACCTTTTATTACACATTCCTACCTCCCTCACTTCTCCAGCTTTTAATAGTTCATATTTCCTTTTATTTTTCCAGTAATTTATTTCTGAATTGTCTTTTCACTTCCAATCTACACCAGAGGTTAACTTACTTGAAAAGGACATATGACAACAAATTTTAATTTCAGTCTCCCTAAATGTTGTATTCAACATTTTCCAAATAATGATTATCCGAATATTCTTTCTTCACCCGATTAATTACTCAGCTCTTGAGTCATCTACTGATCAGCATTAGATTTCAAAAACATAAATGAGTTATCCACATCCACCTTCCCATGGAGCATACCACCTACGGTTACCTTGGCCATTGATGTGTGGATCATTTTTTTAGCTACACATTTAAAATCTTTAATACCCAAGACTCAACTATATTTTCATAAATGAATATTGCACCTGATGAAAGCCACCTGCATATAATCCCCCAACAATCCTACGATTCCCAGAACGAGCCTCATAGAGGAACAGATTCCTAGGATCCTCAAGAGTTAAGACATCCAACAGCAAAATTCCTTCGTAGTCAAGAGAACCAAATCCTCTTCGCAAAATTAGTATCATTCACTGGCCTTCAAGTGTATAAGGCGAGTAAGCCCTACTATTAGCAGGCTATATCGCTTTAGAATTCCCTTCTGACAAACAATTACAAACTTTCTCCTGTCATTATAACTTCTCCCTACCCCAATCAACACCGCCGTTTACGAAAATCAAGTCATCAAGCTTCCATTCAAATCTTAATCTCTAATATCAGAATATTATTCATCTATCCACTCCACTAACTCACTTTCTGTAACAAAGGAAACTCATAATACTATAATCGATTGCCTCGAACCTGTTGTACAGATAATCATTCGCTCTTTAGCAAGCATAATTGATACAGTTTCAGTTCTAATCTTGACATTCTGGATAACTGTACACTAATTGCCATCCGTATTATCATTTCAAAGGTCATACATGCCAAATACAGAAATTAAACTTTACAATCAAGCCATTATCACATCTGCTTCATAACACATTTATGATCATCTACCTATCATCCTTGAATCTTTGACTCAGTCTGGTCTGACGTCAAACCGTTATTCTACGCTAATACTAACGTATCATCAATACTATAGAATTACATGCATTACGTACATAAATACAATTTACCCATGCAGACATATCCATGTGTTTAAAATATATTTGAAAACCCATTTCCCTTAAATACACATTTCAAAAGAACCAGCCACAATACTAAGAGAAAAAATATGCACGCATACAAATAGAATTGGTTATGAAAATAAATCTGTTTTCTTCGTAATAATTTCTTTGACAGGGACGGCCAAGACACCCACTTCAATGTCTCCCCCCCCACAACAACGAATAAACTATATATATATATATATATATATATATATATATATATATATATATATATATATATAGATATATATTTAAATTCAAAATCCAATCCGCTTTACAAAAGCAGTGTAAAATCATTATCTCCTTGACAGCCGTATATCATTCACTTCCCAAAGTCAAAACTGGGAATATTCATATCTTCAATTGAGTAAACCATCCAAGAGATTAACGGTCAATTGGTCTCAAATACCAGAGGATTTACCGTCAATTCAAAGGACTACGACTTATATTTAAAAGGCAAATATTTTCTCGTTTCTATTCATAGCAAGGAATATGTTTTCAGGGAAAAAGAGTAGGTGGCACTCTGGAGAGAACAAAATTTCGTACGATTGTAACTACCAGGGGAAACGCAAAAAAATGAAAACTAAATCATGTAATTAATACCAACATAAGTAAAAAAATATACGACTAATATTTTATCAGATTCTTCGTAAAACAAAATTATTGTACAAAGCTACGTCACACGCTCAATAATTAACTTAGACATAAAAAAGCAAGTCTAAAAAAAGTTCGTTCTCCGACTCTGCAATTTTGGAATGTACATAGTGACCAATTTCGCGAGCAACATGCAAAACAATTTCAGGACGAAGCCTACCGATTAACGAACATGACATGAGCGATGCTTCATTAAGGCAATGCCCTTCCCCTCCACCATAAAACGAATTGTACGATGGAATTCACGGAGTCGATCTCAAACAAAGCACATTCAAGTGTTCATTATTTCGGAAAATGTTCAATGCAAACTTCATAATCGACGACCATACAAAGATAATATATGGAAGTTACCTTGATATTCGTCCAAACTGCAAACTGGGCTCTCCCTTACCTGAAATAGGAGAAAAAGGGAAAGAATTAGCATTTTGTTTCACTCTTACTCCAATGTGCCAAGTAGGTGCAGAAATAAATGAATGAATAAAAAATAAATAAAAAGAAATAGAACTGAAACATTGCAAGAAACCTTTTTTACGGACCTTTCACTTCTGCCCATTTACGCCCAAGAGCTGAATGGTATTAAAATTAAAAACCGAACTATACCTTCAAAAAATGTTTTGCGAGTTTACAGAGCATTCAGGTTTAAAGGATAAAAATAAAGTCAAGACAAAATGACGTAGTAACAAATTATCTTTTTTATATAAACGATACATGAAACAATAAGCAAAACAAATGAAAATGAAAATACCATTATCAAGTCTAACATCAAACAAACAAACCATACCACTATGCAAAACGGGAATGTCGAAGAATAACAAATAAATTTAATAAGCAAATGAAAAAAGTAAAACAATATGCACAATATTTTTCAATTTTCATGGCAAATAACAATAAAAAAGGGGAAAATAACCACAGAGTCATGGGATATAAGAAACATTACGCGAAATGGCAGCCGGTTGCCTCTTTCAAGCACATAGACTGAATTCCAGATCTAACAAGAACGAATTCCTTTTCAAATGGGACCCCCTTCTCGCCCATAACGATCGAGCAAAGGGGTCCCTCTTCACAGCCGAATATTTTCTTCTCTTTTTCTCGTTCTTTTCTCCTGCAGACCAAATTCCTATTCGAGACTTAAAAAGAAAAAAGGAAAGAAAAAAAGGCACTTTTAACGGGGGCCCAAATTCCTTTTCTGAAATAGCACCAGCCAAATTCCGTTCTTCATAAAAGGAAGATGAACCGATCCCACAATAGGGTATCTAAATTCCACATTTGGGAAGGGCAGCAGCTCCTTGGTTTGTATTCGCTTTCCAGACATGAAGAAAGAATACCACCTTGAAATACAGATGATGAGTCTTTTACTGAAAATTGGTTTAGTTTGGTTTAATGAAACTTAGGCTGTCGACCCATGGCACTGGGGCACTTATGGCCATTCAGCTGTAGCGCTGTAGCCAGTCAAAAGGCGGAGTTTAAGCGGCTAAATGGGGGGTGGGTGCAGCTTCGTCCCAAAGGAACGCTGCAAACACCCCTTTAGTAGCGCCTACAGTACACCACGTGAGGTGCGCTAACGTCACTACCCCTCCCTACAGGGTTTTACTGAAAATGAGCCAATTTCTCTAACTTTCCCTTCTTCCTTGGATTTAGCATAGGATTCTAAGTCTCCATAATCAGTAATTGAAATTTTTCATTCTCAAGATATGTAGTACCTATGTATACGCATACAACTGTAAACCACGTATGTACACAGCCAAACACAAGCGCACCACGTGTGTGTGTATATGTGTGTATATATATATATATATATATATATATATATAATATATATATATTTATATAAATACATATATGTATTAGGCGTCTAGTAGTTAGACGTCTGTGGTGAGTCGCTGCCACAAGATGGAAGAATATGGGATCAGCATCTTCATCATAATACAATAGCTAAGAACTCGAAAGCTAACCAGTCTTAAAGTCGCTCTTGTAAGGGGGAAGAAGCAGATAAGCTGCAACAAATTTGCTAATCTGCTATAGTCTGATCAGCAGAATTTAGCAGCGTTGGGTATTTGAGTATGTCTCCGCCACCAAGCGCTGGACACCATTTGAGGTAGGGTGTGGGACTGGTAACCTCACCTTAACTACATACATACATACTACATACATACATACATACATAAATATATGTTTATATATATATTATATATATATATCTATAATATATAATAAATTTATGTACTGTAATGTATGTATGTATGTATTAAGTTAAGGTGAGGTTACCAGTCCCACACCCTACTTCAAATGGCGTCCAGCGCTTGCTGGCGGAGACATACTCAAACACCCAATGCTGCTAAATTCTGCTGATCAGACTATAGCAGTTTAGCAAGTTTGTTGCAACTTATCTGCCTCTTCCCCCTTAAAAGAGCGACTTCAATATTAGTTAGCCTTCGAGTTCTTGTGGCAGCGACCCACCACAGACGCCTAACTACCAGTTACATAATTCTCTACTGTTTCAGAATACTCATCCCCACTGGGATTGTCCTCTGGATCTGCTGGCGGGCCAAGGTTGATACCACCTGACAAATATCTCCGTTTTTCCTGATAAGTACGCTTCTAAAGTTACTGTTACATTCGTCATTTAACAGTTAAATCAACGATGAACCATTATGCAGAATAATCCCACAATATTGGCAAATTACAGATGTTTATATATATATATATATATATACTATATATATATATATATATATATATAGAGAGAGAGAGAGAGAGAGAGAGACGAGAGAGAGAGAGAGATGAGAGAGACGAGAGAGAGGAGAGAGAAGAGAGAGAGAGAGAGAGAGAGGCCAGCCCTTAAACTTGTCTACCTTAAGATTTCCTTTCCCGAGCAGCAGCATCCTTCCCCTCAGACGCCAGCTTAAAATATGCACCTGTCCGCATCCATCGTGGGAGGCGAAAGGCCATGGAGGGAAAATCTCACCAAGCATCCTTTTACACAGAGGAGGAACTCTTTCTTTGCATTTTGCATCCGAGGGAAATAACAGGAGCCACTTTGCATGATGCAACAACAGCTGTTGCTGCTCGGAGGAGAGGCATTCTCTGTGATTGCTGTTATGCCTGGCACTGATGTTGCCCTTCGGTAAGTTATTGAAGAAGCCCTTAGCCTTTTTTTTTTTTTTTTTTTTCTTCTTTCCCTTTTAGGACGTTGGTTTTATAAGAGCTATTTCTCCTGGCTTATACAATTGGTTGTTTTTCCTCTTTTTTATGTCATCTCTCTTGTCTGACTCCTTATTTGTTATTCCCGTTTCATGGCTTCTCTTATCATTATTCTGAAGGTGATAACTCTATCGACCTGTCAACAATTTTTTTTTTCCTGAATCGAAGGTTTTATTGGGGATATTAATGTAGCCATTATGATAAAAATCCTTACATGAAGGTACAGATCTAATAAACCCATGCGTGAAATGACGGTTGTAGGTCTTGCCTGAAAATGCTATACGCATGAACACTTTTTCACATAAAAAAGTACGAGTTCAAACAAGTGGACAAAATCAATTGAACACTAGAAGAATACACAAAATTCCTGAGACGAAACCAACTAGAAAATAAGGAATAACAAAACGACCTCCATCCAAAAGTCAGCGGGAGACCATTGCAAAATCGCCGGGCTAACAATGCACCTAATTCTACGTTGGAAAGTCGACAGCGAGCGAGGAATGGCTCGTTTCTATAGGCTCAGTATTTTTAATTGCACCAACGATCAAATGAAGCAACGATTACACTTTAATACATCAGTTCGGTAAAATGCTGAAGTTTTATGTTTACGGAAAACACAGACAACCGCCACGAAGCAATTTTTTATCTGGTGGTTAGTCAGTCAGTCAGTCAGTCATTGTCTCCTCCCGGTATTTATGACGAAAATTCTGTGATTCCCAACAGCTCCCGGCACTAACCGCCCTCAATTATCAAAATAACGAACTCGTCCTTACTCCAGCGCACAGAAAGTATCGCAAATATCCAAAAAACTAGCAGAAACAAAAGAGCCTAAATGGAGAGCGATGACGGTTGTTAGCATTGTAGCTATCAATACGATCGTTAGCGAACGGGCAAAATCACAGTTATTTTCTCTGTAAATAACGAAGTAATTGATGCTATTGTTGCTGATGCTTGTCGATGTGCGAGCTCCCCGATGCAGAGTTCCCGACGGAAGGGATTTTTCTGTATTAGCCGGCTGTCATTACGTACGATTAAAGGTACGATTACGTATTTAAAAATGCTGGAAGCAACGAGGAACCCTGCCATTCATAGCCCGACGCCATTTAATGAAATCTGGCCTGCTATTGCAATAGCCTGTATTACAATAAGTTTCCATCCAAACTACAAATGCTTGGACTTTTACTGCACTTTTTATATACATACACACTATGTATGTCTTAAAGGCACTGGTAGAGGGAAAAGATAAATATATGTATTTAAATAGTGGGGTTGATAACCTTAGCTCTTGCCAGTTAGAGACAGATACAAACGCTGGATTCCTTGGAGATCCTGAGATCAAAAACAAATAGAAAATACGTTGTGTGCATAATCGAGGTCGCTGACGCATTCTAGAGACTTGAGTTAATCACGGGAAAAGTTACCGAGTTACATTGTATGTGTGTATCTGTACGTCGGTTAGTGGGCGTACATTCATACATTTGTGAATCACAGAAAATGAGTTATAATCTCTTGTATGAGAATTAAAGGTTTACTCCCTGATATTGTTTGTTCATATGAGGAACACGCCACACAGAAGAGGCGTTGGAGGTCCGTCGGAAAAGGTAAAAGTGAAGTGACAAGTTCAGTTCTAGAGAAAGGGGAGTGCGATGTGAGACACATTTTATTGACGAACTTTAATGTTTAATTGTCTGATAATTATATTCTCATTTTCAGAAGGATTCGAAGTCACCATATAGGAAAATGGGATTTCTCTAGACTTATTTTAACTTTTGATAGACTATGAATTTTTGGACGGAAAGATATAAGAGGGGGTACTTACTTAATTATGATTATGGGATGGAAGAATACGATAGTTTATGTGTTTTTTTTTTTTTTTTTTTTTTGGGGGGGGACATTTTTTAACTCATTTTATTCCATTTTTATGTTAGCTGTTTTTGGGAAATAAGTATATTTTTGTAATAGCGGGAGTTTGAATTAGCCTAGTTTGTTATTTGATTTTCAGCTAACTTCAGGGGTGGCACTCAACCATGAAAGGTAGGTCACGTTACGAAGTTAGGAGTTCTCTCCAATTGTTTAAACGAGTGTCATTTTGACCTCGTAAGATATGTGTATAATACAAATATATATACATATATCTACAATATATGGTATGTATGTATGTATGTTGTGTATAATATATAACTATATATATATATATATATATAAATATATATATCTATATATATGTGTGTGCTTTTTTGTCAGGAATTTAAGGAAATATAAGCACAGGGAGAACGAGTTTTTCCTCGAGCCCATTACAAACAATAATGTGTTTCTTAGTGCACAGTGGAACTAATTATACAAATACTTCCTCAATGACAGGAAATTAAAGGTTACAAAGTTTGTTGAGTTCCCGCTAATCCTTGAGAATGAGAAGCATTCATCTTTAAAATAGGATCCAAAAAGATATATGGAGTCGATTTTATTTAATCTAGATTCCTGGGCTCATGTGACAAATTCATGCTTTCTGATTGTTTAGTCAAAGTAGCTGCCAGTATCTGTCATTTAACATGAATGGTACTTCCATAAATAATTTGTAATATGGCCGCTGATCCTTGAGAATGAGAAGCATTCATCTTTAAAATAGGATCCAAAAAGATATATGGAGTCGATTTTATTTAATCTAGATTCCTGGGCTCATGTGACAAATTCATGCTTTCTGATTGTTTAGTCAAAGTAGCTGCCAGTATCTGTCATTTAACATGAATGGTACTTCCATAAATAATTTGTAATATTTGTAATATGGTCGGTGTTATTTATATGAAACTCTTAGCTACGACAGAAAAAGTGCGGATGGACAGACAAAGCCACCCCAATAGTTTTCTTTTATAGAAAACTAAAACTGGTACCATTATGTTATGCATATGTTACCGATCGTCGGCGATCAATTTGCCAGGAAAATTCGCAGCAGACTTGTCGTCCTCCTTACAGGTTACCATCTGCATACCATTATCTTTGAGTGTTTCCCTTTTGCTGAAGATCCTTCAGCATTCTAGTACGTGAAGACAAGAGTATTGTCTCTCCTCAGGCTTCACTAAAATCCTTGATAACATATCAAAGTAAAGATTTTAATTTTACAGTTGCATGTTTGTTTTGGCGTTCTCATTATGGAATGAAAGGATATCCGATTCGCTCTGTAAACCGCCTCTTGGTGGACGTGGTCGGGGTATCTGAAAAGACGTTATTGGAAACGCATAATTTCACGAGCTTAATTTTTTTTTTCGTCCAAGCGGGAGATGGTAATCGTATGGTGCCAATTTGCTGGTCGAATATACTACTACTTGCTTGGTAAATAACGAATTCATATATACACTTTTTTTTTTACCACTTCCAGCATGGAATAGACAAAATCTTACAACCTGTGGTACTATGCGTTTCAAATAATAACCCTATATTTAAAGTGTGTGTTTTTTTTTTATATAAAATTCGGCTGCAGTACTTAGCCATGTTCTAGCATATCCATACGTAAAGTATTTTGAAACCGAAATAATAAACACCCTTAAGTCAGAGGACAGGCTGAGAAAGAAAGCATACAACCAAACGGTCACTGTTTCATTCATTGTTAATTTGAGAAGTATGGCCAACGCATCTGACATTTTGAAATATCAAACAGCCAATACGCTCTTCCGGGCATAACCACGAACACGAAACGTTAGCGAACACGAACCAGCTACTGCCACTACTGTGGAAACCTTTCAAATACTATCTCAGAAACGAGAATGAATATTAAATCAATCAACGTACAAATTAAACACTATTTATTCATTTCGTGGAACGCCTATGGGAGAAGGGACATTCGTTGCTATAATTCCACCACCATTTCGGAGTTAAATTGTTATCGCCGAAAGTCTTAGTTAACGAAACTTTTGGGTACGCTCAGCCAGAATGCTGACAACGCCTTCAAAGTTACCAATGACGCAATGACGCGAGAAGTAATGATAATCCCCTGTCTGT
>NC_087212.1:50623332-50635832 GCF_015104395.2 Macrobrachium nipponense
AATTATTGTATTCTCTTTGGTCCAGGTACCATATTTTGCCTTCCAATTTTTCGTACTTCGTAACATTTCATCAGGTTACGCAAGAAAATATACTAATAAACTTACTGTATCTGTATAACTTTTCATTAATCTATACACACACACACACACACACATTATATATATATATATATATATATATATATTATATATATATATACACACACACACTAACATCAACAGATATTAGTCCACGTGTATCCATACAGCTTGACGTATGGCAAGAAAGCAAGCGAAACAACACAACTGGGGCGCAACAGCAACTGCCTTCACAAAATATGACTCCAGCATCTTTAGACTCAATCTCGCCATTGGACCTTGCCGCCTCAGTCCAGATAAACAGGAATGTCCTCATCTGCATATTGGTTTATATGAAAAACTCATCCTCTAAAAATTTACGAGATGAATTCCGGATGCCAAGGCGCTAATTTTCCCTTAAAAGAAGACTATCAAATTCCAGACTTCACGGGAGCTGGATATTCTCTCTCTCTCTCTCTCTCTCTCTCTCTCTCTCTCTCTCTATCTTTTCCTTTAAGTAAGACTATCAAGTTCCAAACTTCACACGGGAACTGGATATTCTCTCTCTCTCTCTCTCTCTCTCTCTCTCTCTCTCTCTCTCTCTCTCTCTTCTTCTTCTTCTTCTTCTTCTTCTTCTTCTTTAACTTAACGATACGGTTCAACAACCCACTTAGTTTCTTATGAAGCTTTACTGAAAAACAATACTCTCAGGCAAACACACAACTACACAGGCGCGGACACACACACACACACACACACACACTTCCTCTCTTTCAAAAATTTCCGTTTTGATAAACGAGTATCACAAGATCATAAGAGAATACTCCCATTTGTATCGGGAAAAATATTAACATCTGAGCAATGCAGGAACGGTGAAAGAAATCGCTTTATCCTCTTGGGAGAGAAACTGCTTTGCTGTCTATTCGCTTTATCTCTCTTTTTCCTCGTTTCCTTGCGACACGAATTTTCTTTTATTCCTGTTCCTTTACAGAGAGATGTTCTTTTTCTTTCTTATTTTGAAGATATCCACCCTCACCAAGGAATTCCTTCTTCGCCCAACGATGACAGGACAAAAAACCACAACTACTTCAAGCGTGTATTCTTCGGTTTTCTTATTATGAAAAAGAGTAACTCATCCTATTTGTTTTGATAAGTGAATAATATATATAAATAAATATGTGTGCGTGTGCGCGTGAAAATTTGAAACGTGATGAATATATGAATGAATATTATATATATATATATATATATATATATATATATATATATATATATATATATATATATATATATATATATATATATATATATATGAATAATTACCACATCACCGTGGTTCATATAAATTATTCGAGCTACAAATGTCCTTTAATATCTAATTCGCTCTACCTCGGAATTGATATATTTTCATATATGTAAACCGAAAGAAAGTGAAGCAATAGTTTACCGTTTCAAGGCCTTTCGACTCTCGTCCTTTACTACACAGACTGATATAAATATGAAAGTAAGTTTACAAAGAAAGCTCGTATAAATGACACATGGGGATTATAAAAAAAAGTATGTACCTGGAATACAACACACCTGAAGAATTAGCAGATTTACCCAAAACAGGGTACAACATTAGAGGTTTACAAAAGATAAGTCCAACTTCTCAGCAGCAGGGACAAGACAATAAAAAGATTATACAGGGCGGTGACTGACCACAAATATATATATATATATATATATATATATATATATATATATATATATATATATATATATATAAAATTTATGTTATAAAAGTACAAAATTCAATAAATTTAATTTTAGTACTTAATAAAAAAATTCTTTCAAGGTAAGCAATTTCACAAAAAAATATGTATATATTTAAATTACAACTATGAACGTAAGAAAAACACACTGGTATTAATTTACATTAAAATAAAAAAGATAATGGACACTAAGGAAATAATTAATTTATTATGCAATCAACTGGTAAAGAACAATACAGATATTGGGAGAATATGACGCCCGGATATCACATTTCAATTTAATAGCAACTACAACCGTAACAACAATTATGAAAATGGTTAAGCCATCTGCATAACCCACCCCAACATCCATCTCTCTCTCTCTCTCTCTCTCTCTCTCTCTCTCTCTCTCTCTCTCTCTGAACACAAATCATTGAATATTTATAAGATAAAAACTAAATGACCCTCGTCTTAAATTGGACCACTCCGCTGCGTCCCACGCACCAGCCTTCAGAACAGTTACAAAAGTTACAACTGACCTAAACCACCAGTTCTTTCCCTCCATAGACAAATTAATAACTTAACCATAAGAAAACATCAACTAATCTCACTGATGCATAAAAACGCGAACAAAATCAACTTAGTGGATGAGTCTCCTGTCCCATTAGTTAATGAGAAAGTCAGAATATGGAGATGTAGTTGAGAGAGAGAGAGAGAGAGAGAGAGAGAGAGAGGAAAACTTTAAAGTATGGATAAGCCTATACACCGATAAAAGTGGGAAATCTAAAAATCTAAAAACAAATATATTGCCGAATGTTTTAAGTCAAAAGGAGCAGAAAAGAAACACGTGGCTCAGTTCGTTATTTACGTCGGATATCTAATTATGAATATTCGCAAAAATAAATGTCAAATGTACTCAAGTCCTGCTTTGACTTTTCCATTCCGTCATTCGCTAAGAGTGTAACTGAGAAGGAACTGTTATGTATACCTCATCAATTAATCAAATAAAAGTTGTCACTAACACTTTCTTAATATGAAAGTGGTGAAGATAAAATGCCACTGACACCCCTCTTATCCCCTCCCCACCAAAGAGAAAATAATAAGACAAACAAAACCTCGGACACAGCCATAATTAAAGGACTTCAATCTATTACAGTTAAGGGACAATACATTATCCATCATAAATATAACTAATTATCATCATGAAGAATTGCTACACAGATGAGTGCTAACACGTCATATTTTATACAACTAAATAATAATTCCATATAAGGCATTAAAAATTACATACAGTCAATTTCATCATCTTCTTGGTATTTATAATAGACAATTTCGGGTGTTTTGAGATGGTTCTCAAAAGACGAATCACATCTAGTGACTGATTTACTAAGCCAGCCCTTCTTCTTATTTCGTCATTTTCCCATCGCTGCTTGAGAGATTGGATAATGACGAAATAAGAAGAAGGGCTGGCTTAGTAAAGATTACAAAGGTAACAAGAGAATCACGATTGAGGTGGTATGGGCATGTGTTGAGGATGGATGACGTGGAGGGCATGAAGAGAGCTTGGGTAAGAGGAGGAAGATCGAGAGGGCGAAGAGAATTAGATGGACAGAAAAGGTTTGGTGGAGGATTATACCTTTGATAGAAGGCAGCGGAGAAGAATGCGCATCAGACAACCGACCCCTTATTGTAGGGATAACGGTGGGAAAGAAGAAAATTTTAATATGGGTCTTTTCTGATTTCGCATAAAATGGGTAAAGAGATGATTGAGGTTTTCAATAAACCCATTACGCAACACGTTGCTGGCGTTGGTAAATTGCATAGGTTGGAATAATTCATTCCTAATTCGATATACATACATACATACATACATACATAAATATATATGTATATCTCAAAACATATATCCAGATACACACACACATACACACACACACACACACAAATATATAATATATATATATTATATATATATATATATATACACATATATATTTGCATGTATATACAAGTATATACATACATACATACATACATACATACATACATACATACATACATACAAATATATAACATCACACATCTTTTCCTTATGGTGTGTAAGATACGCAAGGATAAGTTGGCAGCCCCATGGTCTTCTCTATCCTCGTTGCGACCATATAGAGCCAAACATACACCAGGTACATAACTCTGTAACTGGATTAACTGTGGAACAGCGTATAATTCAAGAAGCAGGCGCAGTCATCAACCCCACAATGGAATCGATCTCGGGTCTCGTCAATTGGGCGAGGTCGTTCAAGATTGAGCGGCAGGTAATATATATATCATAGACACAAACATATATATATATAATATATATATATATATATATATATATATTATATATACACACACTTTGGTGTGAATCCTTGATACATGATATAAGAACAATAAAATACTATTCATACTTATGAAGATTATGCCTGCACCTAAAACGAGCTTAGCTTTCCGCATTCGTCTAAAACACTACAGAACGAAAACTGTACTACAAAACATTTTGACGCCAGTAAAAGCCGACCAGGTATCAAAAACTAATTATACGAGATTAACTATTATTTGATTAGCGCCATGAATAATGTATTTTGGCACAGATTACCTTATTCCATCAAAATCAAATAATTTTCATATTCAACGGTTAAAGTACTTAATATTGAGCCGGCATATATATACATATATATATATATATATATATATAGATATATATATATATATATATATATATATATACACAAACAAACAAACTCACACACACGCATATTATTATTATATATATATATATATATATATATATATATATATATATAATATATACTATATATCCACACCACACACACACATAAATTACAAGCCAACAAATATAAAGCAATTACATTAAAACGACTGTGACAACTACCTACAGGCAGCGTCATCCACTTTTCATACAAGTTGGCCCCCAATCAGGGAAAGCAGGCAAGCGCTTCATAGAAAACGGGAGAGGAAAAGCTGCCCAATTAGCACGCACTCTACGGCGAATTGGCATGTTGGCAGATATGGCATCATCGATTCTCAGGGAACTGCCTCTTTAGCGTTTCCGAAATTAATTCGTTTTGGCAGGACCAGTATGGCCAAGAGGACAAGTTGAGCGCCGCTCTCAATAGCTGTTAAAGCCGAGATGATGATGAGAAGGAGAGAAGGCCACTTATTTATAGAGAGGCGTCGAAAAGGGAATATTTTTTGAGATGTGCTCCGCCCAACTCGAATGCAGTGATAGCAATAACGCCTAATGGAACGTCGTACAGCCGGACAGCATCCAGTAAGGGATTTTAGCAACGGTTCATTCCGATTATAACGGCAAGATTTAAGGCCGAGGGGGGAAATAAACACCTATGGATTTTCACTGCATATATGCCACGGGCTTAATCGATAACCGATTACAAACCGTTCACAGTTTAGTCAATAAGTGAACCTTACATTGGAAAGGAAAATATTACGGTGTTAATAAAAACTACAAATTAATTGGAAATGTTCAGAAGAAAGAACAAAAATACGCCATACCTTACAGCAAATAACCAAGAACATAAGTCTTTTAAACCGCAAGCACAGTGGCCCATCAAAAATAAATTATCGCAATATTCAAAACCAACCCTCTCCCTCCCCCCCCCCCCACCCCTTACCCACTCCACAACACGCACCCCACCCAAGTAACCAGGCCAGATTTTGCTTTAAATTTTTTTTATCATTTATGTCATCTCCCGGAGGACTAAAAAAATATTAATAAAACCTAATAACCATGTTAGGCTAATCAAATCATCAACTAGTAAGCAAAACCAGGAATCTCAAAAAATAAACTCAGCAGTTAATCACAATCACCAAATGTTAGGCGTCGGTCTGAAAAAAAATATTTGCTTGTAATTGAATGGGCATTTATGAAGGGATGAATCTAAAAAGAAATAGACTACCTTTGTGATTGCCACTTTTAAGTTCCCCTCTCTCTCTCTCTCTCTCTCTCTCTCTCTCTCTCTCTCTCTCTCCTCTCTCTCTAGATTTTTTCCATATAAAACCTATTGAGATTTTTTTCATAGGAAACCTATTAAAGTATATCCCGAGCAAATCTTCCTAACAAGGTTTCCATCAAAAACTCGTTCAAGGTAAAAATAATATACATTACCGTAATCGCGTTATCTCCCTACCTGTCGACTTTAAATTATTGGATACGTTATTTGAAGTAGACATAAATATGTGAAGAACGCAGGTGTATTCTATGAAAATTATATAATAAAGTATGAAGTACGTGGATAAAAATGTGTTCTCTTTCAAAATACGTATAAAAATACGTATTTTGAAAGTATTGTTTAAATATAAGTGCAGACTTTAAAACACAACTAAGATAATGCTGAACACAAATTGAATCCTCTTTCTCCTGAATGTAAACCTGTGCAGGTATGAAGCCAGCTTAATCGTCAACAACTTGGGATGCCTTATCGACACAACTGCACCACTCCTTCAGGAAGTTGAAGATCATGAAATTCAAAACATTTTAAAGGAAGGCAATATTACATACATTCTATTGTTCTTGTATTCAAGAATAGTCACGGTGGAGTTAATATTTATATGCTACATCTGGTTGGGACTACATTTCCATAAACACAGGAGAAAAGCATCATTTCTAATATGATATCAATTACAGTCTACCTTCCTAGGTAAAAATCAGAACATTCATCATTCCTAATACATAGTTATACATATAAACATGTGTATATTTTAAACATATACACATATATGTACGTGTACAAACACACATACATATATAATAAATATTAATATATATATATATATATATATATATATATATATATATACATATATACATACTTGTATATATATAAAATATATATATATACTATATATATATTATATATATATATATATATATATATTAGAGGTGTATCGGATGTCTGAAAATTTGATTTGCGGATGCGGATGCGGATATCAACTTTTTAAAATTTGTGGATGCGGATGCGGACACATATATCAAAAAATGAAAAATGCGGATGCAGATGCAAATGCGGATATTTGATGGCCATACCCTCGCGGATGCGGATTTTATGTAGGTCCAAGTAATTTCGATATATTGCTTGTGATATATATATATATATATATATATATATATATAATATATATTATATATATATATATATATATATATATTTGGGGGGAGGGTAATGGGGTTAAAAGTTATTAGAAATATTACAGGATATATATAATTTGCATAAATTTGAAGAAAAAGAATGGATACATAATATTTGCTGAACTGGTTGAACAAAACTGATACTGTACTTATGTGCGTATCTGCTGTATGCTTCCATATGAACGTAAAAAGTACAAACAGTACATAAAAAGTACAAGCAGTACACAAACGTTTGTCGTTGTTTTGGCAAACGGTTATTTCATACTCACTGCATAAGTGACAAAACTCAAAGCCAATCTTTGCTTTCAGAGAGAGAGAGAGAGAGAGAGAGAGAGAGAGAGAGAGAGAGAGAGAGAGATTTCCAAATAAACACAATATCTTTATGATCAACAACTCTATGAGTGACATGATGAAGTTGCTAAAACAAAATGCTATAAAACAGGTATACTGTAACTGAGTTAATTATATCTTGTAATGTGCATCATGCATTCTGAATAAGTAAATGAAAAAGCCAAATTTAGAAAAACGACCTCTAAAGTTACCTACAATGTATGAGTATATGGATTATGGACTATTGAACACTGAGTAGGGGGTGACATCCGCATATCCGCATTCTCCAACTGCGGATGCGGATGCGGATGTTGCATGTGCTGCCAATGAGGATGTGGATGCAGATGTTGAAAACTTGTCAATACGGATGTGAATGCGGATGCGGAGTTTCTAAAAAATGCGGATAATCTGCGGATGAGGATGCGGATGCGGATATCCAATACACCTCTAATATATATATATATACGTGATGTAAATTGAAGACTGGGTGTAGATCCTGACCGGTTTCGGCTTTTTATCTAAGACATCGTCTAGAGGACTTACACCTATTGGTAAAAATTTGCAATAAATAACCAAGGTTACAATACAAGTAAAACATACATATATACGGTTGTAGACAAAATATTTACACCTGAGAGATGGGAAAAAGAGGAATCGGCAATAATCCCTTTAGTGTAGAGGGTCAGTAATCTTTTTACAAACATGTAGTATATCTATGCAGGGTACGGGGTGGGGGCTTACACCTTTGGCCCTCGTGGCAAATCAAATAGCTTCCTCAAAATCCATACATTTTACTTATTCTTTTTGACATTAATGAAGCGAGTGTGCACAAATGTTGACTGATATTCATATTCTTATAAACACTTTCTTATATAAAAATTGTTTCGATACTGTTTCTGTCCAGTATATCACTGAAACAAGCTATCCTTTTTTTGCCCCAACACAATTGACTGACTGATTGTTGTCATTACCGAAAGATGAACACTGGTACTTTCGTACGTATAAGTATAAGCAATCATAAAATTAACAAGTCAGAGAGACACAAAAACATTTTTTTTAATAATAGCTCAAAAAGAAATATTATCGAGTCCAGCTTTATAAAAGAAAGTTTTCGTAAGAATATGAATATCAGTCAAGGTATCTATAAACCCCATCCAATAATTTCGAAAGTCTAAAATGTATGGGTTTTAGGACAGGAAGTTAGTAGTGAATATTTGGTTTCCAGTCGTCTGTACCTATGTTAGTTTGAACTGTTAGTATAGTACATATATTATAACTATACCACTACGTATTAGTCATCAAGATGGTGTTTTAATCATAAAGGCGAAATAGCAATGATTCACATCCTGTGGTTCATGTTCCTATGGAACATCTGCATTTAAATGTGTGTGTGTGTGTGTGTGTGTTGGGAGGGGGGGCCACACAACTTTCCTAAATGTAATCAGCGAAATTTTTTTCCCTTTTTTTGGAAGTTGGAGTATGTGCAAATAAAGGAGAGAGAGAGAGAGAGAGAGAGAGAGAGAGAGAGAGAGAGAGAGAGAGAGAGAGAGAGAGAGCTTAGGGTATGCGTTCTCGATAACATGCAAATTAAATCCCTGCAAACAGGGTCTGACAATCCCCTAAATTCCATTTCTATAGTGTTTTGCTTGAAACCGCTTTGGCCTAAGCTCGCGTGGCTGACTTCTGCAAGTTGGGCATTCAAACTATGAATGCTCTGTCATAGTTAACTAGAAACAGAAAATGTGAGCGTGAACGTCCAGCAAACGTGGAGTTTTTACAATCTAAAAAAACTTGGAAATATATGAATGCATGTGAATAAAAATTTCAAGACTCTAATTTGGAAAGATTGCTTTATAAAGCTAGCCAAGTTCGTAATAAGACACATTATGTAACTAAATGCACGAGGATGTTCACTCACAGCAGACAACATAAACACATGACTCGCTGAACTGCGTCATTCACCTCTGCCTCGCACGCTCCCTCATTTTCTGATTATTACAGACATTTCTTAATATTCATCACTGACTTTCCCTCCCTTTCATGAAAGACTGCTCAAATGCCATAGCTATGGAAGTTTTCCATAAAACATAAACGATAATTTTCCTGTAGAAAAATAAATGTCCATTTAAAAATATGAAAAATACAGCAATGGTGATAAAAAAAACCCACACATTTAAACGTCCCAAAAGAAATTTATAATATCGATGCAGTTTTCTGAAGGGAAGTACTTCACGTATTTGAGATGAACACTACTATCGCACCGCACTTGATAGGCTATCCATAAATTTCGATCCGTGTAACTGAAACTATAATGAAGTTACCCGCTTCCACAAGAACCAAGGAAAACTTGCATATTATTCAAAAAACATCTGGGGATTCCTACTCATCAAACGGTGAGATAAGATTACATAATGAAATCACTCCCTTGAAACCCCTTTCACGCCCTTGGACTGGGAGGGGGGACGAAGAGGCAGGTAGGAAGATAATGGTACTCAGTTGATGTTGACACAGCACTTTTTTCCTCCAACCACATCATAAAACACGCCGTTAGACTTCTAATTCTCGCTAATTATAAACTCATTAAGTATTTTCAGCGAATGAGAGAACTGCGTTTATGACAATACCCAAGCCCTAACCCACTGGCCCCACATCCACCACCACCACCTCTCTCTCTCTCTCTCTCTCTCTCTCTCTCTCTCTCTCTCTCTCTCTCTCTCTCTCTCTCTCGCTGTCTAATATGAATTTACTTGCAAGAAAAAACGACCTCGGATTTCTTCTGAAGATTCTGTTAAAGGCGTTGTTTTTAAATAGTGGCCTTGAACACTCGTATGCAAAACCATAACCTAAATAAAGAAATGTAACTAGGGCTGTCTGTTCGTTGGAATTAATTAATAATAATAATAATAATAATAAGCTTTATTTCAGCTCAGGGCCATATACATGGAATATACAAAATACAGACAATAATATACACAATCTAGATACATGAGACATGATAAAAAAAAAAGAATATTAATAATCGTCACTTATCCACAAAATAGCTGAGGTAGCATAAAAGCTAGTAATCATAATACTGGTAATAACAGTAATAATATTGGTGAGAAAAAAAATATGTATTGAGAGTAATAACAGTTAGTGCACATATTATATAACTTAAATTTCAACTAGAGACCTTAGACTAGAGACCTTAGGTGGTTACAGTAGTCAGGTCCAGAGGGCTAAATACGAAAATTGAATGTAAAAAAAACTTTAACTTGATAGTAATCACAGTAATAATGAAAAATTACAATATCAGCAATAAATGTATTAATGACAAAATCTGCGGATGACATCTTGCCAATACAGAGATTAGGTCCTTTAGGGGACAAAGGCCTCATTTTCCCATCTTTCCCACAATTTAGATCTTCTTCTTGCTTCACTCCTTAGGATGCTTTGTATGAGCGAGTTGCTGCTGTTTCTCACTCGGGTTACCAGACTGGACATTGTTCGCCTAACAATGATTTTTAAATTGTCCAGGTGGTTTTCTATGAACATCTGTGTGGCGGAGTGGTAGCGGGGAGTGTTTGTGAGGCGTCTCAGAATGTCATTGTGCACAACAGTGAAGCGTCTCATGGTCTCTCGGGTATAGTTAGTCCAGAGGAAACACCCATGCATACTGTAGCAGTACGAGCGGAAGAGCAGCAGTTTCACGTCTCGGTGACAGAAGGCAAACCTCCTTGCAATCATGTTGCCAGTTGCACATAGTTTACGATGCCTCTGTTCAATGTCTGCCGTAACTTTTAGGTCGTCGGTGATAATGTGACCCAAATACGGAAATTCGTGCACAAATTCCAGCCGATGGTTTCCGAGGAAAATCTGTGGTTCTGCAATATGCTTAAGCGTTCTCGGGAGCAGCGACATGCACTAGGTCTTGGTTTCGTTGAAGATTATATCAAATTCCTCTGCATATTGGCGGCAAGTGTCGATGAGTCGTTGGAGACCTTGCACTGATGGGGAAATCAGAACCATATCGTCGGCGTAACAGAGGTTGTTTATAGTTGTTTCATTGACGGTGCATCCGATTGGGAGTGAGTTCAGTTTGACATTCAAGGCATGTGTGTACGTATTAAACAGGTATGGAGAGAGAATGCTCCCTTGCCGAAGCCCGTTTAGGGAGCCGAAGGTGTACGATAATACGTTATCCCATTTGACACAGAATTGCTGTGTGGAGAACCAGCAATGTAAAATGCTACTTAGATACAGGGGTGTGCACCTTTTAAGTAGCTTCAGTAAGAGCTTCAGGTAGTTTACTCTGTCAAATGCTTTTCTCACATCTACAAAACAAAGGAAAACAGGAGAGGCTGATGATAGGTAGTAGTTCAGCAATTCTTTCAGTATGTAGATGCAGGTGTCGGTTGAGTGGTTTGCTTTAAACTCGAACTGGTTGTCAGTGGTGTGTAGAAAGGGGAGAGTCTCACTAGAAGAACCGACTCAAGTATCTTCGATGCGATCGTTGTGATTGCAATCGGCCGGTAGTTGCCAGGGTCAGCTGCATCCTTTAGTTTGTTTTTGATTAATGGTAACAAGTGAACTAAAATTAGGGAGTCTGGAAGAAACCGGTGAATTATGCACGCATTGAATAGGGCAGCTAGCAAAATGTAAATTATCGGATGTCAGAATCTGCAGGAAGACCATCACCGCCGGGCGATTTATTATTAGGTAGGCTGTTTATGGCATCGCTGATGTTACCTGGCGTAAAACGGTCTGCAAAATGAAATTGAATGTTGTCAGTAAGGAGGTTATCTACATCCCTTCGGGAATCTTGATCATTTATGCAATTCAGGATATTGTTGAAGTGATCGCCCCACATACTTGCGATGGCTTCGTCTCCGACTGCTTCCCCTACTCTCTGTGATAGCTTTTTAGTTTTGGGATTTAAGGACTGGATATCTTTCCAAAGACGAGGATAATCACCAGATTCTAAGTTTCTAGACATTGCATCGGCTCTTAGTTGTTTTTCATTTAACCTGCAGTGCTTAAGAGCAAGTTTGAACTGCACTCTCGCCTGTCTCATTAGTAATGCAGTGTGCCCTTCCCTGGGGCTACCATTTTGCCTCCACAGTAAAAAACATTTCTCGTGAATATGTATACAGATCTTTAACCAAGTCATTCCATCCAGGTATATTACGAGAATT
>NC_087212.1:50640832-50645832 GCF_015104395.2 Macrobrachium nipponense
CAGGACTTACTTTAAGTTGTGCCTAAACTGATTCAGAGAACAGCAATACCGAGAACACACTGAAATGCTTGCGGCTCAAATTTCCTGTATCTGCAACATAAATTAGTTCATGAACAACGAAGATGTATTTCACGCAATACCTTCATCTTTTGCCCTAACCATTCCATGTTAGGGATTGTGTGGACCAACGATCCCTTTTCAAAACTCACGCATTTAGCAACTCAAAATCAGCATCCTTAGTTGCGTAAACCCACAACTGCCAATCAAGTAAACAAGTGAATATGCCCAGATTTTTCGTAACCTGGCGAGGGTATTTCATAACAGGTGAATATCTTCCTCATTTTATAACCTCGCAAATAAGTGGAATAACAAGCGAATATAATCCGATTTTTATAACCTCGCCATTACGTTTCGTACCACATCCATCAATTAATCCCTCAAAAATGAATCGCCTGCTTGCGATTACCTCCATTATTTTACATATCAATGGTAATTGTGGGGGAAGGTTGATTAAATACCGAATGGAGCGTGTGATCTTAATTAGGATTATTTTTGATTCCGCGATAAGGGTTCGTCGTATATATAATTAAAGAAACGGAATTAATACGTCTTAATAACACATGTCAATAATTAGGGAATTTCTGGGAAGCTGTTGGAGAGAGGCAAATTAATAGGGTAACAAACCAAAGAAATTATTCTTAACAATAAAAGAGAGAGAGGAGAGAGAGAGAGAGAGAGAGAGAGAAAATCTATGAATATCTTATCAATGGTTTCACCCCAGTGTGATGGGGATTATCTTATCCCATGAAGCAATGAACACTCACGTCTACTTTTTATTCTCTCTCTCTTTTAAATGCGACTCGAAACAGTCGACTAACAACTAGATACACTAATTAACTGCTATGGTAGCAGAGGCACACTAGACTTTAAGGCACCTGCCCATTCGTCCGGTTCATGATTCGAACATAAAACCGACCAACTGTGAGTTAGACGAGCAACCACTAAGCTACGAGGCCAGAGAGAGAGAGAGAGAGAGAGAGAGAGAGAGAGAGAGAGAGAGGAGAATTATGCAAAAGGGGTCATGAATAAAGCAAAGGAGAAAAACGGCAGGATACCGAAGAAAGGAGACGGGGTGGTGTAGGGGGGGAGGAAGGGTAAGAGAGAGGCGATATAAATGTCATGAAAGAAGAGCCTGAATTTCTTGGGAGGAAGGACTGGCTGAATAGTGATGAGATTATCGATGAGAGAGAGAGAGAGAGAGAGAGAGAGAGAGAGAGAGAGACTCGAATCGGGAAGTGGAACAGAGAAGACAAAAAAATAAAAACCTATTTTTATGACAAATAATGAAAATCCATATTCAGGAATTTCATTCCAAGATCAATAAACCCGAAAAAAATTATACTACCTTTACAAAACGAGAAATCAATGAAGTTTATGAAAAGAAGTCGATGGAGGGATAAATGGAGGCTGGAACGAGCTAAAGGAAATATTGATACTTGAAGCGGTGAAAGAAAAGTGAAGGAGATAAATATGTCCAACGGATGAAGAGAACAAAATATTGAGAGAAAGGCCGTTAGGATTTATTATCATGAATAAAAATTTTGATTTACGAGCTGGAAAAATCTATCAAACGTATCGTCAATTGTAAATGAAACAAAGTTACTTTACATATGAAAACCATGTATCAAACCCGATACAAACGGCTATATAAAACACGGTCAATGTACCGATTCAGATTAAAACTTGAAAGACGAACAGACAAATTCCGTTTTTTCCCAACATATTTTAAAATGTCACCCGAATCACATAATTTCTTTCACATGACCTTTACATTAAGCATAACTGGAATCAGCCCCGCCTCTTCTCCCTAGGAGAGGGGAGAAGTGAAAATTTTACTTTTATTTCTGCTCTATCATTCAAATAAAAACCTGTTCCCAAACGTAGAGACTGCAACTTGCAAACACTTCAGAGACGTGAGAACTGAGCAATCATTCAAAAAGACCAGACGGACTTAAGGTTGGTTGGAGGACACATACAAAACACTCATGAAATGACAGGCGTAAGAAAATAAGCATGGAGAGAGAACATGAAAATGGAAAAAAAGAAGAAAAAAAAACCTGCGTGAAGATCAAGTAGCAAGGACGCACGTAAAAGAAGAGAAGGGAAAATCCTAAATCTCGGAAAAGACGGTGAACTGTGGGTGAATGCTTAAAGGTGTAAGTGGAGGTTAGCGAAAAAGGATTAAGGGAAAACGAAATTACCAAGAAAGTTTTCTCTTAAGCGGTTTAAGTGCCAGGGCAGCAACGCCTCTTCAGCGATGAGCAAGAGGTCATGAATATTGTGAACTGACGAGAGAGTGTAGGAGTATCAATGAGTTGTTTCATCTGAACTGAATGCAGATTTCTTCATCGAGGACCTCATGGCCCTATAGAATTGAAATGAACATAGAATTTAGGCCAGAGGCCATACACTGGGGCCAATGAGGTCATTCAGCGCAGAAACAGAAATTGACAGAAGTTTGAAAGGTGTAACAGGAGGATACCGCGCAGTTGCACAATGAATCAAGTGTTAGGAGAGGGTGGAAAGTAAAATCGAAGAAAAAGAATATGAAAGGAGGTAAAGTAAAAGGACCGAAAGGCGTTCCAGCTATGGGCCGAAGGCACGCTACAAAGAACCTTAAGTAATGCCTACAGTGCACCGCATCAGGTGCACTGACGGCGCTACTTATTTATGATTTGATGGGACGCATTTACGGTCCTTTTTTACTTCCTTCCCTCTACCTCCACCTGCGACTCACATAAATCGAGTAACAACCAGGGTAGCTAATAATTTCCTGATTCAGAAATTAAATTCAGAATGCTGAATTTTTAGGAACGCGATCAATCCGTTCCTTTCCTCATCCGGAATTTAGAAGGACCGGAGAGAGAGAGAGAGAGAGAGAGAGAGAGAGAGAGAGAGAGAGAGAGAGAGAGAGAGAGAGAGAGAGAGAGAGAGAAGCAAAGTACAAGGCTTTAAAACGAGTGACAAGGGAGCCCGAGGGAAGATGAACAAAAGGGATGATAAAAAGTAAACGAGAGAACAAATATTTAACGACGGAGGCAAACCCAAAGCGAGAGGGAAGGGAGACAAAGAACAGAAAAGCAAAGATCGGACGAAGTGTAGAGGGCAATAAACTTGGAAAAAAACGGAAAGAAGAAGAAGAAAGAAAGAAAAGAGAACGATCAAATTTACAGGGTGGGGTTCCGAGGGAGATATTGATAGCCCGGGAGCGAGATCAGGCTTACATGCGTCCGGCTGTTATCTCCGACCTAATAACAAGGACGAAGGAAAACTCGCATGGCAACTCTACCACCTTTAGAAACTAAACCAGAATAAATTAATCTCCTTCATTAATTCTCATCTTGTCATTTTTTCCCCCTAAGATATCCTATGTCGAAATTTGTGATTATCACGTATATACTGCTTTATTAAATAAGTACATATATTCATGTGTCCGTGCTTCCCTTGTTGGTCTGAAAATATGGAAACGAAAATGCTTTTATTTATTTATTTATCATTTTTTTTATTTGGGGGTGGGGCTGGAGTGAAAATTTAAACGCTTGGTTCTGTATATTAGACAATGAAGAGAGAGAGAGAGAGAGAGAGAGAGAGAGAGAGAGAGAGAGAGAGAGAGAGAGAGAGAGAGAGAGAGAGAGAGAGAGGTAAATACAACGAAACGTCAAGATCCACAGCCAAGGAGCGCTACCACTACTATCATCTAGCAGTCTGAAAAAGGAGAACCAGCTACATCAGCCATACATTATACATTATACTTTATACTTTAATCGCCGGCAGAATCACGCTGATTTAGAGCTCGAAGAGGGGCCTCTCTTGGTCCTCTAAATCAAGGCTATGAATAGAGACTCCTCCTCCTCCTCCCATTCCTTAGCCTCCATAAAACCCATGAATCAATACACATGATGGAATGTGAACGATGCCTTCGAAACGCTTTATGAAATACTTTTACTGGTGTTGGGAAGGGAGGGGGGGAGGGGGAATTTTATAAGGATGGGGAGCCCGATGAAAAATAAATAAAAAAAGAATTTACGAGAACTCCTAAACCATCCCGCTACCGCTGAATAATTCGCTGCATTAAAACCACATAACTGGAGAGCACTTCAGGTCTCAGCAATATGATGTTAGACGAAGCACTGCATTCTTGCCCCCACCTTCTTTTGCATGACGAGAATGCCTCTTGGGGAAAATTGGAGAAATCTTTCTTTTAGAACGTTTCAGCAATATTGTATTGGTATTTAGTAACAGACTAATCAGTAAATTAAAAATAAACAATGTACTGGAAACCAAATAAATCCTTTCCATCATGATAACGTAATGGCATTTTTTATATGTATACAAACTGACCAACCCAGCCCTATCCGGGATAACTCTGAATGACAACTGATAAACTTGTTCTCTCTCTCTCTCTTTCTCTTTTTCCCTTCTCAACTCCCAACTCCTTTTGGTCACCGATGTTTTACCCCACAGTATTCTTTTCCAAATAGTAAGTATGTGTATAACGAAATTAGGTATGGTATATTCGTACAGTTACTAAGTCTAAGGGCACAACCAGCCCAGTTTTAGAGAATCCCTTCCCAACCCACCCACTTTGGTGCCCTTTGTTTCTAGTGATGTCTTACCCCCACAACGCTGACTTCTAGATGAGGGAGGGGAAGAGGGGGGGGGATGAGGGTAGTCTATGGTAAAAATCTCATCCAAACTGGTCATCAAATGTGGACATGTAAGAATGATGGGGAATGAAAAAGAGGTTATGACCCCTTTAGATACAACCCTCGAATTTAGAATTTTCACTAAAACCTTGGTGGCGGGGGTGGGGGGGGGGAGGGGTGGGGGGGGGGGCCGCTACGGGATTTGTAAAAATGGGTGGGTATGAAAAAGAGGAGTTATGACCCCATTAGACACGGGCATCGAATCTCGGATTTTTAATAAAACCTTGTGTGGGG
>NC_087212.1:50650832-50703332 GCF_015104395.2 Macrobrachium nipponense
GGATTCCCTGGTCCTATAGCAGTAAAAATATTGTTTCGAGAAATAACCTTGAATCTGCATCAATGCAACTTATAAGGGAAAATAAGGTTAATTTACTTCCAAGTTTCGCCCTCAAAAAGCACAAGATAACCAAAGGAGATTTAAAAGAGAAACTGAAGAGTACAAACTCCAGATGGATGTCCTTACCCTAGCATTGTTTTAGCCAAATACCTGGGTTATTCCTAAACATCTGTTCCTTGCTTCAAGATTTAATCTAAATTTGATGACTTTTTTTTTTGGCATTAAAATGCTTATATACCCCGTTAAATTTCGCTGTTGTTGGTAAAAATGAGTTGTCTTTGTGAACCTTTGTGTCCATTCTGTGCTGTTTGTTAATGTTCTTTCACTTCCCTCGTGGTCAAATGCTCTGTTTATATTCAAATCCAGCTTTTATTCTCGTAATAGGCGTCATATATTATACACACATATGATTATATATATATATATATATATATTCTATATATATATATATAATATATATATATGTATATGTATATACATATACATACATACATATACATACTACATATATATAGATATATATATATATATATATATATAGATAATAATACACACCACACACACACACACACACACACACACATATATATATATATATATATATATATATATATATATATATATATATATATATATACATACACAAATGTGTTCATTCTTTTTTCAATTTAATTGCTCACTACAGATGGCGTATAAACAACTGTCCATTTTCCAAAACAAAGGGACTCGGGAGCCAAGCTTCGCAAAATACTTAACAAAAAGATTCAAGTATCCCCGTTATAGACACAGCTGAGGAGAGCATTGCGGAAATTAATATTACTTATTCAATACTTGGGTAAGGCGAGTATAAAAGTGATTGATTAACCTTCAGTACAATAAAATCACAAAAGAAACCAAACAGTGAGCGCAGAAGTCTACCCGAGGAGCAGAAAACCACTTAGGCTCAAATTTTCCAATTTCTTACACACACACACACACATACACACACGCACAAAAAATCTAACACCCTTTTAGAAGGCAGATTGACTACTCGGATATTTAAACTGGCGCCGCGCGTAACAAGAATAAGGGGACGCTAAAAAGAGATTAATATGGATAAGTGTCTTCATTAACATGCACTCCGTAGGAGAGTAGTGCTATCAGTGCACCTCATGCACGGTGTACTGTAGGCATTACTTAAGGTTCTTAGTAGTACCCCTTCGGCCTGTAGCCCTGTGGCTGCAACCCCTCTCATCCTTTTACTGTACCTCCATTCATATTCTTTCTTACTTCCCACCTTATTCTGACAATTTTTCCACGGCGCAAATGCGAGATTTTCCTCTTGTTACACCTTTCAAACTTTTTACCCTCAATTTTCCTTTTAGCACTGAATGACAAGTCACAACGCTTGGCCTTCCGACTAAATTGTATATTTTATTCTATTCTATTAACATACAATAATCATCTTATATTTCCAACCTATAATGATAAGACCGCATTTTCTTACGTGAACATGAGGTGGTAAAACTCGCTGTTTTCTAATCACCCCTCCCTCACATCGGCGTCGATGAGAAACTTAACTTTGACGCGTCAGATGGCTCTTAGTAATTCATCTAAACGCAAAATGCAAACAGACAAAACTCTCGTTCCATGACAAATATAATTATTTTGATCCCAATGACGATAATGGTTTTCAGCTAAAAATTCAAAGAAAGAAAGAAAGGAAAGAAAGGTACACGTCGAGAAATGTCCGGTGTCTTGTTCCAAGAATGGTTTTTCTTCTGCGTTAATTTCACGCATCATTTATTGAGAATCAAGAACCACAAGAACATCTTAGCAACTCAAGAGAAACGTCAGGTACAACGCTATCAAAACCAGCGCAAGGACAATCGACAAATGAGTATCTAAATAACTGTAGAAGAGGAAACACATTGATAAGCACGATAACTAAATTAAACAATAAATTAAGAGAACGGACAAGCGCGCATCCTGAAAACCTACAGGTAAGTAAAGTTGACAGACTGATTTGTTTAGGCGATTCAAAATTCAAGCGAGTGGTTGTCAATCTTTTGATAGGATTTAAAGGGTGTCACGAAACTGATTCAACGACCAAATATTTATGAAAGCGATGAAAGCGTTAACAACAAACTAAGTGGAATATACGATAAGTCAATAAATAAACATAATGAATTAAATCTAAAGTCTACCAAGATTTTTTAAACGAAACGCAAGATTTTAAAACAAATCTATATATATATATATATACATATATATATATATATATATATATATATTATATATATGTGTGTGTGTGTGTGTGTGTGTGTGTATATATATATAAATTTATGTGGCTTTTAAAAGGAAGGAACATAATTACAAAATAAACAATTCTCATTAAAGTAAAAAGTAAAAAAATTAATGGAAGTGCTGAATGATTTTCTCAATGCCTCTATGCCAACACACCAAGAAAAGCAAACAAACAAACATTCAGGGAACAGGCGCAAAGGACTAAGAGGTGATTATCCAGGGGATTAATAACTGCAGAGCGACAGCACCGGGGCCAAGTACACCATCTCACTCATCCGAGATCCAATGAAGCATTCGACCAACTTCAGCACGGCTCGTAAATCATGACGCAGAGGATCGTCCTTGTAGAAGAGAAGAAGAAGAAGAAGAAAAAAAGATGATTCTAGTGAAAGGGTTGGCCCGAGGCTATTTATTCTGATGTTAATGAGGAAAGTTATGTCCGTAATCAGACTGCAGATATCAAAGGAAGGCAAAACTTGCCATTCAGAGATGGGGTTGTTACAAGATACAAGCGAACGACGCCTTGAGGACTCCGCTCTAATTGCCTTCCGACACCGCCCCCCCCCCCCCCTCTCCCATTTCCCCCATCCCTCTGCCATACAGCATAAGGAGATGGTATGAATTGGCCTTCACTTGCTGAAAGTCGCATTAAGCATAGTTACGTGTTCTGTGAAGTTAATAATTATTAATAATTAACACGGGAATAACATTAGAATTTCACCTGGTAATTTTGTTATTATGAAAGCCCATCCACTACACTATCTTCTGACGGCACCAAGCTCACTTTCAATACCGTACATCAAAGAGGTAATAAACTGTTACTCCCCCTCCTTAACAATCACATGTGGATTTATGGTCCCTTTTGAAAAGTTATCATAAACTGATTTGTAAAGAACGGTAAAGTCATTGAAAAGTATTAATACAATGATTTGAAAATATGGTAAAGATACAGACTGCAATTCTGAACACTACAATAAATACTTACTAAAAATACGCGAAAATTAAAGTGAAGTAAAAACTGAAAGACTGTGACCCCACGAGATCCGTCACTTATCCCTTCCGATTTATGGGGTAAAACTTTACTCGTTTTTTGGGGATTATTCGTCTTATCTTAAAAGCAATTTAGAATTTCTAAAAAGGAATCATTCGTATCCTGTAATGGGATTTAAATTCACTTTTTTTTTTCTTGTCTGTGAGGAATCCATGTTAACAACATCTTTTAACATGAACCCCATCATAAGGGATCCGATCGAATGCTTACTGTCACGTTACAGCTGAGGTGCGTCCATTCGTTATATACCTCTTATATCATCAACCTAGCAGGGAAATTATTTTCAGAATGCTTCGCTGCGACAGCTGAGCTTGAACGGGGCTGGTCTTGGAGCAAGCAGCCACATCCAGGTTTATGATACTTAGGTGAGGATAAGAACCATATTGTCCTATTACTAGAGTATGTTGTACGGATGTATGTTTATGCATGCATGCATGCATGCATGCATACATACATACATACATACATACATACATACATACATACATACATACATACATACAATACATGTATATATGTATGTGTATAAATGTGTGTAAGTAAATAAAAACAAAATATACGAAGGAAAGTTAAACAATGAAGTACCTCTGCGAGGCCTTTCAACTTCTCGTCCTTCACTAATGCCTTGCAGCCGTATTCCGTTGTTTCACTTTCCTTCGTGGATTTTGTCTTTCTTTATATATTTATTAAGTTCCATATTTTCGTGATTCAGCTATTCTTTTGTATGTATGTATGCATGCATGTGTGTGTGTGTTTGTATATATATATATATATATATATATATATATATATATATATATATATATAATATATTTATGTATGTAGCAAAAGGCAAGACTAATATTAGCACTGAATGTGACATTGACCTTTTACTTCGACAGAAACCCTCCCTACCTGTAGCTTGGAGGGGCGTCCCCTCGGGACAAGATCCCAGTTTTAGAAATAACCATGCTGAGAATCAGGATAATATATCAAATGGAATCCTGCAATGACGACCAGAACAACAATTATCCATAATACCTCAAAATTACACTCAGGGCATAAAATTCCTCGTTTTGAAAATACGCCAAGAAAAGTGAAAAATTCCTTGCGACACAAAATTCCTCAGAATTAAAGGAAATACGAAAAGAAAAAAAAACTCCATGACGCGTCAAATTCCTATAACGCATCCTATATTATAAACAACATGAGAACGATGATACCACATAGCACACACGTACGTTGATTCACAACAAATTTTGTACAATCATAACAAGTAGTGCCAAGCATCTCGCGCGTGCCAAGCATCTCGCGCAACCCATTTTCAGCACCGAACAGCCAAAGAACTATAAACATCATGTAAGATATTCAAAATGAACGTATCAGATGCTAATCATTATTGATGACAGAGGGCAGCACAATGCTTTACGGAAGAAACAAGAACAACTGCCAGGGGGAAACCTTAGTGATAACAACAGATGATCTAAAACGGTATTTAATCACAAGGACGGGTGTTCAGAACCCGTACAACGAAGAAGCAGAGCGTTCATTTGTAATGGTTAGGCGCTTTGTTTCCATCTCCTGTGTTGTTCCATATTCAAAGACGAGTGTTCTATACAGGTTGTTCTATAATAATATACGCGCATTAATAATAATACTGATAATAAGCATGTCCAGAACAGCGTTCATGAACGTAATAAATACGAAAGCTAATGGGACCTCCACACCATAAGTTAGCTGATTTACATAACAGATTGGTTTCCGTATACTAGTTACAGCTATGGTCATTTGCCGGACACAGGAGCGTGCATTTCATGCACTGCCCTGTGGAAATCAGCAAGACGATCGGTTCGTTCACTACATTATTGTTTACAAAATATAAGCAGTTCATCCTTCACATACAGTCAATCGTCCTTGAAAAATGAAGATCATGGGTAAAACCAAGATTGCTTACACGAGAAGCTTCGTCCTCCTTAAACAAGGATTTCAAATACTAGGTTTGAAAGCTCACAAGGACTGACATGAAATGAAACTCATTCAGGGATTTAACTCATCAGAACTTATTATCAGCTGTCGTCTTCTAAGCCTCTTAAGCTCTCTTTACTTCTTCCACATCAAGAATGTATATTGTCGAGGTTTCCTCGACAAATTTATAGCAGTTTATCTTATTCAACGTGTTCCGCAAGAATGAATCCCCAATAATAATATTTCATGTCACTGAGCTATTTCGCGTCATTACAAAAAGAAAGTATAATCTGACTCCTACATCGCTACTTAAAACGTCTGAAAAGCACGAATTAAAGCTAAACCTTCCCCGAACAACTCGATGGTCACTACAAACCCTCATGACTTTAAGGATCAACATACATAAGTGTTAATCTCACAACACATTCAAGAGCCTCTCAACCAGATACAAGGAAGAACTCTTGAAAGGATAGACGTCAGAAGTATTGGCAGACGATATGATAGGCTGTTATTTCGGAGTTTAATTTACACATGTAATGATATACGTTCATGCTTCTACGTAATCTGAAACTCTTACGGAGGAAAAGCAGACATCCATTACATCTTAAGAGTTGTGTTTTTTTTTTAACTCGCATATATTTTCTATATTTTCAACTCAAGAAAATGGGCGTTTTCTCCATAACAACTGCTTGCAATTAAAATTTCACCGCTGTGAACAGACGTATAAACATACATATACATACATACAAACATGAGCGCGCGCGCACACACACACACACACACACACACACATATATATATATATATTATATATATATATATATATATATATATGTGTGTGTGTGTGTGTGTGTGTGTGTGTGTTGTGTGCACAGACACACGCGTACTTATTTCATGGTCAGTGGCAAATGCGTCGAATTCCATAATGTACAACCTTACCTTCGTTCCGTGTTAACGAACGTAAAATATCACTTTTACATATGCGGATTAGTGAGGACTGCATACACTGCAAAAGGAGTTTATACATCTCGAGAGCAACGCGTGCCTTAATCCTACATGACTCGGTTACATTAGGTAGTAAATCTTGCGATTTGTACACTTCAGCTCTGTGCTTAGCGGCTTCTTTATCGGGGTCTTCGCTTGGTTTGTGATACTGGGATGTAAAAAGCTGACGAGATTCTTCAACCGCATTTGGACGTAATTTCAGAGATATACGCGTTATGCTTCGCTGCTGCTTATTTTCTAAGGTTCTCGTAAAGAGTATCCTTCCTCTCTCTCTCTCTCTCTCTCTCTCTCTCTCTCTCTCTCTCTCTCTCTCTCTCTCTCTCTCTTCGTATATATATATATTATATATGATATATATATATATATATATATATATATATATATATATATATATATATATATATATGCAGTATATATAATATCTATTGCACAACCAGGACAGACCGGACTACGTTCATTTCTTTACTACAAAATTTCGACAACAATGCCAAAAGTTTGCAAAAAAGATCAAATGAATAGAAAGTTGCAGCAGAAAAAATATCAATCAATAGGCAAGAATTCATCTAAATAAACTTGTTTATTTGTACTTTAAACTGTCTTTTAAAAGCAAAATAGGTCAATTTATCCTCAAACTAAACAGCGGCAGATCTACAGCGCGATTTCACTCATTTCAAAACCCTTCCAACCAGAAAGGAAACGGATTCACTTGCAGTACTTCGAAGAGTGTGACGTAAGGCAAAAACCAACTTTATAGCTGTTGGCAGAAAATGAAAATAATACTACAAAAAAAAAAAAGGTGAGGTGAAAAGGGCCTCTCTTTCTTTCCGTCTCTCTAATCCCATTCAATTGGAGGAGTAATATAATGTGCATAACATCACATTAGCACTGCGCTCGCCTCAGTCCCAAAATTAGAAAAATAACGGTTACGATCCGAGAAGGGCGATTCCTTTCGCCGTAACGGTGGGTTTTGAGAGCACCTCCCGAGAGCACGCCAAGACCACCCCTAAAGTGTGTGTGTGTGTGTAGGGGAAGTCAATGGCGTGGTCGAAAAATTGGGGGGAAAGGGGTTGGTGTAAAGGTGTTAGGAACGCGTGTGTGCGTGACAGCACGCGATAACACTGAAGTAAAAAAAAAATTATATATATATATAATAAAAGAAAAAAATAAACTGCACTAAATGGACGTGCGTTTCCAAGATTTAGGGCGTTGCATCCGGAAGGTTTGATCAGATTAAGGCGAAAGACCAACTGACTTATTTATAGCAAATAGCCTACTCGGGTAACAGCGACACTGGTCATTCGTATTAGCTGGAGAAATAATGCCGAGTTACACAAGTAACAAAAAAAAAAAAAAAAAAAAAAAAAAACTGATCTATCACTCTCCCTAGTTAGCATGCTAGATAAATGCTCCCATAAGTTACGCATGCTGGGGCCAAGGAAAAAAAATAGTCTTGAAGCTACATAAATTACCCATCAAAAAAGGTTTGTTCAGATTCCTAAAAGTTCTACAATAGCTATTTTCTCAATCTGCCTTTAGGATTCTCCAAAGAGCTAGTTTCTCCATTCATGGCTGTGGAGTCTTCTCTTTCTGCGTCGACTATGACAGAACCCAACCCTGATTTAAACCCTGGTTCACACAGGAACTACTGAAGCGACAAAAATTTAGCAATGAAGCCCGAAAGCCACTGGATTAAGTACAGTATGATAGTAAAGTAATGATAGCCCAGTGAACGACAAGAACGACAAATAAACGTGATTCAAAACTCCGTCATAAAATTGTATTCCACGCTGTATCTCCACCATTTTGGATAAAGCAACATTTACCGAATCATTTCCGAACGTGCCCTGACATCAAATGACATCGCTTATCATAGCTCCAGCTGTCATGATTTGTAAATTGAATACAGTTTAACACACAACAAATGAAGTAAATAACAGTGGCACGATGACTGGTTTCACTGCGGGTTACTTTAACTCAGTTTATTATTACTATTATTATTATTATTATTGTTATTATTATTACGAATTCACATGTAAATAGGAAACGTCATTATTAGTTGAGCAAGCTTCAACTGTGTAGGATGTCCAGAATGGAAGAGAGCCTAATTTATCAAAGTACAGTATCTGAGCAGATGGGAACAAGATAAACAAGATAAACAAAACATTACAAGCACACATACACATTAATAAATAATACACACATGCATATATATATATACATATATATATATAGTATGGATATACATATCTATACTATATACTATATATATATATATATATATATATATATATATATATATATAATATATATATATAATTTATATATATATATATATCATATGTATTCATATGTGTGTAGTATATATATATATATATATATAATATATATATATATATATATATATATAAATATATAAGAATTAAGCTACAAATATCCTTTGATATCTAATTCGCTCTACCTCGGAATTAATATATTTTCATGTATGTTAACCGAAGGGGAATTTTTTTTAGATGATAAGGAACTCGTCGGCTCATGAGCTCGAACCACGGAACCAAGAATTCAGGATTTACAGTGACGCGCTTACCCACAAGGCTATTATAACTTTTAAAAAATTCCCCTTCGGTTAACAAATATGGAAATATATTAATTTCGAGGTAGAGCGAATTAGATATTAAAGGACATTAGTAGTTTAATGCTTGTATATGAATCAAGGTGACGTTGATAACTCATAATATTAATAATATATATATATATATATATATATATATATATATATATATATATATATATATATATATATGTGTGTGTGTGTGTGTGTGTGTGTGTGTGTATACATCCATAAACACACACACACACACACACACACACACACACATATATATATATATATATATATATATATATATATATATATATATATATATATAATATCAAAGAGCTCAGACCTAAGGCTTAGAGCACCAGAACAGAATAATTACTCAACATCGAGCGAAGTGCTGGTGACGGTCAGTTAGGTCACGTACCTCCATCACCCAAAATCCCTCGTAAACCGACCAGGCAATTCTTCATTGTAAATCTACGGAATACACCAACTGCAGGAAAAAATGCGAATCAGTTGCAATGCTGCGTCAATGGAATAAATTTAAATACAAAACATGACAAACAAAACCTCACATAATAAATCGGGTCGGAACTAACACACAAGATATATATAAAAAAAAAAAAACTGAAATACTGCAGAGCAATGGAAAAACAAATTCACAAACGAAAAGCCGTTAGAGTGAGATATATTTATACAATGAAACATTTCACGAATTAGATACGAAAATAATGTCAGTTAAAAAAAAAAAAAAAAGGAAAAAAAGGTACAATTCCGGCCCCAGCGCTTGTCTCATATCGGCTAGACAAAACGAATTTTTAACGAAAATTATTTTCAAAACTTTTTATTTCAATACTAGGTTCGGGGCTTATCATTTATTAACATGGAGTGGGAAAACTAATTAAAAAACAGATAAAAAAGAGCTAGGAATTGTGCCATGCGGGCGCTGCTTACAGTCGAAGAGTAAACACAAAAGTGTGCATACATACACAATAAATATATATATATATATATATATATATATATATATATATATATATATATATATATATAACTTGATCACGAAGTATATAAAACGTGATGCTATGTATAAATAAAGGTTTTTGCCACAAAGTAAAATTGAAAAGCGAGATAGCCAAGAACTTTCGGTCTAGCACGACCCTTTACTAAGGCATAACTGATCATACACAGGAAAAACATAGTAAAAGTAGGCTGAATATCCAAACTGACATTACAAGATTAGCAATAAGGTCGATTTCACTCTACATATATATGTTCCCAAAAAAAAATCTTTTAGGGAACATTTTTGTAAATTTCATGGTAATAAGTTGTAAATGCTTCCTTGTTTTTTCAAAATGTATTGTTTTCTGGATGAATCCTCTGTTGACCACGTGTTTTGCTCCTCCAAGGAGTGGCTGCCCAAAAATCGCTAATCTTGCCCTCAGGCGTTTCCTCGTTTCTGTAGAGTGAAATCGACCTTATTGCTAATCTTGTAATGTCAGTTAGGATATTAAGTCTACTTTTACTATGTTTTTCCTGTGTAAGATCAGTTATGCCTTAGTAAAGGGTCGTGCTAGACCGAAAGTTCTTGGCTATCTCGCTTTTCCATTTTCCTTCTTGACAAAAACCTTTATATATATATATATATATATATATATATATATATATATATATATATATATATATATATATGATAATGATACGTGATTTATATTTTCAATAACCACATGAAAATTATCAAAGTGGAAGATGTTCGCAATATATATGGTAGCAAGAGAGTGCGCAATATCATGCATGTGGTTGGAATGGAATGGAATGGAAGGGAATGCGTGAGTTAGGCTTAAAGCCCAACACTGGGACCCATGATGAGAATGAAGGAAAATGGAAATAAAAAAATAATGAGTTTGTAATAAACATTCTAAAGGTCAAACGTAAAATCGAAGAGATTTAATTTCGAATGAAATTAAAACTGGAAACCAAATATTTACAACTGACAGGTGCTCATACTCTTGTAGGTCTTGTGATAACTTTTAAATCGGTCAAACTGGAAAATCATTGGAAGAGAGAATGGAAAAGCATAAAAGATGTGTAAGCTATGCACTGCTGAACAGTGCAAATTTTGTACATGTTAGCGAAAACAATCACACAATCGATTGAACAGGGGAAAATAAGATATTTTAATACCCCACAGGAAAGTTATATCATTGAATCTAGTTTATATATGGAAATTTTTGGAATAAATGAATGTCAGTCAAGGCATGTATAAATTTGACCCATTAATTCCGAAAGTAGTATGGAAGATGTTTAAATTTTACGGAAGGCAGTTGATTGAAGGGGAAAGGGAAGTGAAGCACCTTCACCAATTTTTATCAGGACTCTCAAGATCGCTTAATAATAAAGCCGACACCGTACTGGATTTCAACTTTCATTTTCTAGTGGATGTTACACAATATATATATATATATATATATATATATATATATATATATATATATATATATATATTATATATTATATTATGTGTATAAAAAATACAATATATATAATATATAGAAGGAGAGAGAGAGAGAGAGAGAGAGAGAGAGAGAGAGAGAGAGAGAGAGAGAGAGAGAGCTAAATCACTGACAGTGAATATAATCTTATTTACTGACTGTAGAAATACATAGTAAGTTAGGCAAGAACTAAATCGTAAACACACCCACTTTGCCTTAATTACAGCAAAATGAAACAAAAATGAATAATCAGAAGATATAAATTAGAAATAATCTCGAAACTGAAGGAAGAACTGTGATATCATGGCAAATCAGACAATTAAATTACAGCATCAAAGTGTGAGAGCAAGAGCGGCCAGTCAGAGAAAAGGCAATGTCACTCACACTGTATTGCTCTCTAGTATCGATTGGTCAAACTTGTACATAGTAGCATGATATCTCTATATACGCAACATTTGCAGTCAGGCATATTCACCAAGGCGCTGAGTTGCAAGTTTCAGTCAACAAGTTTGTCAAAGTAATATGGTGTTGAAATTGAAATAACGCACATTTGTCAGCAGGATGTTATGGTGCAAAGTTGAAATCAACCTCTTCATGCAAGCGATGTGGCAAAGAAAAGAAAATTCATGTTACTTACATTCGTGTGCTCTGCCGTCAAGGTGATGATGTCACACTCATACAAACCTGCGTAATCTTAATTTCGCCAGCGAAATTGACGACTTGGTGCAGAGTGTGGACGCAAGATGATAGAAGTGACCAGAAAACTAGTTCGTGTGGGCGACCTTAATTATGAAGCCTGCGGGAAACGGCGCAGTCAGTGATCGAAACAACGTTATTCTACCATACGGAATCGCGTGATGGGAACAACCCGAGGTGTTACAGCAGACAGGGGATGATGCACGATCGGAACACGTACTGTTTACGTTTTAGTTTTCTGTAAAAGAAAACTACTGAGATGGATATTTGTCTGTCCATCCATACTTTTTCTGTTTTCCCTCAGATCTTAAAAACTACTAAGGCTAAAAGGCAGCAAACTGGTTTGTTGATCATCCACCCTCCAATAATAAAACATATAAAATTGCAACCCTATAGCCTCAGTAGTTTTGATTTTATTTAGTTTCAAGTTAGTCATGATCGTACCTCTGGCAACGATGTAAGGAAGGCCACCAACATGCCGTGGCTGGAAGTTTCAGGGGCTGCAGGTCATACAGCATTGTACGCTGTACAGAGAGCTCGGTTGCGCCGAAGTTATAATCCCATCTAAAAGGCCGATGGTGTTTCGGCGCATTAGCCGTGCTCCAGAGACAAACGCCTGGGTCTCTGATCTCGTTTCATGCCGGATGCATTATTGTCTCTGCCAGGTCATGCAGCAACAATTAAAAGGATTTAACGATTTGGGTCAACATTTTCATAATGATTTTCCCACGATCGGCTTCCCGTGCGCTTCACATTAACAATAATACAATATTTCAATGATTTGCAAATCTTTCTAAAGCTACAGTAGCCACAACGACGTGAGTCATGAACGACTCTGTATTACGAATAAACATCACACACCCTTACCAAAATCAAGCATCTTATTCTTTTCAAGAATCTTCAAAGGAGCACATATCGCTTCATCGTCCAGTCTGTTCATTTTCTACACATCTCAGGACGGGAAATAGGGAGACAAGTGAAAATATTCACAAAAAGAAATTTACTCTGAACGTTTTATTAAAAACTCAAATCCATTTAGGACAACGCGATATGTCATATATCTAAATTACCAGTAACACCATAAGCGGCAAAGGATAAACAACCAAAACGAAAGCGAATCTTTGATGCCGGGCATTAACAAGTGAGAAAGGAATTGGCGAGTTTAAGGTCACAGCGTGCAACAAATCCTGCTAATCCCTCTGGATCACAAAACTTTTATAACTGTACAACAGGTGACGATTGAAAAACCACGACCTCTGCGCAATAAAGGTGCTCATTAATTTACACACAAATATCCGAATAAATCGTAGTATTTGAATACGTGGAACAAAAAATCAGTGTCAAAATAACATACAGAACCAAATAAGAATGTTGTCCATTTTCATCTAATCCTAACAGACAACAAAACAACTGAACTTTAGTGTATTTCACTCGGCAATAAAAGTTATGAAAAAACGAGAGAGAGAGAGAGAGAGAGAGAGAGAGAGAGAGAGAGAGAGAGAGAGAGAGAGAGAGAGAGAGAGAGAGAGAGAGTTGGCATCGGTCCACACAAATATCATCAACCACCAGCTATTAAGTTCCACCAAATAAGTATTATCATTGCTGAAATGTTTAGTAATATATGTAGTGTTAAGGTAATTAGCAGTTTGAAATTTGAGAATTATAAAAACCTGAGGTCTTAACATTGTGCTGTTATTATGGCTTCTTCTGCTCCTCCGAGGGATATTTTACTCGCACAGTACTAGTAAGTTGTTGACACAGTATGAAAGTCCTGAATTTTTCTGACATCTCAAACTACACCTATGCATTTTATACAAAGCCTTGGAATGGTGTTTTAAACACTGTGTGTACCGACACATCACTGGCGCATGATATCACAACTAAATAACACCATTGGCGGGTGACATCAAAGTTAAAAAGACTAACCATGATGTCAAAACCTAAGTGGCATCAATCATGTGCGATATGACCAAAATCATATCAATGTCCCGCGATATGAAAACTAAAATATCACTGACGAGTTATATCAAAGCCAAAATAGCATCAGTGACGCAGGATATCGAAACTAAATAACATCACTAATGCCTGATATCAGAACCCAAACATCAATGACGCATAATATTAAAACTTAATAACGTCACTGACGCAAGATATCAAGACGAAAATAACACAACTGATGGATATAATTGTTAAAATGCCATCACTGACCATGATGTCAAAAACAGCATAGCATTAATGATGCGGGGTACCTAACCCGAAATGCTACATACCAAAAGTAAAATTAAGTTATTCTCGCAAATCAAAACCTGAAAAAGCAATACTGACGCAGGACAGCGAAACTTAACAAACATCACCCAAGCTCCATGTCGAAAAAAAAATAACATCACCGATGCATAATATCTAAACCAGAATAACATCACTGACCCAAAACTGATGGATGATATCAAAAATAAAATGACGTCACTGACCACGATGTCACAACCAAAATAGCATAAAAGATACGGTATACTAAACCCAAAATAACTCCTGCTTGATATCAAAACTATTGCTCATGCATATCAGAAACAAAAAAGTATTACTGGCGCATGACCTCGAAACTAAACTAACTCACGATGCTTCATATCAAAACAAAAAATAACATCACTGGGGCATAATATCCTAACAAAGATAACTTCTCTGACACATGATATCAAAACCAAAATACCATCACTGAATCGCTATCAAAACTAAAATAGCATCACTGGCGCGTGATTTGATTCCGAACTAAAATACAACCATTCCCTCGAGACTTGAGAATGGAAAGCCATATAAAATGACCCGTCCAAGTCCCGTCCCTTCTCAGCCCGGTAGAATAAAGAGAGAGAGAGAGAGAGAGAGAGAGAGAGAGAGAGAGAGAGAGAGAGAGAAAATATCGTATGGCTTCCGACGTAGCCCAACAAAGTTTATACTGAACATATCAAAGTGACATTAGCGCTCTTGTATTATTCAGACGTTCCAACGAGAAGTTATTTCTAGAATACACATTGTTTGTTTGTTTTGAGAAAGTTTAGCGGGAAATCTGAAATCTAAGAAGGGTTTTGGAATTCCAAAGTACGGACTGCTTTATTCGAGGGAAAGTTGGTCTCCTATTTTACGGCAGAGTATGATTTTGACATCATCACATAAAACTGCTCTTGCGTTTTAAACTTTTCACCTCGAAAATTATCATATATATATTAAATAGTATATAATATATTATATATAGACTATATATATTATATAATATATATATTATACATGTATAGATTAACATATATATATATATATATATATATATATATATATATATATATACCAATTGCAAAACTGTATTTTCTTGGCCAGTAAAGTCAGCTACATTAAAAGCCTGTGTACATAGATCAAACATATTAATACTGGACGAACAAAGTCTGGCAGACAATCCGGGTACATAGAGACTTGACAACACTACAGAGTTTCGCACTTTCCAGTGACATTAGAACCAGAATTATTTACTGGTTTCGCCCGGCATCATGCTTCAAACGCATTCTCCATCTCCTACGATGCATCTGCTTAAGCAGGGCGGGCCATAAAGTCAAGAGCCACTTTTGTTATCTTGAGTTATTCTTCTTTGGCAAAGACAGCACAAGTTATTTTTGTTCATAACCTAACGCTCCACACTCAAAGGTTAGAAAACATTTACATTTGACCTAACTGCTGATCAAAGTCGTTAGCTTCTCTGACTGAGGTGTCATCGGAAATATAATAAACATAATAACAATAAAATAAGAATTTGTTTCTTGTGTCAATTTTTGGTATATTATCAGTAATGTACTTAAAATCATTAGGCTTTACCATGACATAAGTCCACGTCAAGCTTAAGTATTCTAACTAAATTTCTATTAGCATACCAAGGGGTCTTCTTCATTTTATCATCCTATTTAAAGAAAGCGAGAGTTCTTAGTAGTTTTCAAAGATAATACTAATAATGATAAATAGTAAAGATTAATTATTATTTCTATCAACAACTCCTAATATTACGACCACACTGTTTTTTGTCATAGTTGCTGCTAAATTATCACACAGATATTATACAAAATCGGATAAGAGAGAGAGCAGCGGCAACTGAAGTTACTGCTGTCATTACCATACTTATTTATATCACTGGCGCTGACAGGCTACAAATTATGAGCGATACTACGCCGTAAACAGAGAAAGAAACAAACAAGCAAAACTGAGTATAGAGGCCTCTCCCTGAAATGAGGATGGTGACCGCGCAGCAGGTAGACGATTAAAAACCCAATATCCCACCAAATCGGAAATTCCTTTAACATAATTCTAATAGCCCCCTAATCGGAAATTCCTTTAAACCAGGCCCCGTGATTCGGATAGATTTTATGTAGATTTGTAATTGCGCTGGGAAAAAAAGCAGATAAGCCATTATTCAGGCGGCACATAAATATCCCAGGCGTAACTCATTAGCATAGAGGAATACGGACTAAAAATCGGCGGTAAATCACAATGCTTATTGACTTACATATGAATCACTCCGGATCAACCTCCTACCCTTCTCTCGTCCTTCCGACCAACTCCCTCCCTAACGCCCACCCTGGCCCTTCTACCTCACAGTCTCACCTCCCCCCCCCCCCCCCCAACCATCCCCCCAACCCTCAACTCGTTCATGAATTACAAATTTGCACCTGTGTCTACATATCTCGCACGTCCGTGCTTGCACGCTCGTTCATATTCACAACGATATCTGTCGGGAGGAATGATGAAGGGTGGGGGAGTGGGGACTTTTGCTTAGGGGGTAGGGGGGAGTTCGCATTTACCATGGAAGCTTTATAGGGGTCTGGCCTCATCCTGTTTCACACCTGCCCACCTCCTTTTCTTTCCTGGAGAGGTTCATAGCCCTTGCAGTCTATCCGCCTCTTCATGCTTAGCTCAATTACGATGGCAACACATTTTACAGATCACCAAACGTAATAAATGCTATGGGACTTTATTCACTCGCTATCCTAATATTGAAAAGTACGAGAACGTTCTTATTAATATTATATTATTGCCGCAGTTCAAAGTAGGAAAGGCAACATTACGTAGATGATTGTTTCTTGAAGCTGACACCAATAGGCAAACGGAACCGTGAAAATCACCAGTTGGCTTCTACCCACTGTCTTCAGTATTCAACAATGCCTATTACGTCGTATTCTTATTCGAGTAAGTATCATAAATAACATATAAACAAAAAAATCATAACATATAACAACATATATCTAATATTTTTTACGATCCTAGCAAAGCATGAGGATCTACAATTCCACACATGACTGCATGCATCATGAGAGAGAGAGAGAGAGAGAGAGAGAGAGAGAGAGAGAGAGAGAGAGAGAGAGAGAGAGAGAGAGATACTGCTTTCAGGAACTGACATACGAAATTGTTGGCGACAAAATTTTTTTTTTTCAGATATTACCACATGAAGTCATTATCTGCATCATCATAGTCATCATAGCCGCAAATTTACGTGGGTTTCGTTCTATTCGGATAAACACGAAATGGTTTCTCTCCCGTAGAGGGTTTCATCTACGTCCTTCTCGGATACAGCAACCCCCAACCCCCAGGAGATCGCTCTCACCTTTTTCCTTCCAAAATCTATTCACCCATTGTCTGTCACGAAACTCACCTCCTGGTTAATAATTTTCGTAGTAAATATATATATATATATATATATATATATATATATATATATAATATATATATACACATTCGTAATCATGCTGATGAATTTAAGCTCTGTGAGAGTTGTAACTTACAACTGACAAATCAACTATGATTGTTTCATTTCTCTGATACTTTAGGACAGAGGAATCACCTCAAGCGCAAAAGACTTACCTATGCACATCACCAAATACAAAACGGGAATTTATTTCATAATTTTACTTAGATTCTGTTTTTCGTAATTTTACAGCTTTCCCCCATCTTATAATGTAGAAAACCCATCCATGACAGTGTGAAGTAAATAGGCAGGTGACTTTATAAAATGAAGTGTAATGTAGGTTACTTTTAGGTGCGCAATCTGTTCCAGATTCTGCTTCCCAGATGAAAAGACGAAGGTGGAAAACGGGTAACCTATTTAGTACCTGATCCGCATCCCAAGCCATCTCAGTCACACTTGGAAGCTATCTCTATCTATTAGCTAAAGGGCTGATCTGAATAGGTTTGCCCTTCCCGCTCCTTCCACTCCTCCGTTTCGCGACCGACCTCTTTGAAGAGGAGTCTTTCTTCTTTATCAAAGGGACGTCTGAACCCCGCAACGAGGAGGCCAAGGCAAGAGGACGAAACATTGCAAACAAACAAGATCCTATCTAAACAGACTAGTGCCAGCCCACACACACACACACACACACACACACACACATTCACACACACCTGTTATTCATACCACCTCGGAGCCAACTGCTAATAGATAAGGGAATAAAATGCACACAGGTTACACTAATTCACAACATGAAGAAACATGAGACTAAGAACAGTAGAAAAATTAATCAGTCATAGAACTCGCAATCGGTGCATGTTATTACATCAAAAACAGATGAGACAGAAAGTCGGCCGAGACAAAAGGAGAAGAACTGAATAGTCACAGAATCCACAATCAGTGCTTTCTCTCGCAGCAGAAAAAAAGGGGTCTTGTAAATCCCTTAACCAGATATGGCCGAAGCTGATTGGCAACTTCAAAATCGCTTTATCGCTAAATCCCATTCAATGTCGGAGACCCGAGGCACAGACAGAAAGAGAGAGAGAGAGAGAGAGAGAGAGAGAGAGAGAGAGAGAGAGAGAGAGAGAGAGAGAGAGAGTGGAATGGAATGGATTGGAAATCTGAGGAAATCAAGCTCTGCTGAGACAGGGAAAGGAAGTCAATGGCAGAATCGTTGGAGAGAGAGAGAGAGAGAGAGAGAGAGAGAGAGAGAGAGAGAGAGAGAGAGAGAGAGAGAGAGGTTATCCTGACAGGAGTAGGTCTTTGGGGTAGAGGATTTACGAGGAATACGACAGAGAACACATGGAAAAAGCAATGAGAAAATGTGACATTTTATGAGATGTTGAAGAAGAAGTCGGCAAAGACCATACAAGAGTTTGAAAGGGAACACATGAAAGTGACAAAAAATATAGTAATTGTCATGACAGGACAATGATCGATAAATAAGTGTGTTGCATGTGCGAAAATATCAGAAAACAGTACCATACTTAAGTCGGTTTGGAGTAGATTGAAATGAAAGAGCAAAATCACCACGGTTATAGGAACTGAAACGTAAATATTTAAGAATACTTAATGGAATATTGCTATGAGTGTGTGTGAACATATAGCAACTGAATATTTAGGATGATAGCAACGTGCCAAAGTCACATTACGTGAAGCAGAAAAGGTAGGAGGGTGCGAACGTGACATAAGTAGAGAACTTGAATGTGTCTATGGAAGGCGAGGCTCTACTATATGAAGGGATTAATGGACCTATTCTCTTTATTGGAAATGAGATATATTTGTTGGATGCGATTGACAGAAGGATGGAAGTTGTAGAGATAAACTGCTTATCTGGTACATATTTGTGTGAGATAAAATGCGGATATGTAAGAGTGGTAAAAGGGTCTAGCGCCCGGAAAAGGATAGATCAGCGCGTTCCAGATAGCTCAGTCACGTGGAAAGAATGGAGGATGATATGTTGATCAAAACAGCATACAATCCAGTGGTTTTTTTTTTTTTTTTTTTTTTTTTTTTTTTTTTTTTGGGGGGGGGGGGGGAGGAGGAGGAGGAGGGCGAAGAAGACCTGCAAAGGGAGGGACAGAAAGAAGGAAAGCACTGGAAAGGAGGCGCTTCAACATCTGGGATGCGAGTGCGCGGTAAATACACAGTGTGTGTGTGAGAGAGAGAGAGAGAGAGAGAGAGAGAGAGAGAAGGTTTAGATGTACTTTTTCTTCCAAAAAGGATATCCCCGGATGTTATATTTCCGCTTTCAACAAGAATTTAGAGGTGAGGTTGTTAGTCCTACGCTCAGATGGTGATATATATATATATATATATATATATATATATATATATATATATATATATATATTATATATATATCAACATGCACAAATAAATAAAAACAAGCAACCGATATACACGTCCTACCCGTAAGAGCAGAGACCAACACCAATGATGTTTGCAATAAAGTGCAATTAAAACAACTTTCCAGAGCGGTAAAAAAAATAGTTGGCCAATCGGAAGGAAAAATTGAGGCATAAAATGATTTTGGCGCAACCTGACTACACTATCAATCAAAACTGCAATTATATAAATCGATTCTGAAGAGTAACATTCGTTTTCTGGAGGTCTTTCACTGCAGTCGGACCAAAGACGTTCATAAAACAAATCGCTATTTAGTTTCTGGCACGCGCAGTCTGGGAGAGGCTCTGATCTTACAATAGACTTTGAAGCACACTGCTCTTGTTGCACAACTTCCATTTCCATTCTAATCTTTTGTTATTCAATTTTCATCAAGCCAGAGCTTCCTCCGGCAACGCCTGCTCTGAATTTGGATGGCCTTTTAGATTTGTTCTATTGAAGTCAGGTCATTTTGAATAATGACAATGGTAATTTTCAACCTTTCATTCCTCCCTACAATGCTATCAAACGCTTATTCCAAAAACGAACTGAGCCTAGCGATTACTACAACAATAAAGCAAGGTAACTTAGGAAGTCCTACATCTGTAAAGTCTATAATAATTGTAATCTGATATATTGTCTCCCAGTGGCGACTGTATCTCCTCTCTAACTTTACCATCTCACCGATGCTATACATAGGATATGCAGTAATATTGGGGACTGGGTGGATGGAGTGAGGGGGCAGAAGAAGTAGGAGTGGGCAAAAGTCAGCCAAAAAAATAACAGGCCTTACCGTGAATTATGATAGGAGCATAACTCTTAACCGGTTGCCAATTTATTCAAATGAAACACAGCAATGAAGTATGAGCAGTGCAGTTATAAGAAGTGAGAGAGAGAGAGAGAGAGAGAGAGAGAGAGAGAGAGAGAGAGAGTAAAAAAAAGCTGACCTTGATCTAAGTTATGGCCTCAGGTTGCAACTGAAAAATGTGAACGTAATAGCTCTAGCAGCCCAGTAAATCAAAGTAAGTTCATATGTTCCTTGATTAATTTCAAACAATATGAAGGAAATCCTTTTTCTCTCTCCCATCTTTCTCACTTTCTGGTTTGAAAGAGTGAGGTTTTCGTCACTATAAACTAGCGCCTCATAATAAAAGCATTTCTTAGCGTGTTTGTTAATAATAATAATAATAACAATAAAAACAGACAGACAGACAAACAGAGGACGCCGATTTAAATCCTTTAGACGCATTCTTACGTGCCTTTGTGAATTATGGCATAGGGACAGCAGCCTCATCCCAAAATACTTGATGAGAGCCGGAAGGCTAACATCTCTAATAATGGAAGGTGTGTAGCGAAAAAATATACAATTTAAAAAGCAATATGAGTAAAGTAACGATGAACAACGTACTCATTTTTATGCAAGGGAACCGTCTCAACCTACATCACTTTCTTTTAACTTTCATAACAAGATCTTCTGACACTTCGTTATACCACAAATGCTTCAATGATTTCATCGGAGAGGAAATGATTTCTTAAACACCGGATGAAATGGCGAGCAAGAATTACTCTCAAATGACCACAGACAGATTGCCTCCACCAACCTATTTAACGTCATGACCCAAGCAACAGCAGGGACATTTACCTGGATCTCATTTCCAAGTTATCATTATGATTATTAGCCTAGCTATAAACGCATAAGGAAAAACAAAATGGTGTCTATAAGCCCAAGGGATCCAACAAGGAAAACAGCCCAGTATAGTAAAAGAAATAAAGTAGCAAACAATTGACAATACCGCAGCAATAAAGAAAATCAATCTTCTTTCTCTCCGGGAGGGCATTATTCATTTTGCAAATGGACCCTTAACGATTAACGCCAATTTTCCATTGATCGTGTAGTCAAAATTCAATTCCTTAAAACGATGGGAAATAAACATTGCCATATTGGCAAAACTGTGCACAGATCACAAACACCAGGGGAATATTTAATCCGACCACTGAGAGTTAAGAAGCCTACAACTTTAATTTTTTTTTTTAAATGAATTAAATAGAGGGAACTCTTTTCTCTTGCATTCTAAAGTCCGTAATGAATTCATTTCATCCAGAATGTATCTCCCATCTGGATTACTCTGCAATAATAGATAAAGTGCTACGTGAAATTGCCGTTCCACGATTCGACGCCCACAATAAAACTAAGGATATTTCATAAAATGCCGAAACACAAAATCCCGGTTTATTGCCACCGAAATTTCACTATGCATAAAACAATGAACATTCGAGCGCGTTTTTGCACAAATGATTATTTAAACTACAATTAAAAATCAAATGACAAAAAAATCCATTGCTATCCATACCGAGATCAGTGACCCCGATGTACTGTTACTGATTATGGCGAAGTTTTATAACTCCAATTGTTTCACGATATACGAGTATGGTCAGTGATGAATGTGATATCAGTGAGCGACTATTTTCATCAATGTCATTTTGCGAGTGAGTATCTCGTGTTTTTTACAAAAGCATGTGGGTGCTAACGGTATGAACGACCATTTTCATTGAAAAATGAGAAATATAAGTGAGCTTTTGGAGACGTAAACCTGCTAAAAAGGTTCTGTCTCCCCAAAAGCTACATTAATATCTCTCCGAATATCTGCCCAACTTTGACAAAACTTCTATGACAATTCACAAACAATTTTTTTAGAAATTTTAACTATGAGCATAACCTCTTTGCTGCAGGCAAGAAGGCCATGGTTATACTTTGTGTGGTAAAAGGTGACTTCAGCTGACAGTCCTTCAATTTTACCTCTGAATGGGTTACTTCAGCGACTCAATTTCTGAGTAACTCGTTCAACAACGTATATATCTATCCGTCCCCAGAATAATTCACTTTAGAACAAAACTCAACTCGTGATATTTTCGAATGGCTTTGATAAACTTTTAGACTTGTATTTACATAGCCTATGCGCCTGTAATGATTCACCAAAGCTATCAGTACCCTTAAAAGTCACAACGAATGCAAGAAACTAGCTATTATACCTTCAGCAATTGTGGTCCACACTTTAGTCCTCCCTTCAAGATCCACGTCGGAGACACAAGCAATACAAGACTGTTTATTTTAAGACTAAGAGCGGTTCAACCCCATTCCATCGTCAAGAATATCACCGCCAAGAAAACTAACAAAAGGCACGCAGCAGATAATGGTTCATCCTCATTCCTCCCTAAAAAAAAAAAAAATAATAATGATGGGCGCAAAGATTCTTTTTTATTCATCAAAGATGACATATCAAGAGGGCAGAGAGATATCTGAGTATGGGTCTCATTACCTCACGGTTAATCCTCGGGGAAATTGGAATGCCAATCTGCTTCAGGCTGGATTCACTCAAGATCTTGTCAACTAAATCCGGCTTCCATGATTCAATTTCGTCATTAAGTATCCTGCCCAAAAAAGTAGCTTCCATCACTTCATTTTTCACCATATCGAGTATTCGCGATACAATTCACTTTTTGTTCGTAATGGTGTTATAATTGTAAATAGCTAGAACTCGATGTTTGTATAATTATTATTATTCAGAAGATGACACCTATTCACATGGAACAAGCTCACAGGAGCCACTGACTTAAAATTCAAGCTTCAAACGAATATGGTGTTCACGAGGAAAAAGCATGATGAGGTAAAGGAAAATATAGAAAGAAGAGACACCACTTTTAAAAAAAGAAAAAATGAAAAAATCGAAGGCTTGATCTTTCTCCGTAACGTGATTTTCTGTTGGGGTGGGCACGTGTACGCAAGAGCATATGCGAAAGCCTAGGATAATCCACCATCAATAATAACAGCACAGATTTTCTCGTGGAACAAACAAAATAAATACAATAAACACTTCTCTTCCTTTATTAACTCAAATCGCAAGTTCACCACACGACATATTCCATTAATCTAATCAATTCAAATTCTAAAAATGTTTTGTAAAAGGTTTACGATCAAGATACTCTTAGGCCTAGAACGAAAGGTAGCAAGTCACGTATAAGATACAGCAACATTTTCGAACCTTTCTAGAAACAATACACACTGATCAACTCTGCTATTGTCGAGACAGGATGGTAAATACAAGGATCAAATGCTTCCACTTGCAAGATCTTAAGGCGAATATAAACGGCCTTAGTGCTCAGTTTTCGGAACGATAGAATTTATGAATCATTTCTGGACACGATTACGCAAGGAGACAGAAAAGACCTTCGGATGCAACAAAAAATAATTCAACGAGTTTAGGCGGAATTATACTAGTATTTCAATAATGCAACTCTCCTTGAAAATATTCTGTCTAACACGGAGGAAAATATTTCGATATTATATGTCTGTACACATGAGCAATGGAGCCCAAACAAAGGAGATTGTGGATGCTTGATCCCTTCAGAGGGAAAGATGTAAAAGGATGAGAGAGAGAGAGAGAGAGAGAGAGAGAGAGAGAGAGAGAGAGAGAGAGCGAGAGAGAGGAGGAGAGAGGAGAGGGTGGGGAGAGGGAAGGATGAAAGGGGACTAATATGAGAGGAAAGAGAAGAGAGAGAACAAATGCATAATCTCAGACGTGGAATCTATCTCAAACCATATCAATATCACAAAAGACACAGGAGTTGAGGCAATGGACTGGAACCAAATCATTTTAGCGGATCTATGGCCGCTGCGGGACACCTACATCTTCCGCAAAGTCCAGCAAGATCGATTCTAAATCGGAGTTGACCAGTAACAGCAGTACGATTAGAGCAAAGCGCAGGTTGTGTGTGCGTGCGCGCGTGTAAGTATCCCACTATAAACCAACGTTCAAATGATGCAAAAGACACTAATATCCAAGCGGAATAAAACTTAGAGGGGGAGAACTAAACATACTTTCAAAGTTGGGAAATCTTCAGGCATCCAAAACGGAAACACACACAAATGAATACAAATAAAATTCCCCCTGATCACATCAAATGAAGAAGAAAAAAAAATCTCCATTTCTGAGCATCGAATTTCCTCCACCATCACGACACCATAATCGTTCCCGGATCCTTTCAAAACCATTTCCAAGAACATGCGAAACAGATCGGGCCTTTTAATGCGGCATTCTTTTCCTATAAGGAACGGTATGAAAGCATACTAAATCACGAGAAGAATCTTTTTCTTTCGGCATAATTTTCAGGGTGTAAGTGTATCTCGAAAAAAAAGAAGTAAAGAAATAGATTATAAGGACGAATTTTCGCGGTATGATGGTTTTTTAAACTCGATTCTAATAGTAACAGCAGTTATTTGATGTTACAACAACAATTACTACTGCTACATCGATGATAATAACGAAAATATAATTCTTAATATTAAACGACTTCTTGATTTCCAAATGTTTTTAGGATACACTGACGCACTTACTCCGATCTTGAAATATATGAGTCATAGCTTACCTTTCTCTGCAAGATTTAAACCAACCCAGGTAAAGTTACATTAAGGCTGCTGTAACAACCCACAACGCCTAGGAAAACTTCCAGAAGCCTGGTCAGCCTCATAGCCAATCTGAGAACTTCAAACGTGAACTTTCCAAGAAACTTTACGAGCTAAAATATAAAAGACAAATACTAGAGGATGCTCGACTGTAATGTCCTTCGTACTATGAGAATTTAGTAATTCCGGGAACAATAATAACACCTAATGAAATCTTATAATCACACCAAAATGGCCAGCATTTCATCATCATCATAATAATAAGTAATAACATAAGTATCAAAATTTATAAAAATAATGGAAGTATTAAGATGAATAAAAAATAATTTGGGCATTAAAGTAAATAAGAGTAAAAAAACACCAAACCTTTACCAGGCAAACATGACTGCTTATAATGTTTTTCTATTTTCATTACAGGCTTTGAGAAGACTGCGTCATTACCTGCGCACTACTCGTATATACGGGCACTTATTTGCTTCATTACCTTATTCAAAACTCTAAGTCAAAAGGGAGACCCATTTCCAGGAATCTCCTATAGAATTTTTTAAATCTTATTAACTATGTTTGAACTGGGATTCAGCAATGTTCTAAATGCTAGTTCAACGCTACCCACGTTTTGGGCACCATAACATGTGAGCCTAGAAGCGATATTTAAATGTAAATCATGGGTAGACAAAACCATCTTCAAAATTTGAATATAATATAACTCATAAATACACCAACCTAATTTTTTACATGGACAAAAACATATTGTACCCATATACATGCGTGCTTGTAACCGCGGCAGCCCCTATGCATTCAAGCACGATCATGAATTCTAGTATGGTAACACCAACACACACATTTCGATAAATTCACGCATTCGGCCTCAAAGATGTGCTTGTTATTCCATACAAAACACACACGCAAATAAGAGGCAAAATAATGTCACCCTTGTTAAAGAAGGTATGAAAAAATATGTGCTTTACCACACACAACACACACACACACACACACACACACACACACACACTTCCCTGTTATCCAGGAGATGGGCTGCATCTCCTGTTCTTGAGCAGGACCTCATCCAGTGCAGAAAGGAGGGGCGTGCATAGTATAGCGCAAAGTTTCCACAGAGAGGAAAACTCATTTGCCTCTTGAAGCCTGATAACAGCAAAATCTACATAAAGTTTCGCCTTTAGGTAGCTAAACTCCAACTTCTTCAAAGTAATATAAAAGTTTATATTAGCTAATTTGGAAGAGAGGAGAAAAAATGAGCAATGATTACACTTATCTCTCCCAGTAAACAAACAAATGGACGTTGAAATTTTTTATGAGACAAAGAAAGCGAGAGAGAGAGAAAGAGAGAGAATCAATAACGGCACCAGTATCAAGGCGGAACTCATTAGCCCCTTGCTTTGACGAGATCACATAAATGCCAATTGTAGTACAATGAGCCTTCAGCTTTATGATTCAGCGCATATAATAGATCTTCCTCTGGGACCCGAACTTGTTGGGTTATTTGCCCTGAAGGGCGGGCGTTCGATCTGGAACACTATTTCCGTCCCTTATGGCCAAGGACTCTTCAAAGCTACGCTTAACGAGAAATCAGTCTTAGAACACAAAATTTTGTATATTGTAAAAATTCAGTGTCTTTAATTTCTAGATATCTACGTAGTATCGGAATATATATCTCCAACGACGCCTGGTAACAAGAATAAAACTGCATTCCGTCCCAGAGGTAATCTTCAGTGCGCTATAACTACATATTTCATTCAATTTCATGATATCATATCCTCCATCAAAATTGGTGATAAATACAAAAAATGACCGCGTAAACTATTTTTCCCAACATGAAGCACATACATTATCACCCACAGTAATCTAAGACAGAGAAACGTATCATATTACACATAGTAACACACCTTACAGAAATATACAGTAGGATTTTTTTTTTTTTTTTTTTTTTTTTTAACCATGAGGGCTTTCCCAGGTTCAATAGCCAAATGCTTCACCTCTGCTGTTATGTGTACATACAATACTTCAGAAGTAAAACTTGCATTTCGACTCCACGTCACGACAACTTTCAAATCACGTGGTCATTTCAAGTATCACATTACACCGACTGAAGATTTATGATGGCTGAACCAGACTGACCTAACCTGACCAAACTCAGTGGTTGTTACATACTAGAAACATCGCCTACATAATAATGAGAGGATCTTATGGCAAGTTTTTACCATTTCCTACACAGTTCATTACCACACGGCCATTTTTTTAACAAGAGGCGGGTCATTCACTTCCTTCCGGGTCTGGATAACTCTTATCTAACATAGGTAAGAGTTTAGGTAAGATATTAAGATGCAAGACCCTCCGGTAGTCGTGTGCATAAAAAATAGAATTAATTTGCCTCTTCGATATCCGCGTAGGAAGTTAATTGACATTAATGCATTTCCCAGGATACAGAATGACAAACATCTCACTGTCTCATTAACATTCCATTTTTTTTTCTAAAGTGCGCCTCCTACACCTGAAGGCCATTACTTGCATAGGAAGAGCCTCCTCTCAGGAAAAAATATGTCTATCTACGAATAAGTCGGATAACCTTATACTGAGACAAAATGGACTCCTTTACGCTTTACCCGTCACATTATTCACACTGCTATAAACTGAAACGACATGAAATGTTAAAAACGAAACGACTACTAAGACGCCTCAACCCCCCCCCCCTCTCTCTCTCTCTCTCTCTCTCTCTCTCTCTCTCCCTCTCTCTCTCTCTCGTATATGCATTATATATATATATATATATATATATATATATATATATATATATATATATATATATATATATATAATGCATATACGACATATATCTATGTTTATGAATACAGCTCAAAGTGTAACTTAATTTCATGGCTGATTTTTAAACTCTTCGAATCCAAAGTCAAATGATGTAACGAGAGTTGAAAGCAGTATTGTGCTGTTATCAATGTGCTACTTGCCGAAGTTTCCTAGCCTTACACTTCATAATGCCATCCAACAGAACTTTTCAATACAATAGTTCACAGCGCTTTTGTTGCGGCTTTTCAACGGAATGTGAATCCGGGCCAGATGAGGGAGATTTAATCCGGAGTTTGATCTTCGAGTCCACCTAGGTTAAAAATGTATTCAAACCTGGTACACGTGGTTTCATTAATGTTAACAGCAAAAATATCATGGATATAATGGTAATAATATCAGCCTTCAGCGTAAGTACCTGACGTTGTTCTGTCCTAGATGAAAGTAAGGAAAGGAGGAGACTCTTTTGGTACAATATGCGTGTTCTGAGTAATCGTTCATATGCCAATACCAAGCGGATTCGAAACTAATTGCTGCCTTCCATCTGACGAACCGAAATCCGAGTCTAGCTCTGAACTGCGAGCACGAGATTGATTTAGGACTTGTCTGACTGGTTTGCCGGTCTCGGACTCGTCTCTGCTGTGTGAGGGTAGTTGAGAGGTCTACACCAGGACTCTTCCTCACATTCACACGTAACAAATTCTGGGCTATGACACGTGCTGGCTTACGCCCTGCTTTAACTAAGCAAACAAAACTGCCGGCGCCTGGTTGATGTTCTCTCTCTCGATCGGCAAAGCGCTATTTACTTGTTGAGAATTATTTCGGTTAGATACTGTCACAGCCTACATTGGTATTTATGAAAAACTACTGACTAAATAGATAAATAATCTTGACTTAATCTCAAGAGGCAGGTCCAAAACACTATAGTCATCTGGGCGGGAAATGAAGTCCTTATAAAAATCATCTGTCCACTGACAGTATATCAGCTTTATGGTATACGCACTGAGTCATTACGGCTATTTTTCCTTTTAACCTCAACTAGAATTGGCTGCGTAAAAAAGAAAAAAAAAACTATCACATTAAAAAAAAAAAACAATGAGCCAGTTTCCAAAAGCTTCTCTACTATCATTAACTAGTGCTATGTTTACGTTGGTGTACTTAATTACATGCAGGAGTATAAACTGAAATGCATTTCCCATTTCCTATTCACCAGCACGATCTTATGTTTTCTACTATGTAAAATCCAATGCGGTGGGTACCTATAATATGAGGAAACTGAATTCTCTCTCTCTCTCTCTCTCTCTCAACACACACACATATATAAATATAAGTATATATTATATATCACTTTACATACATACATACATATACATATATATATATATATATATATGAGTATATCCCTTATTCAATATGTAAACAAAACACCCAAAATCATAATTTAACTCCCTTTCTTAATTATCCAAAAATATCGTTAACCCAATCAGTCTTGCGTTGTTAAAAAATGTTAATTAAATTCTCAGCAAAAAAAAAGTCTGAGAGAGAGAGAGAGAGAGAGAGAGAGAGAGAGAGAGAGAGAGAGAGAGAGAGAGAGAGAGAGAGAGGAAAAGTGCGTGTATACAAATATGTGCAACTGAGTATTTCTACAAGGAGTGGTTTCATTTACAATTGTCTTTAAATAGTTAATGTTTTCGTAAAAAACAACTTTGTGACTAACAACACCACAAATAAAGCTCATGCCCTACTTACCAGTACGCGATTATTAAAATATAATAAAATATAATAAAAATGGCTGTATCGACATGATACGCAGAAAACTGAAAAAACAAGAAAAAAAAAACACGAACCAAACACGTGTTAATGATCCACTTTCACGCTGACCTATTTTTCGAATCTGAAATGAAAATGGAGAAGAGAATTTCGCAAATTCTGTACACGAATTCAGATCGACAAAGAGGGACGGGGGCATTAAGAGAATAGGCGTAAAAAGAGTAAAGGAAGAACTAGAAAACGATAGAAAGAAGTGAAAGACCGATGAACAATCAAATACGAGAGATGACCCACAGAAAACTAGAATACACAAAATAGAGCAAGTAACATCATTACACTTAATAAATTGACGACCAAGAGCTACACGGCTCACCTGGGCCAACTTGAGTCTACAATACAAGAAGATAATTACATATTACCTTGACAATCTGCGGAGCTTTTTTAAAAAATGAACTAATCAAAGATTTTCTCCGAAGTATTCTGCGTAACACAGAATAAACACTGGAACTTTTTGTGGTTCCATGATGGTCCGAAAGCTACTGTTTGAACATAAAGAAACTTTCACAACAGTATTGTTTTCTTTAGCAAAGCTGATCTAAAGAAGATTTTGAAATGGTCCCACCCTGCGTCCACCTTTTCCTGAATATCAACCTTATAAGAAAACATGGGGCCCAATTTGAACAACTATGAATCCGCTTTCCGTAAGGATATTTGGTATCAAGTCCGGATCATATTGATCCAATGGTTCTGGAGAAGTCGAAAAGGTGTTACGTTTACCTCAAAAATACAAGCATAAATATACAGAATAAACAAACTTTCACATGAAAGGTTCACCCGAGGTGACAGTTCAGGTGAGTTGATAGTTTGTACAAACTTTTTTAAACCTTACCATAAAACCACTGACATAAAAAAGAACCTAAGGGCAAGACAGGATAATTAAAAGATAAAAAATTATGACATTCCAATAAATTACAAATAAATTTTCTGACGACGTAACTAAACTAGCAGCATCTAAACAGCTTCATCAGACTATAATAAACCATAATGACGGAACGACAATGAAATACGCGAGGCGATAAGGAATAAAAGTGATGTCCTATCTATCCCATTATTTGTCCGACAGCTGAGCCGGACACACTATTTCAAGTCACGATCAACGATAATAACCCCAAAAGAATCCCTATAACAACCTACAATAAAGGAGAAAATAAAACAAAGCGGAAGCTACTACTACAAGAAAGGAAGTGGGGAGGGGGAGTTAGGTAGGTGGAAAAAGGGGAGGGGAGGGTATTAAAAAACTATTCCCTTGACATCAATGAGTAATTCAGAATAAGCCTAACTATTCTACACGCAAGTTATTATGGCTAATTTCCACTCATTTTCTCATTATCTTTCGGCAAGGAACGCCTTTTTTCAGAGTATAATTAGAGAGTCGCAGCGGTTAGTGATCCAGGTAAAAAAAAAGCCTATAGGGAAAACTAATTGGCACCTGTTTCACTAAATCAGAACAACAACTCTGAGGAGGATGTAAATTAATATGAGAGAGAGAGAGAGAGAGAGAGAGAGAGAGAGAGAGAGAGAGAGAGAGAGAGAGAGAGAGAGGCAATATTTTCTTATTGTAAAATAGATGATGCAACTAACCAAGACAAAAAAAAAATATATACTCTCGTTCACCTTAAACAAGTCAACATCAATCTCTCAAACCGACGAAAATAAAAAAAAAAGGAAAGAAAAGAGAGGAAATGATTCCATCCCATCGCGAACGTCATCCGATGCTGATGCGGGCACGGGGAATATTGGATCCGAAAAGAATTCCGGATGGTGATTGAGTTCCTTTTGTCATAACGACGTCCACTAAAGGCATTTATCCTTTATATTGCCTCTCAAAAAGGTCACCAACTCCTTGAGAATAAAGCTGCTGCAACTGTCGTGAGAAATACTGGAAAGTATGTTGAAGGAAGACGGACCTCGCCCACTGTAGACAGAGCGCAAAATTAATTTGATTCTCACAAATCTGAAATATCAAAAGGATTTACGAACTGTCCGGGAATCATTTCTTACTTAAATACGACGCACGCGCGCACACACACACAGATATATAATATATATATATATATATATATATATATATATATATATATATATATATATATATATATATATATTATTATGTATTATGATTTACGTATCTCTAACGGTGGCTGCAGCAATAAAGCAGACACCGGTCAGGATTTATAACTTTATTTTCCTGTGTGGCATATAATATAAATAATATAATTTGTATGTAATGTATGTAGTATGATGTATTGAGTATTGATGTACGTATATTAATAATATATATATATAAAAATAAATATATTACATATATATATAATAATATATATGATAATATATAATATATATATATATATAATAATATATATATATAAATGGATATATGTACATGTGAGTGTTTTGTGCCACATACACTTTTACATGCACTGAGCAATTTCAACCAAATCGGTCGAGGTAAGACATCACTGGCTCCAAAAGGGCGGGGTGTGGGGGAGGGGGTGAGAAAGGGGTGAAAATAAAAATAACAGAAAACGACAGACGTTAGTGTCTAATCCATAGTTTTTGATGTCACTGAGATGAACAGTGACACTCCTGATGCCATTTAGGTCCAAGTTCAGCCCCTATAGGAAGGGGGATGAGAAGGGGTGGGAAGGGGGCGAGTAAAAAAAAAAAAAAACAAAAAACAAAAGATATTAGTGTCTAATCCATAGCTTTTGAAGTTGCGGAGATCAATAGTGACACTCCCAATGCCCTTACAGTGCAAGTTCAGCCCTAATGGGAAGGGAAGAAGGGGTAAAAAAAATTAAATGTAAAAAATTATGTATATTAATGTCTAACCCACAGTTTTTGAGATCGCTGGGATGAACAGACACTCCCGGTGCCCTTCAAGCCGAAGTTCAGGACCAATAGGAATAGGGGTGAGAAGTGGTGAAATATAAAATGTCAAAAATGCTGGGCAATGTAACTGAATCAACAATCTTATCAGGAGAGAGAGAGAGAGAGAGAGAGAGAAGAGAGAGAGAGAGAGAGAGAGAGAGAGAGAGAGAGAGCTTTCCCGGACAGTGCCAGGTTGGTCAGCTTGTGTGTGTGTGTGTGTGTGTGTATACGCGTGTGGTGTATATATATATATATATATATATATATATATATATATATATATATATATAATATATACATATCACTTGATAAAGAATTTACTTGACCTTGGGAATAACTTACACCCCATAGTAATTATAACTGACAAGTGAATCTGGCCCCAATGCCAGATGGATTTTTCAATTATTATTTTCCTTAGATATAAGTTATTCTCAAGGCAATGTGGAACTGATAACAAGTGATGAAACATTAAAAACATCAACGTCATCAACGCGTGTAATGTATAAGTGACACAAGTTCACACACGCATGCGTGTGTGTGCGTGCCTGCCTGCATACACACACACACATACACACATATATATACACATATATAGTAGCATAAGAGATGTCATTAAAAAGAAAGAGGAAGTAAAGAAAGAAAAGACTGACGGCTCCACACCACTACGAAGTTAAGAAACGACCCAACTGCAGAAGATGAGGCCGAAATTCGAAGGCAGCCCAGCAGATCGATTCCCGGCTAAGCGGCCTGGTGTGGCGGTGCTCATTAAAATCCACTAAAACTTGTTTGTACTTCCATTAATCCGGAGCAAAATTACACGACAAACTTCCGCATAAAGTTAAGGAAAGTCGGGGCCTGGGCTTCTCGAGACTCTTTAGCAGTTCGTTTCTAAATGGAGGAATGGCGCGTCATTAAATGCCCATTCGAGTTATATAAACTGCAGCGATCACACGAGGGGTCGTTTGCAACAGCGACCCAGCGACTAAGCGACCCGGCGACTAATACAGTATTGCCAAACTTCCAGTATCAACAGCAGCAGACGGGTTTCTCAGTCGGTTGCATAAACAACATGATGAAACGGAAACGAGCTATTGATGCAGATTGCAATGCAAGATTCCCTGTGCTGTTAATCGTTTCTAAGTCTCCTTTAGGATTAGCAAAGGCTCATTTCAACCGCTTTAGTTATCGTCGCATTCGTCTTCAACTGATAAATGCCATCTACTTTATATTTACTCAAATTCAGCAAATGTCATTGATAGCATAGATTAACTTAACAATCAGAAAATATTATGTAGCACACCTTCACCATAAAACAATAATTTTTTGTAATTTCAATAAAACTTATTGTAGCTAGAATAAATGTTAGTCATAAACAGCAGTAGTTCCTCGTTGGATGAATGGTTTACGTGCTTGCCTACCGATTCTGTAGTCCCGAGTTCCCTTCCCTGCTCTGCTAGCGTGGACTCAGAAATTTGCTCTGGTGTTTAGATTTTAATTTCTCGATATAATGTAGTTCGGATCCCACAATAAGCTGTAGGTTCCGTTGCTATTTAACCAATTGCTTCATAGCCACGTAAAATTATCTAATCCTTGGGGCCAGCCCTAGGAGAGTGGTCTAGTTAAACTAAGATATACCGACTTAACTTCATAAACAGCAGCCACCAGTAAAAATAAAAATTAATAAAATGTAGCTTTGCATAACATCATTCTGACAACAAACTGAAGTTTTAGACTACGTAAGATACGACCGCTGTAAGCTAAACAGGGGACTTGCATACACACACCACAGCGCATCTCAACAACCCTCGAGGGATGGAGAGGAGAGGATGAAATGCCACAAGCACAAACAAAACAAACATAAAAACAGGAACACATAAGGAATGCAGTCCCACTAACACGTCCGACATAGCCGATCAGCTGGGCTCACGACTGCATAGGATTTGAAAGCACGTGACTAATCGCAAAAACCACAGCATTTGACGGCAGATATAAATTGAAACCTGGCTCATTGGTTAACGAAATATAAAATGCGCAAAAATAACCACAAACATGAGAGTAAATAAACTGCAGCAATAAATTGGTCACTTATCACTACCTCATTTTCGTCATATGAAAAAAGGGGATAGGCCGGGGAATATTTTAAATGTGGTATATCAAAATAGTCGACTGAAAACCAGGTAAAATTCCCTGCATAGATAGTCAAAATACTTAATTATATTCTTAGAAAAACGACCGCACTTTCCTTCTCGTCCGATTAGGAGAACGAGCGTTGGTCAATTCCGTTATGAGCCTAGTAAAACAAGGAACTACTATTGCAAGCCGTGTGTGTATATATATATATATATATATATATATATATATATATATATATATATATATATATATATATATATATAGAGAGAGAGAGAGAGAGAGAGAGAGAGAGAGAGAGAGAGAGAGAGAGAGAGAGAGAGAGCAATTATTCAGCATCTGACCCCAACGATTTTTCTACAAAATTCCAAAGGATGACCTTTTTGTTACCACGAGGATCGGCCCTGCGGTAACAAGATTGACCTTCTTTAATCGGGGAACATGATGAGGTAATCAATTATTATTACTGGGTTCTTTAACTAGATAACTGAAATAAATGGGCTAATCAATACTACCGCAGGGCCTAGAATAGAGCTGCAGTACTGATCATACAACGGTCTTGTTAAAGAAAAAAAAACAAAAAAAAACACGGTCCCTTCAGTAACTAAGAACAGACATCTTATCAGGTTTCTTTATGAATTGGCAAACGACATGACCAGTACAAATTTGAAATAAAATACATGGAAAACCATTCCGAACACAAAGACAACAATCTCTCTCTCTCTCTCTCTCTCTCTCTCTCTCTCTCTCTCTCTAATTAAAGCAAAAAAGAAAACAGCAAAATCAATTAGAGCGAGAATCATGGGGCCTTAACACCTCACACCCCAAAGACAACGAGCGAGAAGCGGACTGAGAAATGAAACAACTTTCCCAATGACATGCAGCCGTATATTCATAACCAAGAACTAATATAACAATAACGTCGTTACAAACTTCGCTTCAAGACGATTTCATATTGGTATCGCGAGTAAAGTATCTGTGTGCGTATGCAAATCGCGTTTCTATTTGGCAAATGTCAACCAACTTCGCGCCGAACTGCAATCTCCAACAGAGATTCAATAAGGTCGCTGCTGGTGATGTGGCTGAAGATGATACTAAATGTGGTCCTTAGCTGTTTCTTGATAGTGTTACGGTTTGTTGTGGAGGCAGCACACACACACACACACACACACACACCGACACTTCGGCCTAGAGACAAATATGAACACTGAGTAAGGCTATATGCCAACATACCGTGCGAGTAAACACACACACAAACCAACAAAATAATAAATTTTACACACATATATCCACGTACATATATGTGGGCGTGTAGAGTTGTTATGTATTACCATTATAATCTTAATACTGAGAGAGAGAGAGAGAGAGAGAGAGAGAGAGAGAGAGAGAGAATATGCGCGCGCGTAACGACCATTTCATCAGCGAATTCGAGAGCATGGCGGGACGCCAAGGGAAATAGGCAAATGGCTGCCTTTACAAATGGTCGAGTGCCGCCATCTATTCGGATATAGAAATGTATATAAATCTATGGCGGCTGTCACCTCTATGGAGCTACTACATGACACTAGGGGGCTCCACTGGCAACGAGTTTCCCCCTTTTATCTTTGCACGTCAAGCTAATCTACTGAGTCCATTAAGGCTTGTCCTTGGCAGCTTTCATATCTGGAGCATATGATATTCGATGCTTTCAGGACGGACAAAAAAATTAATAGAACAAAATGAACGCTGTCCGGTACAGGTAGGGTGTACGTTCGAGTCTCTCTGGAAAAGGTAATCAACAGTATGGCATCATTCAAACAGGTACATCTTTATTGGTCTTCATAAAGCATTAAAGACATATTACCATTGTAATAAAGCATTTATTACAATATCAACAGTCATAGAAACATACACATTACATATAAATATATACATATATATATATATATATAAATACATATATATATCATAATATATAATATATATATACTATATATAGTATATATATATATATATATATATATATATATATATATATATATGTATATATATATACATATAATATACATATATATATAAATATAAGCTATAGGAAATCCAACAAAGAAACGAGCAATAACAGTATAAGTTGTCCGACATGCCATGAAAGTTTCAAATCTCATGCTTCCGCAGAATTATCGGCCTCACGATAAAAAATAAGCCAAAACTCATGCTTGAGATGCAAAAAGCAAATAGCAAGTCTGGTTAATCTCACGCAGTGCATTCCATCACACACACAAATGATGATATTATCAATATATCATCAGTTGACATTTGCACGCAGACAAAAAAAAAAAAAAAAAAAATCGCGACATTCCTGAATAAATACAATATTTCCATTTGCGAGACTGAACAATGTTTCACAATTAAACTCATTAAGCAACGTTAAGAGCCCTTTAGCTCCGCGCCTGTGGCATAAAACATTTTGTTTAAAACTGAACCGAGTAAGACAGCATGTACCTCGATTTTAAATCATTTAGTCTTTTAACACGGTGTGACTCATAACGAATGTAAAAATATATACTTATAATTTTGAGGGTTGCAGTTTGATAATAATAATAATAACAATAATAAACTAGGAATACGAATCCACAACGACGTATTAGGTAAGACCCTAATTAAAATGTACTAATGATAACCTTCGACAAAGTTTAATCTTCCCTTTCTTTTTATCACTTAACATTTCATGCCATGCCATACCGTTTCTACTATTCATTCAAGTGCGACCTTAAAAAAAAATTATCTTCAGGATGAAGAATGTTTTCAAGAAATCAGCCAATGACAACCTTAAGTAGTGGGGATTCCTTTTGTAAGGTACAAGAGCTTCACATATTCCTACTTACCCTGATGACGAGAGCAAATCGTCGACTAGCGAAGTGGAGAAGCCATTTCTCCTAGAGTGACTACGGTGGGCGACGTCCCAGATTGAAGTCATCAGAAGTCAGAGTATCTCAGGCGCCATTCTTCCTTGTCACTCAACTGTTAATTATTTTGTGTTTGCAAAAATGGCCGTTATTAGTCTCATCTCGACTTAAAACAAAATGAATAACAGGGTCCAGAAAGTTGATGTGAGAAATCAAGTTCGGGGTCTATTTTCAAACTTGTGACCTGCGTCGATGCATAGCTCGTTTCAAGACGAAAACATAACGCAGATAACTGATTATCACCCATCAGACAGCACAATGTCAATATGATTCTTCATGAGGAAAGCTTACAGATCTGACCACCCACTGAGAGTTTTGGACTCACTTGCTGTGACGCGTATCTTCCTAACCTAAAGAATTCCATTGGCTTTAGTAACCTAATATAGATATTATTCAGTGATAACAATTAAATATTGCCATAAGGCCTCCGTAACAGTATTCTTCATTTATTGCTTTCTTAACCTCGTGTTTAAATTATTGAGATCTACTTCCGATTAGTTCGTAGGGTATTTTATTTTATTATATTTTGTTCCCGCTAGTATGGTTCCATCCCCCATTACTACTCACGTTCTCTTACCATGTTTGATTGCAACTCACAACTAGCAATACAACATTCGTGGTCATCGACCTCAACTCTCACAAGGTCAAAAATAATACAATTATGCATGTAATTTCCTACACATAACTCACTGAAACCTATTATTCATTTTTGTTTTAACCCGAGATGCAACTAAGAGCGGCAATTTTTCCACACACTAATTAACAGTTGGATTGACAGGTAAAAATGGAACCTCAGATAGCTGACGTTTGACGACTTCAATCTGGGACATCGCTCAGCCAACAGCGGAGCAATGGCTCCTGTACATACTACGTTCAGAGTCGAACGTCAAGTGCTTACCATGTGGGTAAAGAGTACTGAGAATCTCCTGTTCCTTTGAAAAAACAAACATCTGTTAACACAAAAGTTAGGCCATTGCTTCTGAGTTCATAACATTCTTCCATCACGAGATAACTACACTCGTTTTTTTTCCATCTGTCCCCCGCCTGTGGTGTTTGTGCATGGTAACACTGCGTCCCGGGCTTTAAATAGTTACGCTGTGTAAGTTTTAGGTAAATAAAAGGATATCTGAGCGTACATTTGCACCTGAAAAGTGATTTAATAATTTACTGTATGCGAATTACACCGTTAACATTCGAAATAGGATACTGTTATTATTGTTGAAATATAAGCTGCCCTTTTCGGGGTGGTGAATGGAACAGCCAGACGCAGTGGGGGGGGGGAGAAGTGCTAAAACTCACTTTATTAAAATTAAAAGTATATACTGATATACTTACGTGTAATGAAGTAACACGTAGCTTAGTAGCAGAGTAGGTGGTCCAATAGTTGACATCTTGCCGTAGTGAACAGCTAGAGAAGCAATTTTCCTGCCACTGCGTCTGGCTGTTCCATTCGCCACCCCGAAAAGGCAGCTTACATTTAACAATAATGACAATATCCTATTTCGAATATTAACTGTGTAATTCGCATACAGTAAATATTAAAACACTTTTCAGGTGCAAATGTACACCCAGATATCCTTTTATTTACCTAAAACTTACACATAGCGGAACTATTAAAAGCCCGTGACGTAGTGTTATCATGCGCAAAAACTACAGGCGGGTGGACAGATGGAAAAAACAAGAGTATAGTAAGTCGTGTTTCTTTTACTTGACCTCGCATCTACGGAAGTGAGATCGTACTTGATTAGTAGCAGGTAAAAAAACTGGGAAGGAACAAAGTAAATCATAACTCAAATTTCTAGAAATGTTAAAAACGTTATGACATAGTATAACCTCTTCGAACATTAAAATGACGGCGATTTTCTGCCTTGGCAAAAACTGTATATTTAGGTGCATATAAACTCGAAATATATACATATACACATACACAGCAGCACACAACACGAATATTCTATCAAATATTCTGACAGTTTCCAAGGGCGTGACATTGATGGACAAGGAAAATGACAGGTACAAGTGTCCTCGGCCATTAAAGAGTAAAGATCACAAATTATTCCTCAACAATGGACATTCCTCGCAATTCAGCGACAAATCCTTTCTTGCCTTTAATGAAAAGCGGAAAAAATGTTTCTTTTCAAAAGGAAAAGATACACAATTGGAGGAATGTATTCATATATATATATATATATATATATATATATATATATATATATATATATATATATATGTGTGTGTGTGTGTGTGTGTGTGTGTGTGTGTGTGTGTGTGTGTTTTTTTTTCAGGATATAGCTCGACATGCCTATATCAGTTGACTGCTGCACGCGATACGGACTGCATGAACCAAGAGGAGTAATATGTACATTTTGGTGCTATTTCGATAAACTTTCTTTATTACAATAACACTTTTGAAGTTAAATGCTTTACCTGACATATTTCTTGCCTAATTTATTGCCTAGTAAAAACCTCAATCTAACTCCCAAATAATACGGGCATCACATCTATGTATTATAAAAAATTTATATATTATTTATTCGGAAGGAACTCAGAACGAAAATCGTTTTACCACTAAGGCACCTGCGTCATTTAGCCTACGGACATGTTAGATAAGGGTCAACTAATTACGTAATTCTTACTTTAAAACATCACTGACTCTTATTTTGCAAAGTACCGATCACCTATCTAGATATTTCGAAGGAAATCTAATCATGGTCAGTGTAACATTGTTATCTATCTGCACATTCAATTCTGATGGATAAAAAAGCACGAACAAATACACACATATGTTCATAAGTATTTATGCAAATTATATATATAATTATATATGTACATTTATATATGAATGTGTGTCTGTATGTACTGCATCATTTGCAGACTGATGAAATGTTACATAGCGAAAAACAAATTCAGCACTGCTATTTGGTGATGAAAGAATATCCCGCTACACGTATCAAGAATAAAGCGAAAACAATAATGGTAACGTAACATAGCACCGCTGCATGGCTGCATGAAAAAAAAAATCAGTTTTAAATTGGAGTCTCGATCCCGGTTGTAAGATTTGCACGAACCAAGAGCTCCCCAACCTTCATTCCAAAGTGAAAAACCTTTCTCGTTCATAAAATAATCAGAGTGAATATGAGAACATAAGAGAGAATAAAAATAAAGCGAGCAACCTGGCCACTAGAGATGCTGCCAAATGAAGTGCCGTTGCTACCTGATTGCAGCAACATATAAAGTCAGGTCATTTCAACATTTAACTTCCTATTTTGAGCACATGATAAAGGAATGGTCTCGGGTGCCCTTTTAAGCCATCGGAAATAAGAGAGGCGATCTGAACGCGACAGATAAATCTGACATTAACCGAAACCAGCGTTCATGCACCGCTCTGTCCGGCTAAATATGCGTACTAAACGAAGGAACAAGATTCTTCCTAGACATTAAGCGGCACCGACGCTTCAGAAATGTTCAAATTGCCTAAATAAGATTCTTAATCTCATGGACAAAGTTCCAGCTGGGAAATAAGCCATGTGCTGGGCTAGAAAAGGGCAAAAGGTTGCTAGTCACATGGGCCAATATCAAACATATTAGAGGGAAATTTTCATACGAGCATCACCATCAACCAGTTTTGAACTTTACGATCAGGAAACCAATGATTTCGAAAATGTAAGAGATATACGGTATATAGCAGCTTTCATCTTATTCATCAAGACATTGACTAAGTCGTTTCTGTTAGCATAGCCGAGTCCAGAAGTCCACACCCGGCCTCTCATTCCTTTAGAAACCTTAGTGTTCTTAAGAAGGTCGCATGCTGCCATATGGCTGGCCTATTCTCAGCCAACCTATCTGCAACGTCGCCTAGGATGACAGCAAGAACCGCACAATCATCCAAAAATGAGTCACTTCAACTTGTCAAGGTACAAATACTGGTGCAACTACAACGTACTAAAATGACGGCAAAAGGTTTTCTGGGCAATGGCGGAAATAAGTAGCCATGGGCTGTATCCTGATGAAAAGGAAATTTATCGTAGTTTGGCATGGTATTAAAAAATATTAATCTTTTATTTTCTTTTAGAACAATTTTTTACATCGAAGTATATAAAATTTCGTTTTAGATTAACTTCATGTCATTATTAGATCTTTTTATTTTTCTAGTTGTTTTTTTTTTCATTAATATCTTACAATACAGAGCAACTATTTAGCTGTGAAATAATGCCGAAAAAAAACCACCGCGAAGCACGAAAATCAATTTCACGCAAATTTGACCGGCGAAATCCAGTGTATAGAAATTTTGTAATGAACCGACACAAACTCAATGAAAATATGTAAACTAATAGAGATAAAAGCCCATATCAATGAAAATACAAGCCGAGGACGTTAGCATAAAATAGGAGCAAAACAACCCTTTCCAAATAGGGACAAAAAAAGGGAAATCCCGAAGACAGAAAGAGGAAACCGGGCCGCAATTCGACAGGCGAAGCGAAGCCGAGGAAGGAAAGGCGCGGTAGATGGAAAGAGCAGAGCAGAGCAGACCAGAGCAGAGCAGGCGTGTTCCTCCATCCCTGCACTGAAATATCCCTCCCCTTTCCCTCTAGACTGGCATTCGATTCGCCGTGGAATTACAATCAGGAAAAGTGATGACGAAGTCACCAGATGGCCCTGAGAAATTAACAAGCGAGATGAAATTTTCCCGTCCCCACCCGCCCTCTCCTTTTTTCAACGGATCATAAGCTACCTCCTCCTCCCCCCGCCCCACCTCCCCGACGACGATTATTGGTGGATTTGTGACGCTTTTCATTCGGCAGTTAGCCCTTGATTAAAAGTGACATAACGGTAATAAAGGCATGAATAACATGAAACAAAGAGTTATGGCTGAACTATGTCTTAAAGGTACAAATAATATGTTAGCTAAGAGTTATGACTGGAATATATCTTAAAGGTACGAAAAATATATAAACAAAAAGTTATGACTGAAATATTTCTTTATCTAGAGTATACGAATTATTCTAGTCACTTAACTTTATTCACCACAAACAGGTTGAGCAGTTACTTCACCGTTGTAACTAACAACTGCCTAGCTATAAATTTTATTTTCAAACTTATAATAAAGAATACGATAAAAACTCAGCTGACGGAATTCAGCCACTTGAACAAAACCGGCTGTATTCACAGAGCCTTCCAGAAACAGAGCAGAATGTGGTGGAGCAAAATGAAACAACTTCGTGCCATGCTCACATGGCCACAAAAAAGGCGAACAAAAAATGGAAGTCGGTCATTCATGGACAATTCTCATGAAATCTCAATTGCATAGGTCACGTAACAGAGCAAATATCAAGCCTGGGCTTTTTCAGCGTGGAAAATCCTTGATTTTTTTTCCCTCTCCCTTTTCAGGATGGACCTCACCAAAGCGGCTTTGAGGCCAACTTTAATAAGCCTCCTTCCTTAATCCGCTTTCTCGAATTCCAATTCGAGTCCGGCTTTCAAACAACTATGCCTGTCCGTAAACTGACAAAGAGACGAAGCCATTTTAATAGGGGGAGGGTACAACAGGAGGGGAGGGGAGGGGAGGTCGTTAGATAGGTGGCACATGGGAGTTGAACGGGCATCCTCGGTGGCCCCTTGGGGTTGCTGGGTAGGGACCACTAGGGAACAGAAGCGTTTGTGCTGACACCAGAAACAATATAATGACGAAACTCTTCCCCGCCCTCCATACCTGACCCCATCCCCTCTCGCACCCACACAGAGGAGAAAAACTGCTTACAACGGGCCCTTATATTGGCCTTTATAAACCGATTCAAGAGCCTCTTCACAGTTTCGGATCTCTGCCGTGAGTATCTGGGGTCAACACTTGATTGGCTGAGAAGAAAAAAGCGATTTTTCACATCAAGAAAGAATCTCCCTTCTTCACCTTTAACACGGAAAAATATAGAAGAGACAAATACCAGGATGAAAAATATGGAACAGACGGCCTTTCACAAAGTCTTCCACTTTGCATCGACAAAAGACTGAACATCTTTCACTATCATGACTACTAATACCGACATGAGCGCACATTCCGATCGACCAGACCGTAAAGGCAAACCTAAATGGAGCATGACATCGTTGGGTGAAAAAGACGAAACACAATATATAAAAATATTCGAAAGGTCAAACAATTAAAACACCATAAAATAAAAGAAGCATCGGTTGAATTCTAGCCCTACGACCACCTCCAAATATAACAAGAGCCACTCATGTCCCCCAGCGTTTATAAATCTCCGACATGCCAAGTTAGGGCTAAGATATAATCAGACCTGTTCGTGCAAATACACGAGTAAGCCTAACTTAATGAGAACCAGCGTATGCGGAAGTTACCTCTGTTCTTTACGTATGCATAATTCGAATGAATGTATGCAAATGAACACTCCAGGGAGGAAAGGCAAGAATTGGATTGTGCTCCATCCGTCTTACCCGAGGGGAAGAAAGTTTGAGCTTAGTCCTATTCAGGATTATTCATACAATGCTGGAGACGGGACCGCGATGAAAATCCCCTTTTGCATACCTGTGCTCGGCTTTGATGCCGCTGAATGAAGTCGTATTTGCTAAATGAAAGAAACAGCTTTCAAACATCCTGTGTCCTCCGGCTGCAGAATGTGATGAAGTCGGTTCCATGTCCACCGATAAAAAGTCAAGTTAATCATAGGACTTTTTTCCCCATCTTCGGCTCAAGGGCAGAGAAACCTCAAAATGGCAATTTTAGTGGAAACCTTAAGTTGTGTGTGTGTGTGCGTGTGTGTGTGCGTGTGTGTGCAAAGGTAAACAGCGTTATGCCACTATCACTGCAAAAAGACAAAACATTTAATCAGTTACACTATTTACAAAGCGCATTTTAACAGGTTATATATGCTTGATATAAAAAAGGAACGTTCACTCACACCCTAAATCAACTTTCCTCTTGTTTGTAAGTAGTTTCGGAAGAGGCACCATTCGTAATAACAGCATCAGCACAGCCGAAACTTTTCAGTGTCAAATATTATTTCGGTGGCATTCAACAAACAGTAAATTAAGCCATAAAAATTACTTGGCGTGTAGTGAGCTTTTCATAGTATTTATATTACACAGCACAGAGACCCAAAATTAAAGGTGAATTTCTCATTCTAAAATTCATAATAACTCCTTTAAAGTGGAATATATTTTTTCTATTTTCATTATTCTTTTTATTTAGACATTTTCGTATCCAAGAAATTCATTCGTATTCATAACTGTCAAACAGAAAGTAACCATCCCCTGTAACCTCAAGATAGAAGAAACCCTTCTAATTATCATCAAGAAAACGTCTAAAAATGACAAAAACATTAAACTTTCAATAAACAACATCGACTCTTGAAAAAAAGATTGAACACAGAGTATAAGCTTATTCCACATAATCTGACTCGACGTTTTGCGGGGAAAATGCTCACTTTACCAACATTACCAACAGTAAGCATTCGTGCCAGTCCCTCCTACCGCGTTTCTATTCGCCTGATCTGGTTAAATGTCCAAATATGAGCGATATCCTACAGGTTGAGATACTAGAAAGCCACTGTCAGACTCCGCTGGAGAAAGTTATGATTAAATTCTTCTGATCTTGAATCTATGATTCAAATTTCTCGCAGATCAAACATAGCAGAAAATAATGACCCCGCATTTGAATTTAGAATCCATGTCAAACACCGCTCAATTTTTCCTTGACTCAAAACAGCCAGCTGCCAAAGTAAGAACAAAAATATAAAGATAACTGAAAAAAAAACAAAATCGAGGATGAACCCCATTTTTTAACAAACTTCCGCAATAATAGCCACTAAAAACTAGAATTGAGAAAGAATCCCCCGGTTACATGATTTCCATACATAAAAAAAAAAATAACGTCTAATCCTTTACTATCTAATTACCATCATATCCCTATTTTCATCTCCAACATTCTCCTCTCACAACTAATGATTTCCAGGAACTTTAATTCTCCCTGAAAAAAAAGAAAAAAAAGGAAGTGGCAGGGGTTACAATTTAAGAGAAGAAATTCAATAACATAAATTTTTAATCCTGATCAATAATGGTCTCTTAAAAAAATTTCCTTTCCACCGATATCTGGAAAATAAACCTTACTTCGTTTACAAACCTGAAACTTCCTTAGATAGACATGCAGTAAAAAAATCCATCCTTCAACCCTTACATGTCAGCCAATCCTACAACCAATGGAAGATGATCGGCTCATGAAAAAATAAACTCGCAACCAGGCGCGCACGCACACGAACACCTAAAATGTGAGTTTAGTTACAACTGTTGCAACTAAAAGCCCGCTGGTTACCTTAATGTTTGAATATCATCTCTCTATCAACCCGCCATACGGAAATTGTTATCCGTCTTGATGTCTCTGTACCAAGACATCCTTGATAATACAAAAAGAGAAAAATTGGTGCCCAGGTAATCCTACGTTAAATCATCAAGGATGCTAGCGGGGAAAGAAATTTAGTTATTTATAGAGGATAAAGCAAGACAAGTGTGGCAATTTGTTACTTTAACGAGCACCATGCTAATGAGATTTTACGTCATCATATGAGATTTTGACGTCATCATATAACCCGCCTGATAACGGGGATTTTCTGACGAAGTCTTGACGACACGACACAAATTATCTATGTAAGAAAAAACGCTGAACTTTGCCAGCTTACGAAGCGAGTTACTGATAACATGACGGTATTCGCATATTAGCCATTTGATAATTATTAACGGATGGTGACTGGGAAAGCAGAATTTAAGAGGTTATGTAAATACAATTGTAAAATATGCCGAATGAACCCTCAAGTAAGCATTACATATGACTTTCATACAAACAAAAACGCGCACACAAATGCATATTACTCACTCTCTCTCTCTCTCTCTCTCTCTCTCTCTCTCTCTCTCTCTCTCTTCTCTCTATTATATATATATATATATGTGTGTGTGTGTGTGTGTGTGTGTGTGCTTCAAAACACTATTTTTCTAATAGTAAGAGTCACACAGATATTCAAAGCACCCATTGCCAAGTCAAATCTTCAACTATGGAATCAAGGATGAACCTCGTGTGGAGAAAGCATCAGCCGATTCACGTACCCGTACAGCAGGCTATCTCTGTGAAATGTAGTGGCGAATATTCATCACGTATAGTTGAAGACTGAAAATGACTAAACCATGAAGAGAATGACTGGCACACGAGTGTTAGAGAAGAGTGCTACAAAATGATGATGGTACAATGAGCATAGAGGTGTATCACAGACTGTGCGAGACAATGAAAAGGACTATACGGAGGGTGAACACGAAAGCACCCAAGAAGGTAAAACGCTGAATGCATCCAGAGACTATTGACGTTATTCCTCTGAATGAAAGTGGGAAGACAGAATGAACGAGTGACATATATCATTGGTATTCCCATTGTCCTCACATTCCTCTGGATGCATAAAAGATATTCTGGGTTGAAGACCTAGCGTTTGGGACACTTTCATACAAGACCAGCTGTAAACTTCATAAATCTGCTAAGCCATCGTCACAACGGATGCCTAGATATGGAAAAAACGGATAAAGTCAGTCATCAGAATGAAAATGAAGTTATAACCATGAAAACAACTATTAAAACATAAAATATATATGGATTATTACAGGTTTTACATTAATTGGGAGGATGAAGAACTGTTCCAGTCCTAGAGTTGTTAAAGGTCAACGCAGTCAACTTAACGACAGGTGCCCAATGGTAATAGAAATGGCAGTTCCCCACCACTGGCCCGTATATAGGCATGCTAAGTGAAAGTACCTTGGCTCAAGCTTTGGCTGGCACGTACAGTCCTTTGTTCGGGAATCTCTCTTATTTTTCCATCATTTTGGGGGCATAAGAATGATGGAAATACTGAGGTCATATTAAGAGAATGAGAGAGCAGAGTTTGTGTTAACTTTAAAGAATCACGAAACGGAATACTTGCCAAAAACGGAAGATCTGTAGTATCAGGGAAAAGTGCATCCAAGACCAAAGTAAATGGCGTAGACTTACTGATGACGTCTTCAATGAAAGAAAAAGTGTGGGGTTGATATTTGTGTCCTCGAGGAAACCAACCACTCATGGACCTCAAAATTCAATCCTGTACTAAGAAAAATTTAACAGATGTGAACATAAAGTGCACATGAGTCAGAACTAGGGAGAGAGAGAGAGAGAGAGAGAGAGAGAGAGAGAGAGAGAGAGAGAGAGAGAGAGAGAGTCGTTATTTAAGAGCAAAATGCAATGTTCACTATATTATCTCTCACTGTCCAACTCCTAATTTTCACAGAGGTAGATGGGTTAATGAGAGAGAGAGAGAGAGAGAGAGAGAGAGAGAGAGAGAGAGAGAGAGAGAATCAAGTCCCAATTTTATATTTGCATTCCTCTCCCTATCCATCCTCCCCCTTTTATTTCACCCTGCACACACATTGAAATTCTGTGGCTTCCTCCCATCATGCCAAGACCAAGGCGTCACCTCCCCCACCCCACCTCGCTGTATCTCCAATCCAAGAAAGGCAAAGGCCGCAGCCCGACCCCCTCCTCCCCCCAGTCATACAGCCAGACGGAATTAACTTTAAAGTCACCAGGAATGTTGGTAATTTCCTACGTGGGAACCCAGGGACCTTTTCATCAAAAGTCATTTGAATTATTTTCAAATGAAATAACGGGGCGGTGGTGCAGAAGGGGTGGGGCTGGTGGTTGGGGAGGGGAGGAGAGCAAAAGGGGGCACCCAAATGGGTACAGGAGCCCCTGGTCGCCCCAGGAGAAGCTGAGACTCGACCAAGAGGACAGGGTGAGTCTTGAGGACCTGAAATAAAATATATATATATATATATTACCCACTCAGGAGAGTGAAAAGGCTCGAAAAGATTTCCATTCCTTCTTTTCCCCCTCTCACTAACTGGAATCAATTGAGAGCCATTCCCGCGGGGGCTTCCCACCTCACTCCCCAGCCCCCACCCCTAAACCCCGGTTACCCTCACCGAATGAGGTATTTTTTCATAAAAGGAGAATCAGGGGCATGCGATGGATACTAAACCAAAATTTCGGGGCCTTCAATTAATTTTCCTGCGTGGAATTCTTTTCATTTCCAGTGCAGCCGCATCAACGGCCTCAAATTCCCACAAATAAAAGAATACCGGCAAGGGGCAGAAATCCCTCTTGAAAGAACCCAAGGAGAAATAAATCATTCAGAACGAACACGTCGTTTAACTTATTTACGGAGCGCAATGCTGTAGCACAAAACTCCGTCGAGTAGAGCAGCTGTCCCCTGCCGCGTCCAAAGGAGGAGTGATCTAAAGAAATCTACTTTCATGAACTATTTTCCCCAAGCACAAAGATATTAAAAGAATGAGACACCACTGCAACTTGATAGTCCCCTGAGCCATTCGAGGCCAGTGCTGCATAATTAGCGCAATTTAACAGGCCGGCGTCCTTTCATAACTCCCCCGATTACGATATAATCCTATTCAGTTCGCCTAACAGCATTTCACCGGCTATATCTCACAACATAATGAACTGTACACTCATTTGCATATCCGTTAAATGTATTCGTGATAACGCAATTTAACGATTAAATCGTGTTATATTTCAAAAATATCTACTGTACCGGTGTCTTCCTTTGCTACTTCACCAATAAATAACAGTAATGAAAACAACCATTACAATAAAGGAAAGCAGCACAAAGCTCAAATGAGCTGAAACATGAGAGAGGCATTCAGGGTGTAACAAAACAACTTCCTTTACTTTTAGAAATTAACACAACAAACGCAGGACACAATACTGGAATCTCTCAAAAGAGCCTCGCCGAGAAAAATAATAAATAAAGGACGTCTCATCTGAAGAAAAAAGATAGTTCCTAAAAATTTGACACAAAATCAGGCAGGTTTCTCAAAAGAAGGGAGAGTGATTCATTAAGGCTTTTCCTTTGAAATGAATCCGGCGGAAGCGATTCTGAAAAATAAAAACTGACTGCTAAATGTCATCTGCATTTACATGAAGGCATTAAGTTGTGCAACTCGGCGTTAAATTTAATCTGTAAATTTTTGTGCCGAAAAAAAACGTCTAAACAGAATTTATTTCCCAAAATAATCAAAATGTAATGAATAACAATAGCACGACTTCATCTAAGGATACCAGACACTTCTAAACCAGATTCAGCTTCGAATTTCAGTGAATTTCTCTTCGTTCTTGATTCCTACTGGTACGACAACGGGGAATGTAGGGTTAAGGCCAAAGGCCAAGTCCTGGGACCTATGAGGTCAATCAGCGCTTGAAAGGTAACAGGAGGAAAACCTCGCAGTTGCACCATCAAACAAAAATTGTTAAGAGAGGGTGGATAGCATAATGGAAGAAAGATAATATGAATGGAGGTACGGTAAAAGTAATGCAGCTAGGGGGCGAAGGGACGCTGCACAAAACCTTTTGTAATACGTACAGGGCACACGGTGAGGAGCACTGACGGCACTACCCCGTTACGGGAACGACAACAAGAGAACACATAAAATGATATTTTTGAAGCTCAAAACTTTAACGAAGTTTATATGAAACTTACTCTAAAGAACGTACATATAGTATAGTGCTTAGCTGCAACTTGATCATTTTTTCAAATACTGTGACCTTACATCAACGGCCAGCACAGGTCTCGGTGGGCGGGGTAAATCCGTGTGCCCATACCACACTTCTTTTATCGCTACCTTATCGAACTTGAGGGAAAAAAACTCGATACTGAGAAAATCAAGGTAACATCATACGGAAATTAATTAAGTGTTGATGCCTGATGCCAATTGATTCACACACATGTAAAACACTCATATAATGAAGCTTGGTCCTTTATATCGTAACCATGCCTTCAGAAAGGTCGCTTTAAACATGAAGTGATTTCAGTTTTTTTCGGGGAACTTCCGAATTTCACTTTGTAACAATACATCAATCCTGTAATATATTGTACAAATGTGAAATATGTGAGGAAATGATGTCTTAACTAGTTAAAATCTTCTAGGTCAATGACCTTAACACATGCCCCGGCAGGTAATTCTTGATCAACTTATAATTTACAAATTATTTCTCCACCTTAATCTTGTGAAATCTACCCTTCCAGTTAAGGGAAAACACGATAAAAACAAGGGCCTAATCCTGCTTAGTATTCATTATAAAATGAACCCAAAAGAATCTATATAAATAATCTTTTACGTTATTTAATATATCCCCTCCCATGAAATGTCCTACAGCATATGATAATTCTCACCGACTCGACACCCTCCCACCCCGTAACCCCTCCTCAGACCCTCCACTTTTTCATTCAAATGGCTCTACAATTATAAGAATTTTTCTCCGCTTTTTTTATAAAGCAGCAACAATCATTTGCATTTACATTAATTTTCAGGAGCTACATGAACATGACACCATCATTAAAGTTAAACCAATCTGAATGACTGAAAGGGTATTGTTACTATTCTAATCCTACTTACTTTCACTAATTATTTCGACCCCTTCATAACTGCCATCATTTGCTTCCATTTTTCTAAAAGATTATAGGTACTCATATTTGAAATTCACAATAGCTCTACATTAACAAATTGCCTCCACCTATACAAATACTTTCATGATTAGCAGCATATAACCCAATGAACTACGCAATACAAAAAATCTCTCGCATCAAATTCATGGTAGCTATAATAAATGGGTTGACTGCACGACAGCCAAGGTAAGTAATACTTCATAAACATTCATGAAGTTTTCTGCAAGTTCAGTGACATTTAACAAAAATTACTACCCCATCAGGGCGATGAAGAAGGATCCTGTTCCTCGAAGAAATGGTCTTCGTCTTCTTTTACATACACAAGTCATTTACGATAGTACGACGGTTTTCATTAAAAAAGCCTTCGTCGTGGACATCTCTTAGGCTTTCCTTCGAAGATGTTAAAACACTGGCTTTCTACTAGCACTTGTTTCACAGTTTCGATGGTAATGATAATGATAATGCAGTAAGATTAAATATATTCACTTCACGCGTGGAAAAGTGCAGGATTAATCTGAAACTGACTCACTAGAAATCATATCTATCTATTTATCGATCTATAAATATGTGTGTGTGTGTGTGTGCGCGCGCGCGCGCGTGCGTGGGTGGGTAATAGATATTGTAATAAGTAATGTAATGAACTTGGG
>NC_087212.1:50713332-50733332 GCF_015104395.2 Macrobrachium nipponense
TATTTATTATTATAATTAGTATATTACTGATAAACATCAACGGACATTCATGTTCCAAATGATAATATAACTTAAAGACAAGAGAAACTCAGATTTCTCGTAATGGTTAAAGTAACCGATACTATCAAATACCCCAAAGATGTCGCCTATAAAGCAAATTTTTTAAGAAAATATCGTTTGTAAATAATAATAATAATAATAATAATAATAATAATAATAATAATAATAATAATAATAATAATAATAATAATAACCGATACTTTCAAATGCATACAAAACTATACCACGCAAACTTTTTTGGGGAGATAAAGTGGCTCTTGTAGGCAAATTAGAATTATAAGTTTTAATTTATTCAAAGATAATTCTTTATTCATTTCTTTTTATTCTCGTCAATAATAATAACAACAACAACAACAACAACAACAACAACAACAACAACAACAACAACAACAATAATAATAATAATAATAATAATAATAATAATAATAATAATAATAATAATAATAATAATAATTCTGAATTTTAGAATTTTTAACACGCTTCATTATAAGATAGATTAAAATTTTGAGAATTATGTCAAAAATAAACGGAAACACAAGGCGTTTTTAAACAATATTATAATAATAACAATAATAATAAATATTCGCCTGGCTGCACATTACATGCTACTAACAACGTTTATTCCTATCTCGATGAGATCATTAAGAGATTATATAAAAAAGAATGGATAAAATAATCCAGGTCGATGAGCAGTCATAATTTGTTGAAATTAATCCTCGGTATTTACGTCATCCTACGAGAACGAGAATTATATATTAAACGAATGAGCGTTATTCTACGTTGTAGATATAAACCAAGCTTTTAAAGAATTTATTAATTTATTTTTTTATTTTATTTATTTTTTATTTTTTGTTAATGCAGTACAACATAACTGAAATTTATTAATTCTACGGTAAACCTTACAACGCACGGATACAAATACATTCTCGCTAATATATATAAACACCTACTTGGTCTAATACTGCCACCGATTCTACTTATCATTGAGCCATTCTAGATTCAAATTCATCACTGAATTTACTTAAATAAGGCATAAAGAACAAAATCACATTTGAAAAAAGGAAGACAAAAGGGTATTAAGATATGGCGCGCACATTCTTCAGTAGCAACTTGAATTCTATTTACGAATAAATATCGTTTTCTTCAACCTCAGATCGGTGGCTATAATATATATTCAATAAAACACGGAGGTGTAATGCAAAATAAGACTCTTATCTTCAACTATAACGGAAAAAAATATCACACTGAAACTACTACTAACTGTTTGAAATTTGTTTCTTTTTAAATACCAAAATAAATTGCTATATCTAATGAAAAAGTCATCGAGGGTATTCTTGATAATCCAGTTACAAAGCGTATAAGCACTGATTCTCTTCACAAATAATAACTTCTAATTTGGTAAGTCACACCATACTTTGAAGTTGAAAACTTCCTCAACGTATCTTTTTCTAGGGTGCTGTAGGCAAACTTGGCACTAACTAGGCCTCAATCATCCGCAAAAATACACAACAGGTAGGACTATCAACATGACTACACCGACTTATAGATTAACGGAAATGCCAGAATTAATTTCATACCGCACAGTCACTCTGCAATAAGGGACTTACCGAGCACGAAATGTGTATGTGACAGAGAGAGAGAGAGAGAGAGAGAGAGAGAGAGAGAGAGAGCAAAGGACTGACCAACGGTGAAACTCAAAAGCACTTTCAGGGATTCTTCTTGAGCTCAAAGGGCGCTACAATAAGCTCCGAAAGCCCTGCAAATAAGCTTGATGTTTGCATCACAAAAGCCAAGGTCTCGATATGCTGGTAATTACCGTATGTGTGAGACCAGAGGAGAGACGTATGATGCAAGCGGCAGTCACTGCATTCTAAATAGGAGCAGTAAAAAAACTAACTAAAATAACACCACGTGAATGTAATTTTGGTTGACTGGGAGGCAAAAAGAAGCATGATATTCGCTTTAACACGCTCCTTTTACTTCTCATGAAATTAATTAACATTTCTATTCATTCCCTTGAAAAAAAGACTTTCATATATGAACGATCTAGTGAGATTATTCATTTTTCAGTAAGATATTAATAGCAAATTATCATCAAATATAACTACACATTCATGCTAAATATGTCTGAACAGACATTATTATGAAAAATAAAATATAAAATTAGGAAAAAATAAGAAAAGTAGAACACGGACATAAAAAGGTTAGAGTAACACTTTCATGGAGAATAAACAAATAAACATGTCAATTAAGATTAGATGAATAACATACATATCAAATGCTGCCTTTCAGAAGACCATTTCTTCTCGCCTCTTCTTGAAATAAACGGCAATCCAAATTCTCTCTCTCTCTCTCTCTCTCTCTTGGTTCGTTAGGTACTTTACTCATTACCGAACTAATAAAATATTACCCTTTTCCAGCCGATGATTGCTGATGCGAACTTCGACATTAATGCTAATCTTCCATCAGTTTCTGGAACTGAGTGATAATTTTGAGAACGAATTTCACTCTGAAACGTTACCAAGAATATTCTCTCTCTCTCTCTCTCTCTCTCTCTCTCTCTCTCTATCTCTCTCTCTCTCTCTTTAATATATATACTATATATATATATATATATATAAATAAATGTGTATATATATCACCTATATATATATATTAAATAAAAATACATACTTAGTTATAATTATATGTATATATCATTCATAATTGTAAATATATGTATATTGTCTATAATTGTATATACGTATATATATATATATATATATATATATATATATATATATATATATATACACACACACACACACACACACACAACACACACACACACGTATATGTGTGAGTGTGTGTCTGCGCCATCCAGGAACTCTCTCTCTCTCTCTCTCTCTCTCTATTGAATACTTTGCGCTTTTACAGACAACATTTTATGCTTCGAACACAATTATATATGAGAATATAAATATAAAATCGTGTGATTTCATACGATCATGTGCAGTGATTAAATGGGGTTTGCAGGTAAACGATTATGAGCAACTTATACATAAAATAAATCGTTCAGAGCTAATCAAAATTCGTCAATTCATAATCTGAAATCTAGGTATATCTTAGTATCCCTGACCATGACTCAACAATGAACCATATAAAACAGTCACATGCAAACGCTGCCAATAGTGTAGTTAAACACGTCGGTACACCTGACATTGTCGCCGATAGAATTACATTGAAACATGAAGGATAACAAGCTGCTAGGTTTCAACATCAGTTAAAAGAGAGGGGGAGAGAGAAAAAACAGTGTGCATAATGAAGCAAATATAGACTGAAAAGGCCACTTGAAAAAACGACATAAAAATGAATGACTGTTTTGATAACGTCTTTTCTTATCAGTCATTTCATTTGCATGAAAGCAAACACGAGATCTCAAACACCAGCAATGCCACGAATTAGGCGAGAAGTGGATTTGTTTTCTGAGCTATTTAAAAAACTACGGTTAAGTAGGAGAGGCAAAGAAACACAACGATGTCAACGAGTCACCCGAGTGAGTGAAATACGAAAACTAAAACTTCAAAGCAGAACAGAACTATAAAGCCCTCATTTTCATGGCCACTCTAGATTTTGAAAATTTTTATGTAACCTGGAATACGAAAAGGATTACGTATGTGCAAACGGCTATCGGCCACAATGAGGTCCAATTAAGAGTGTGTGTGTGTGTGTGTGTGTGTGTGTGTGTGTGTGTGTAAAACAAAAGGTCTACAAATGTAAAGTCTGTTAAATAAAAAGGTCAATCCTTCATATACATCTGCTTTCACCTCAAGCACAAGATACAATATATATATACATATACAGGGTGTCTCAAAAAAATGTACTCACTCTTAGAATTATGAGAAAACCTTTATTTATGGACATAGAGCGAAATGAAATAGCATCGAATACATGAGACAAATGTGTTTGAAGAATCATGTTTGCAAATGTTCAAATTGATGACCATTATTGTCCAGACAACGCTGATAACGCGCACCAAGGGATTCGCAAACGTCGCGAAACATGTCATTAGGAATATCACGAGTGAGTACATTTTTTTGAGACACCCTGTATATATATATATATATATATATATATATATATATATATATATATATATATAGTATATATATATGTGTGTGCTTAAAAAATCACAGTAGATGCACGTGACTTCATAAATAAGCGAATTCCACAGGAAAATGATAGTCAGAAATCCAAGCGCTTTCGTCTTTACTAAGACATTGTCAAGGAACGAATGAAATACAATTGTAGAGAAAGGTCTCAGGTACACAACAAGATCAAGAATACCAGATGGTTAATTGTCAAACGGGTAAAAATTAAAAGAGATAATCCAGGATTATCGGATATCACACGGTCACAAACCTAAACACATTGACCCTAACCGAAATTACAAAGTTTCTTTACAGTCCAAAACATGTAAAAACTGAATATATTAATTTTGTTGCTTATATTTATCTACAACTTTTTTCATTATGAAAGCATCAAGTTTAAATAAACCAAGACTTAAATTTGGAACATTTTTATTATTTGACTTGATGAAACAAGATTCAATGATATTCCTTTTAACTGTGTCATTACATGGAATTAAGGCTCTTGCTTGACTCCAGTTAATAGGATGGTCTAAATCTCTCATATATACGAATAATGCATTCGATATTTGCCCAGTTCTCAAAGAATATTGATGTTGTTTGAGACGTTGTGAAAGAGATTTACCGGTTTGTCCGTAATAGACTTTATCACACTTTTTGCAAGGAATTTCATATATGCAGGGAAGATCTTTAGGAGAATTTTTGATTCCTATACTCTTGACATTAATATTACTGAAAACAACATTTATGTTAAAAAGCTTTAAAATTCTAGGAATATCTAAAAACCTTTCATCATAGGGTAATTTTAGAATGTTATGCTTACTAAATTCAAGTTTGTCATTAGTTGAATAAAATGTTTTTCTAGCTCTTTTCCATGCCACATCTACAAAGGTCCTTGGGTATTTAAGTTTCATTGCAATATCATAAATAGTTTTAATTTCAGCGTCAATAAACTGCGGGCTACAGACACGTAAAGCCCTTAGAAACATCCCAGAAAAAACAGAGAATTTAACATTTTGATGGTGATTGGAGTAGTAATGAACAGAAGAGGCAATGTTAGTTGATTTTCGAAAGACTGAAAAGGTGAAATTTCTATCATTTCTATGGACAGTTACATCAAGAAAATTCAAATTACAATTTCTTTCTTCCTCTGCAGTAAATTTTATAGAAGGGACTAAATTATTGAGATTATTAAGGAATTCCTGGAGATTTTCGTGAACTGGCCAAATACAGAAGATATCATCCACATATCTAAACCAAATAACTTTTTGGGGCAAAATTCTTAGTAAGAGTTTTGTCTCAAAAAATTCCATGTAAATATTGCTAAGGACAGGAGATAAGGGATTACCCATAGCCATGACAAACTTTTGTACAAAAAAATTCCCCATTAAAACAAAATTTACTATCTTTCATACATAACCTTATGAGACTAATGAGGTTTGCCACACTTAAGGGAATGTCATGACGTTCTAATTCCTCTTCCAGATATTCAAGTAAGTCATCTACAGGCACTTTTGTAAATAAGAGACAACATCAAAACTAACCATATTAAAATCAAAATTCAAATTTAAACTATTAATAAACAAACCTGTTACATCTCCGTAGATAGGAAGCACACTACTTTCACCTAATTCTTGAACCAATGGCATGGCATACTAACAAGGACTGGAAGAAGGAAGCCTGCCTAAGTAAAAGGGAGCAACACATAAGAAAGGTAAGAAGAAGAAAAAGTAGGAGCCAAGGTTATGTAAGACAGAGCACCACTGCAGACTCTCAAATCTTCCGCGTTTGTCGAACGAGATTCTCACCTGGCATCAAACAGGAACTTCCGTCCTGGCGATACCCGGACCGAGGTTCTCTTTGACGTAAATTTGAATCCTTCAGATGTCTGAACCACAAAGAAAACGCTTTCACCGCCTGGCCGTCTCTGCACCTGTGAACGCCAGTGATATATATATATATATATATATATATATATATATATATAATATATATATATATATATCCGTCTCTGCACCTGTGAACGCCAGTATATATATATATATATATATATATATATATATATATATATATTTGTGTGTGTGTGGTGTGTGTGTGTGTGTGTAATTATAATAGCTACAACGTCGTATTACCTTCTCGGGTCAGGTCGGCAACGTGACCTCGTTGTGATTAGGAGATGTGGGTTCTTTTCCCTCTATTACTTCTACTTATTTCTAACTTAACCAACACCTTCTAGATCTTCCTCTTCAACTCTTTTCTGCCACCTTTGAATTATGCACGCTTTGCATAAATCCAACTTCCTCCATTCTTTTCATATAACTAAACCATTTCTAAATAATGATCCATCCTTTCACCTACGCTAAACCTTTCTACCACTTCCACATATTTCCACATTTTCACCTTTCCAGCTCTTCCGCCTCATACACTGCCTAGCGATTCATCTTAAAAGCTTTGGCCTTCCTTACGTTTATATCAAATATAGTAATGCCTCTTTTATGTCCGCCATTCTCAATAGAAATTTTGTAGCCAACGTCTTCCACTAATGTCCACAGCTATACTTCTCTAGCCAATCCAGGGACAGATCTCAGAAAAGTTACCGACTTAGGCAGACCCTTAACATACTTGTTAATCAGGATTTGTCTGGAACACCCTTGCTCAGAACAAGAATGGCCTTATTTCCTTTCTTTCTCTGCATTTTTCATAGATCCTAATGATGGTGACCTTTAACGATTGCGTTTTTTGCTAGTTTTGTCGCGTCATTACTTAGGCGTGCATGAAAAAAGTCGGTTATGATTTTATCTAAAATACAATTGTTAGGATTGAGTGGTATACATGAGAGCTATGAAGGATGAACCTTTTTTCCAAAGACTTTAAAAGGGGTCCCAAATCATGTAGTATCACAACAAAACTATTTTCAAACTAAAAAATCCGGAAAATTTCTCTATGGATCTCAAAACATACTGTCAAACTAATTAAGCGCAAATATCGGTTTCTTATAATAAAAGTTAGCCGGTACTTAGAACTGTTAATCACCTTTTGTATGTTGATGGTTCGGTAAACAACTTTCAAGGGTCTGAAATATACTGCATACAGCCCTTCTATAGTCTCTGGTTGCGTTTCTACTTTGCTACAAACGTCTACTTTTACCCAACTCTTCGGATATTCAGTCTTAAGGAAATGATTTTTCTTTCAATTGTATAAATATCATACTAAAGCAGATATAATTTAGGATTCTGCTACTGTCCAGTGTCAATATAAGTAAGTTGGGATAGCGGTTATAAAAAAAACAAAATCCCTATCTAAAACCTCTCCAATACCTCACAAGGCTTGATATTTATCAGGCTTTCCGAGGCGTCTCTTAGAATGGTGATCTTTCCCAAAGTGTATGTGCGTGTGTGCGTACTTTTGTATATGCAAGTAGATTTATAAAGCATCACATGTAAAATTACCCCTGGAATACAATAAAGTACAAATATCTAAATCACAAAAGTCACTACCACAAGAGCAATCAAATAAAAAGTTAATATCTCAGCACAGTTTATTTCTAATAAAATATGAATAAACAAAAGTGCCAGAATGCTAATAATGATGCTAATGATATGACAAAAGTAATGATGCTCATGATATGCGTTATTTAATCCCTCAGCGACGCTCAGTCAAAACGCGAAGCGCCCCTCATCGCGAGGACCTCGGGACCAAACTCTCTCCATTGTGCGAGACATCGAGACTCAGACCCGTCTCCCTTTCTCCTTCATTTGAATAACGCGATATCATTTAGACCAACTATTACCTTGTGTAAATATTTGCTATATGCAAAGATGCCACACTTCAAAGAGAATGAATGTTGCTAAATGAGCACCGCCCTAGATAAACGATAATGCTAATTTCGTTATTCAAATGTAATATTATATGAGATATGACACATGAATGCCATCCATCTGAGCGATTGTGGAAGGGGTTCGGTCTCCCTTCTTTCCTCCCCATCTCATGAGGCTTCTCAGTTACAAACCCCCAACTTAACCCCCTAGGCATTTCTTTTCCCATTTATTCTTCAAGTATGAGCATATTTCGTAAAAATGACTAAGCAAGTTCATGACGTTTCAGCTTGTTCCATTAGAATGTGTGTTTAACAACAGCAATAATAATAATAATAAGAGATCTCAGTTCCTAAACGTTTACCACAAGTGGTCTCTGTCTCGAATACCACGAGGAGTCTCGTTCCCACCTCTATAAGTAGTATCGGTTTGTTCCCTTCCCCTACCAAGAGAGGTCTCTCTCTATTCCCACCCACTACTACCATGAATGGTCTGGAAATCCTGGTGAAAAGGTCACTAATTCACTTGAAGAAGATCACGTCAACAGAGGCTTTTCCAGATCTATGGATTTGTAGCCGACGTGTTTTCACTAGGTCACTTTGCATAATGTTTCCATGGAGTTTAATGTCGAGTGGACGGGGTCGTTTTGTTTGTCTCCTTCCTCTGCTCATTTGCAAATGGAATGCAGGAAAATTATCCTCCTCCTGTTGTTTTACCTTTCATCACGAGGGAGGAAAACAGGGCAATTTCTCCTTCTTTTGAGCAACTATACTCTTCAAACATTAAAAAGAACACCCTGTAATAAAAACTAGTTTCCACTGCCATTGAGGTTTGTCAAGGAAAGAAGCGCACAAAAATCTCTCTCTCTCTCTCTCTCTCTCTCTAATCTAGGTTTCATCTCACAAGTCTCGTCAGTATTTCATTATTCATCGCCCATCTTCCCTTTCCCATTCGTCCAAATCGAATGATGCTACATGTCACCAACCTCCTCCGGCAATTTCTCTTAACCCTCTGGAAGACGGCAGTGGAAATGGGTGGGGGTGGGGGGGTTGGAATAGGGTAGGATGAAGGATAGGTAATGTTTGTTTTAGTAATAGACTCTCTCTCTCTCTCTCTCTCTCTCTCTCTCTCTCTCTCTCTAAAATAGAGCAATAATTCAATGATGTTACCATACGTTCTGATTTCAACTTACAAGCAATTTCGAGCAGTACGCTTCAAGGTCTTATTTTCGAGAATAGCCGTTTATCATCATAACGGGCTTAGAACCTGAGCAGAGAGAGTGAAGTGTGAACCAAGCAAGGCAGAGGCACGAGGAGATCAAAGGGCCATGAAACGCAAAATGATGATCACCGCCACCTTCCATCTGATCCGCTCTCGTCCGGCATACTGCGCTAACTAATGTCGCATCCCTCTCACACAATTATTATCCTCTTCTCTTCATTCCTCCGTCATAACCTTTGACATCCCCTTTCCATCCTACAGCAGATTCGCTTCCCTACTCATCCACCCAGTGTTCCCTTTGCCCTTGCTTCGAGTTCAATACATTACATTGGTGTGTCCAAGAGGCTCAGCCTACGACGAAGAACTGATAATTAATTAGTTTAGGGGATTCCCAAGCACGCGCCAGGGCGTATAAACGGACGTATTATCACCAAGCTAACGGGCTAAATCCTTCCTCCTTCCCCAAAACCCCTGAGAGGGGGTAGGGGGAAGGGGGGTTGCAGCGTGACAGAAACACTATCAATTAATCCACAAAACTCTAGCGTAGTATAATCCCAAAGTAATCCTGGTACAGTGCTCCCCCAAGTCAGATAAATAACCATGATTAAAGGGCACCACTATTACAGCAACATTTGACTGCTTCAACGACCTGCCTTTTTTATTTATAATCCTCGACTGATTTTTTTCTGAGACATCACAGTAATGAGGCTTAAGCTCAAAATTACGAGAGGTTATCAAGAAATAAAAATAATCCATCAGATTGAAGTTATCGTGGATTTTTCTTTTCCCCGCGCCTTTGTTTCAACAATAATAATACTCTGGCAACAAGATATGAATGGTTTTATCATCTACAGCATCATCCTTTCTTTTTCTGATATCTCCTCCATAATAACTGCACGTATTCGAGGGCTCTCCCTCTGGTGTTTCACTGACTAAGTCATCTTGGTAATGCAATATCAGCAGCGAGATTTCACATTTGGCATCGTACATGATAGCCCTGTAATTTTAATCAGCAGCAGCCACCGTTTCCTTGGTGAGTTGTCTAGCGCAATATCTTTACAATTATCGTAAACCTTCTGACGGATCAGCAGTGACGAATGTTTCTTCCTATTTCGTGGATACTTCACACTCCTCTCCGTGATATCAATATCACACTTTATTGAGTGACATCTATCACATTATTCATGAGCCACCAAGGATACTTATCATAAACGTTCTACTATTTTCTCCGTCGATATTGTCTTCCAATAACCCAAGAGATTCTCCCCAAATTAACCCCTGATTTTATGCAATATTTTTCCTCGATGGATGAAATTTTCCAGTCAAGAGGTAGATTGTTCATTTGTCTTTATGAAACTCCCCTATACCCTCTAGCAATAATGGCATTTTCTCTCTCAATTTTGTCAAGAAACATTTTAATGTTTTCATACAAGGGTTTTCTAACAACAACATTGTTTTTTTTTTAATTACTGCCAACCACTTTTCGACTGCAAAGTTGATCTGGAATTTTTACATCCTCGTAAAACTTATTCAACAAAACTAGTCAGATTAACCCCCTTAATTTTCCCTTCCCACATTCTAATGTGATTCTCGCTCACTGTCTTCTATGGATTTCTCTAATATTCACTGGCAACATGGCTGACCGACTCACAAATTAAAGATTCTCAACCAATCATCATCGATCCTCTTTTGACCAATCTCATCCGCTTGCTCTTTCTTCTATATTTTCTGTTTTCCCCGGAATTACATGTTTTATTTATTTTATGTTTCAACAGAAAGTAATCAAATTCACCCAAGGTCGTTTCATCCAGCATCACTTAGCAAACACAGCTTAATTTAAATATTGCCTCTAATCATCTATTTCTTACTTTTTCTTTCTCCAATATTCAAACATTATCCCTTAATAATCTTCCAAAAGTCTTTCTCAATTCTTCATTACCAACTGACAGCATTTTCTACAACATTTAAATACTTTTATTTATTGCATTCCCATTAATAATATTTAAATGCCATTTCATCCAGCAACGCACTTTCCACTAGACTGCATAATTTCATCTATTAACGCCTACCAGTTTCCTTTCAGTGATATTCAGCGGAATTTTATGAAGGAATTCCATGATATTTTATACGTGACTTTATATCCTGAAAGTTTTGGACTTCCAGCCGTTATGATTGTCAACCATTTCTCTTACAAGACTACTCTGTCCTTATCATTCTGATTAACGACGTATCATTAAGGCCGCTTCCGATTGTCATCAGCGATATATACAGGCCCCTCCACTCCACCACCTCTCGCTTCCTATCCAGCCACCACTTCCTCAATCCCTTCCTCGTCCTTCTTCCCAGGACTTTATAATCATAATACCGTTTTCGCTAACATACACCCATTAATACAAACAGTTTCGAAACTTTTTTTCTCAGACATCGGAATTTCACAAAGGCTTATTGAGTTGTAAGGCGTTGGAACCAACAATAGGAAATCACCCCTACTCCTTCCTCCAAACAGATCATTTCTAGCCTTTTCAAGAATGTCATTCGATATAAATTTTTCTCGCATGATTTTTTTTCTCTAATTTTATCAGACACGCCAATGATTACCCACATCAAGAGACTTCGTCGATACGTCAGTTAACTGATTTATTTCCCAAACTTAATAAAATAAATTCTAACTTTTCCAGTAACCCAATTTTCATTAGTATTTTTTTTTTAGAAAAGAAATTCCCTCTTCTTTTCATTTGCATCATCCATGTGCGATGTCATATAAAAGAGCCATTAATATTATGTATTTATTATTATTATTATTATTATTATTATTATTATTATTATTATTATTACATTATTCAATTTTGGTGTTTTCGCAATTTTCCTACAGTATCACCAATTACCATGATTTAATTCGCCTCTTATCTTTAATTCATTAGACGGGGAAAAAAGTATTTTGTCGAAAAACACTCTTTACCCAATTTTCGTCAGCGACATTCAACAGCGATATATCACTCATTTTTAATCTGAGACATGCTCTTCTGATTTCCATGTGACAGTCAACAGTGGCATTCTCCGAGATCATTCTTCAATTTTCATTAATGCCACTCAACGGAAGGTGATTAAATTCTCTCCTTTTTTTTCTTTTAGAAATGTGGCAGCGATGAAGCCGCATGAACGAATCATTTCACTTACGTTATGATGATGGTGTTGGATGAATATTGATGGATCCCATTACACGGCTGAATGATCATTCTGATCAGTGTCACTGCATTGTTATCATAATTAACTTATCATTTATTATTTTTTTTATCAATTGTGTTCTGGGATGAGATTGCTTGCCTCGTGTCCTTGACCGTTTAGGTCAGTCAGCAGGGGCACCATGGATTTTTCAAGAAGCGAGTCCAATCCAATAACGCCCCACCCCAACCCCCGTGGGAACGAACCAAGGCCTCTCACTTGTGTGGTGAGGTCATTAACCATAGATGTACAGCACTACTCTCCTTTTATCATCATAAAAAATACACTTTTGTGACTCTCACTTTATTCCTCTACAAAGACGAAGAGGACGACTTGTTGAAAAGGGACAACAAAAACTCTTGTTCTTTTTGTTTCTTTATTTTTCATTCTCTCCAGAGGGCCAATAAAGTTTCGTAAGGAATTTGGAACTTTTACCGCATGGCAATAGAACTTTTCAGCCGATTCTGCGTTCGCAAGGAATGCATGCTTAAAACCCACGCTGTTTTCCTATACCTTCCAGTTTACCATTTATCCCTTGAAGACATTTGCATCAATCAATGGCAAGTCAACTAAAAAAAGATTTACATTTTCATGTTTATATACATGTATGTATATACATACATACATACATACATACATACATACATACATACATACATAATAGTTTGTCTGTGTGGCTTGTACACATTTTTTCATCAATGTCATTTGCTATTTAAAGTTTAACTTTCGATCCAAAGTGGAAACATCTGCGCAGAAAATGTACACACACACATATCAGGCGACAATCGTCAATTCTTTGAGTACTCTCGCCACTGCATTCATTAAAATATCAAAGCAGCTATAGAGACATAATCACACTTATTTAATTAAGAGTAACTTTTACTCGAGACCAGGGTGCCCATCAAGCATAAATTCTAAGCTAAGCTAAGCTTTCATCCACCATAAATTCTCAGTATTTTCCACAGGTAGCTGCTTTCGAAAACTTTGTCTGAGTAGTTGTAATCCACGAAGATTTTCGTCATTCTTAAACAAGACTTCATAATATGGACTTTATTGTTTTCACACCCACTTCCAAATCTAATCATAGGATAGTTTTCCCTATGCATTCTGTTTCCACACTTCGTTTTCTCAATCCGAGTACTACCATACATTTTCCAAGCTATGCAGTGTAATATGAACCTTAATTCGTTCGCCTTTTTCCAATCAAATCAGAATAAAAGAAAGGTATGCATAAAATGATAAGGCATTATATCAGCTTACTACGTCAGATGGACATGGCACCAGCGAATATTTAAAATTTCAACATTAAACCGTCTTGAAAATAATGCTATTTCTTACCACATTCATCTCCGTATGACACTTCCTATTAAGGCCTATCTAGAATTAGGGCCTACCCAGAATGACGATAAGGTACGCCTCGTGGGATTCAGTGGCATGGTGAGTCAGGTAAGAGAATTAGGCAGGGTGAAGTACGCTGGCTGAATAATAAACATCAGATTTTCTCTTGCCCTCAGAGGTCTAATTATTCAAATCTTTTCCTTAGGAGGGTTCATAATCATCTCTATTATTTCATAAACATTTAGTGCGTAGGATTATATACATACCTACTTTTATATATATATATATATATATATATATATATATATATATATATATCTATATATATATATGTATATATATATATATATATATATATATATATATATATAAAATAGGATGATATAATCCTACGCACTAAATGTTTATGAAATAATAGAGATGATTATGAACCTCCTAAGGAAAAGATTTGAATAATTAGACCTCTGAGGGCAAGAGATAATATATATATATATATATATATATATATATATATATATATATATATATATATATATATATTTCCTTGTGAAATGTCTGTCATAAAAATAACATGAATATAACATTATAAGAAAACCGATATGACCAACGTAGTAAGAAAGCAATATCGCTGGAAACAACGAGGCACATACAATAACCATTTGGAGTTTCAAGACTCTCTCTCTCTCTCTCTCTCTCTCTACCCCTAACCTCTAAGCCTAACTTTTTCCATTACCAACCCAATCGTTTCTCGCGTCCCTCTTTTCACTTTTCTTATTTCAAATTCTTTCTGTCTTTATTTCGCCATCCCAATAGTTTCTCTCTTTTATCACTCTCTTACGATTTTTTTATCATGTCTCGCGTTTTATGAATGGTTGCGTTGCTTTTTTCTAGACTTGGGAAATCTAATGTTATTTGCCTTTTCCCCGACGCATCTTTTTATTCTGATCATCACTCTCTCTTTTATTTAGCCTTACCTAACATCTCTTTATTTTTTTTATTTTTTTACCCACTTGTGCTTTTCCCTCACACCAGCGTCTTGGTAGTCTTCTGTATCACCATTATCACCATCTTACCTCCACAACAGCCCCACCCATCCCCGTTGTCTGGGCGTCTTCCAAGAAATAACCATTCTAACGCCCCTCCCCCTTTTCCTCCCCAAACCATTCCCCCTTTTACAGGACCCTCTACCCATCTTTCTTCCCCCAAAACCCCTAAATACCTTCCCTCCCTCCCTTCCTCCCTCCCTCCCTCCCTCTCTTCTTACGTCTTTTCTCGAGCACCAAAGCGGCGTTTCAATTTGCATAGATATATGTATTCCACTCGGTTCCTCCCGACTACTCTTGAAACCCATCTGCTCAAAGGGCCAGTGTACTTGGCGTTCCTTCGCTTAGGTGCGATGTGCTCTCTCATTTCACGGTATAAAAAGTAAAGAGGAGAAAAAGTGGCCTTAGGAGCTCATCCGTATTCACGAAACCAAGAAGATAAACTAAGGTCCTCATTGGTTAGCATGTCGTAAACGTGTTTCCCATTGGTTAAACCTGCCACAAAAAGCGGGAGAAATCGGAACTTCGCGCCGGACCGAGGAAGGAATATGTTTCCGCCGGCTCCTTTATCTGGTGTTTGTCTCGTTCTCCCTTCAGACCCAACAGTTGTTGTTGTCTTATCTCGAAGAATAAAAATAGGAGCCGAACTTCTCTTATATACACTCCCTATACGCCAAGGAGGAAAAATGGAAACTATCACGAATTGCTTCCGACACTGTTCAATGGATCTTCTGCTATTTGGTGTACGCTACTGGAGAATATAAAGATTTCATCAACTCAAACTCTTATAAGAAGGGATTTTTACATTCTATGGGTTACCTCTCCCTTTAGAAAGTTAAGGAAAATGTCAAGGTCCCCGAGCGAACAGATAAAACTTGTGTGTGGTCGTTCAAGATATGTAAAAGAACTTGATATGAGAAAATTGTATGAAATACATGACTAGGATTTTAAAGACAGAGAGAGAGAGAGAGAGAGAGAGAGAGAGAGAGAGAGAGAGAGAGAGAGATTGATTTTGTTACATCTTTTGTATATGTAGTCTTGCAATGAAAACCGAAAGCTGAGTTCATGAAGAATAGTCTTGACGTGCAACACATAACATACGTATATGTCACCTGAAATTGTTCACAGTCACTAGGCGTTAACTTACTTCCTATGCGTCGCTGAAAGACTTGTTTATTTTAGCCTGGCTTTAGAACAACAGGAATCGTCGACGACGGGGAAAAAAGATCGGTCAAAAGAGTTATATACGACGAATACGTATGGAAAGAAACAGTCTCTCACGAAGCATTCGTAAAAAAACTTGATGGAGAGAGAGAGAGAGAGAGAGAGAGAGAGAGAGAGAGAGAGAGAGAGAGAGAGAGAGAGAGACCTACAATCATAAAATCATACAGAAATCGACATCACAATTTTTCCCATCTCTAAGAGAATGATGGATCATACTCAAGGTTCGTTTATGCCATTCCACTGCGTACTTCACCGGCCTTAATTAACTAGCTTGCTTTCCGCAAGTCTTTCGTTAATAACATTTTCATAACGATTCACCGAGACTAATGCACACAGTGAGTCGTGCGCGAGACCTTACAGCTAATGACGTGCTTTGAAAAACAAAACTGACGATATGATACAAGAATGTACACTAACCAGTCATTAATGAGAAAGCATTTTCATTAATGAAACATCCTCCTCGCCTGCGTGTCCAGAAGACATGCTCTAAAAATGTGAATCATATCACAGAGAACAGCCATTTTCCAATTAAACGACGTTAATGATTTAATGTGGCTGACAACAAATCAACATTCCCACCATTTTTAAATGAATGGACAACCTCGTCCACCTGTTAGGCTATGATGGCTTCAAAGCCAACAGAGACGCGCCACATCATTACTGTGCTTGTTCTTACTGTATTTTCGTCTAATATTTTGTTACAAAATCTGAAACAAACATAATACACTAAAACGTTAATGCAATCCTTTTCGCAATGCAATGCAAAGTATCTCTTTCGCTATGCGAATTGTAAATTTACATAGGAAACAAAGGAAAAATTAGAAAATGTTAACATTATTCATGTGATTTTTTTCAGTCCGTCCCAAGAGTTTGCTTTCGCAAAAAGTAATAGAATAATCTTTGATCCTTAAACAAAAGCTTGTTAAAAGTGCTCTCGTGGACTCTTTGAAGAGATGCGTTTTTGTTTTCGAGGATATTTTTTACTACTTTCATGTATCTGATGCCGAGGCTATTCATAGAATTCTTCGTTTGAGAAAAAATAAATAAAAGACTGCTGACGCACGTGTTTGTTTACCTTTTAAGCTTGAAACAGACATCGATACATTTCTACGTGATAAAAATTTCGAACAAAAGAGATGTATTCAAAGTCCATTTAGCTAACTTAGCAGTTCTTCATTTTACGTACCTTTTACCCGTGCAGTCACTACACCACTAAGCTCAATGGAGGGTTTCCGTGAGAGATGGCAATAAATAGTATCTCACAATAAGGAAAATGGAACAGAATATACGTAGAGAAAAATCCGTTCAACTAAAAGCAGAAGGCCGTCACGATCTCTTCGTGCAAGATGGACATCTCTTTACCGACTCAACGAGTAAATATTTCCTCATCCAGGGTAATGATGGTCCGTCAATTTCAGGGCAACAAGGCCTTATCCGCTTTAATGCAATCATGGCGTGATTGATTTTCAGAAAAATAACATCGAATGACTAATAATATTTGGAACACAGCTGCAGCTATTGATTTTCGTAAGGATAACACCGACTGGTGATATTATTTGGAACGCAACTATTGATTTTCAGAAGAATAACATCCAGTAACTGATGTTATTGGGAAGAGATCTATTGATCTGCAGAGGAATAAGGCAAGGGACTGATTCTGAGGGAAATATAACCATTGATTTTCTGATGAATAAAGTCCAGTAGCGGAAGATTGCTACGGATATTGATTTTCTTTTAAGGTCCACTACCTGATGTTACGGTGAATACAAGTACTGACTTGTACATGAATACAGCCAAGCGACTGATTTTATAGAAGACAACAACTGATTTTCAAAAAAACTTTATTTTCAGTCAAGTGACCGGTTTTATAAGTTAGTCTGGAGCTACTGGTTTAGAGGAATAAGGAAGTCTGATTTTACGAGGAATATGGCTCTTTGTCTTTGGCTTTATAAGAGTCGGAACTCTGATTATATGAGGAACCTAGTTACTGAGTTTCAGGGGAAAAGAACCCATTTCATGGCTGATCTTATATTTCCAGGTTATTTTTATAAGGCTACTTTTAGGGTGAATACAAGCGAATATCTCGGTAATAACGGCTCATTTTTTAGAGAAACGTAGATATTGATTTTAGATGTCAAGATAATGTTTTCCAGAGGGGCACGGCCAACGCGCTGCAAGGAAATTCAGGTGGTGATGTTAAGATACACGGTTAGGGGTTTTCAAAAACTTATTCACTTTCAAAAGACGAAAACTTCACCCAAATATTTTGGGGATTCGGGTTGACGATTCTTTTAGCTCATCTTGGAGACAAATCATGCCTGAATTTCTTTATTCTGATACTTCTAAAATAAAACTAGAAATTGTGCTTGGAAGTTTGAAGTTACCTCTCTCTCTCTCTCTCTCTCTCTCTCTCTCTCTCTCTCTCTCTCTCTCTCTCTCTCTTTTTCTTTAGACAATTTCATTATCTCTTCTCTCTCTCTCTCTCTCTCCTCTTCTCTCTCTCTCTCTCTCTCTCTCTTTCCCCCTTATACTGTAGTACTGTATCGACCAATGCTCTCACATATGAGAAAAGCGTATAAACCTGTAATCGTCTTAAAACATGGTTCTATTACTTTCATATTTTCTACATTGAAATGGTTTAGTATTCTCTTAATGCTTGCATTTTCCTTTATGGCCTGTCGATCCTATGCCTCTTCTTATACCAACTTTCATCATATATGGGCTAGATAAGGATATTGGGGCCAACCTTTGAAATATATAAAAAGATTTAAAATGCAAAACAAATACAGACCAAGATTGTCGACCCCATGAAAAATAGTTTAAAATGGAAAAGAAAATGGATATAGACAATAGTGCTTATGGTAATTACAAAAATACATGAGAAAAGTAAACAATATTATTCAGAATAACATAAAACATTAAGAACAATAAAAACGTTGATTTTCAGAGCAATACAAAATGATAATAACAATAATAATTATTAGTAGTAGTAGTAAGAAGAAGAAGAAAGGACGAATACAGCAATTGGTTTAGAAAGGAATGCAAATCAATCTTCAATATAAAAATAATGGAAAAAAACCCACCTATTCTCAAAACAATGCAGATTTTCAGAGAGATAAGCATATACAAATTTTCAAAGAACAAGGGAATCGACATACATAATTCCACCTCTCTCTCTCTCTCTCTCTCTCTCTCTCTCTCTCTCTCTCTCTCTCTCTCTCTCTCTCTCTCTCTCTCAACGACGTGAACCTTTAGCATTTTCGGTGGAGGCGGAAAACGCAATATTACAGGCATTCCAATAAACCAAAGCTATTCGCTCCTATCACAGGAACATAATCAACTTAGATTCCGCACGAATTTTCATCGGCTTGAAGGTGGAGAAGTGATTCTTTTTTATCAAAGGTTGTGAAATAATATGCACAATGCCAATCCTTTTTTGTATTCGTTTTCTTACCTGTGAAGTTATGTTCTCCTCGAACTGAAGGTCACTGCTGACAAATACAGTGAACAGGCACCTCCCAGGGTGGCAGTGTAGGGTAGTGTTAGGTAGGTTAGTACTGAAACGCAGTGTAATTCTCTGTCCTTTTCTCTGATATTACCTATATCATTTAAGCTCTTTGTGTAAGATTTTCTCGTTATCACTGCAAGTCTGGAATTCAAAACTTAGCGCTGGCTGTTTTGAACACCCCTGCCCGTCTCAGTCTCTACAAAAGTAATACAACACTTAAATACAATTACAACACCTTCCACTGCATTTCACTTAAACCTTGAGAACCATGCCATGCAGTTGTTACAATTAAATTTCATTTATTTTATCACAAATTCGCCAGAGTTCATTTTAGAATAAATAAGCCATTACCGAACGAAAGGTCACTAGTGCGAGTATGGGTACGTGCGCATTAAGCATGCGGGCACGAGATGTGTGGTAATGGTGGCAGACGTCACTTTCC
>NC_087212.1:50738332-50750832 GCF_015104395.2 Macrobrachium nipponense
ATTAGAAGGCCCCGTATGGAAAATTCAAGCAAAGTTATTTACAAATAACCATTACTTTTTAAGATGAACAGCATCAACTGCATACAAAATCCGTAAGCCTCGTTTACACTGTCCTTTCACATTTACAGTTTCGAAGTTCAATGATAGGTCTAGCAGACATAAACCTAAACGTAAGTCGGCATATAGCATATGTAAAGCTATTTGCAAAATATGAAGTATGTAGGTTGTCTGATAAATTTATGGACTCCTTTAATAAAAGAAGTTCCGCTAATTACATCACATCGATAATGAAAATACCTTCAAAGTTTAAAAAAGGGTGTTTTTTTTTTTTATCCATTATATCTATGATAGACCTAACATGCATTAAACTATACGGAAGTAGGCACATGGCAAATGGAAAACTGATTGCAAAATATGAAAGTTGTAGGTTATTTTATAAAATCATAAACTGCTATAATTTAATAAATTACTCTTATAACTTCACAGTTATAATGCCTGAGTGGAGTTGGCTTCTCCCGTCTACGCGTGACATCACAAGGAGAAAAATATATGTCTCGCGAATTTTTATCTGCTTTTCTTTTTCTTTGCATATGAAAAATATTTCGGATTATGAATTAAGAATGATTCTTATTTTTCAACATACGAAACAGAAAATAAATCCAACAAATGTTTTCAAAGCAGACTGCTTATTTCTCATGTGACTCTTTTGATTAGTTTAAAGCAACGTTCGGTTCGAAATGTTACACAAAACTTCGTCTTCGTTGAACTGTGTGATTGGTAATCTATAGACAAGGAAAGTTGTTCTTTTTGTGCATCTCGAGGAAATAATCTATGAAATGGTGAACGAAAACTTCTGGCGGGCCAGGTCAAAACAAATTTCTACGACGATACATACTTCAAAATACTTCTACGTAAGATCACATTTTCCCACCAGCAAACTTTGGAGCCTGCAAAATGCAAGGCCTCTGATAAAAGTGATAATGAAAACAGAAAAGGATAACAAAATAGTGAGGGTTGTGCATCAGTCCCCATTCCCAATCCGGCCCGGTGGGATAAACTACAAACCACAGTCGGCGGGACTTTGTGGCCACAAAAGAAACCGAACGACCATGCCAATCCATCTCGCAGCGATATCCTTTGAATGCTGCTCGTTCGGGGAAGGAAGAGAGAGAGAGAGAGAGAGAGAGAGAGAGAGAGAGAGAGGAGGAAAAAATCGCTCCAACTCTCCTATATCTGTTAAGACGAAGGGCTGGCCGAGAAGCAAAGAGGCCCGCTCAAGTGTGTGTGTCCAAGTTGTAGGAAGGTATTCTTGAGGAGGAGAGGGGGGGGCGCCTAGAATGAAGGACGACTGAGAGACAGATCGTAGCCCTCCTCCAGATCCTCTTCCTTCGTGTCGATGGCCATTCCATCCATCAGGCAATAATACCTTAGCTGTCCATATTCTATTACCAGCCACCAGACGAAACCATTTCGAGAGGCACACACAGACGGGATAAAGGAGAGACACGGACGTAGGGAGAAGGAAAGATGGAAGGGGTGGGGGGGGGGGGGGGTGGGTTGGTGGGGGTGCGTCCGGCTAGGTTGAGCGAAAGGGGATTAAGGATGAAAGAACGGAGAGCTGGGATGTCCTAGGATGAGTATGGAAGTCGGGCCAGACTAATGGGAAGCCGCCTGGATAGAGGTAATCATGAATACTGCTGATATCAACTTATACACAAACTTCATGCGCATATCAACGCCGGTAACAGTAACTCACTAAAATTATCAAACTCATTTATTAGTTTATATTAAAATACATGGCATGGCAACAGGAATAATTGTGGTGTATTTTTAACCTCCGTCAATGAAAGCAATGGAGGGTAACGCTCTCACCCACGCGCAAGCGTGAGCTCCAATGATTTAAAAAAGGATCTTAAATACAGAAGAACGGATCTTGTTAAAATCTGTGATAGGATCATAGGATTTCATTCAAAAATCACTGACTGACAACTAACAAGCTGTATACTTTTTTATTCTCCTTTGGTATCAAAAGCATATTTACAGTTAATATCTTTCATAAGAATGAAAACTATCCAATACGACAAAATCATTAGAAAATTCCCGGTAAAATACAGATTCGCTCAGCAAAAACTGTCTCTATAAATTCAAGGTTCCTAACATTATCAAATTGCTTAATTATCCACACAAAATTCATAATATAGTCACATTTACATATATTTATACTATGGCGCTGGGAGAACAAAATTAGGCATATACTAGCTAGCGCACATCCATCGATATCAACTGGTGGGCGTGGCCATGAAAGGTGACGGCTGACGGGCAGGACAGTTACCTGTGAGATGTAATCAGTTGATCAAGAAAACAGTTATTATTCACATAATTACTTTATTTTCTTACAAAAATAAACCAGTCAAAATAACTGTACTTTACATAGGCCTTCATTTTAATACTAAAAATTATCTAAATCAATAACCATATTTGCTACATAGTCACAGTATTACAGAGACTTATGACTTCCCCTCTGTTATTCTTTAAGAAACAGTAATCTCTAAAAATAAACCATTCAGTAAAGTAACATACTTATTAAAAAAACAAAGATTTCTGCTTAAAAGCCAGGCTTATATCGCGACACACGGGCAATTTGAACATAGCCTAAATTTTCAAAAGGCAGAGAAGACATTATTTGCACTTCATATTCCTGCTTACAAAGTCTGTTATAATTGTTGATTTTAGTAGGTCTATTGGCATAAGCAGCTGAAGTAGTTAGGATGGACCTCGGTTTCAGCATCGCTGACCTCCACCTTTATCGTAGTATAAACAACTTCAATATCTAACTAATTTCAAACAATTCAATGATAAAATTGCATAAAAGTGATCATATTTATTTACCCATAAGCAAAGAAATAATGTTCATCTGTAAAGTCACAAATTTATCGGTACTTGAAATAATAATAATAATAAAAAAAGTTTACTACCATTTGGCAATACAAATCAAAATTATGTTACATCACTTCCCAACAGTGTGGCACTATGGAAAAAATCAACGGACAGTATTTTGATGCTAACTTTTTTTTCACAACTTGGTTAAGCATAGAAATTCCTTAAATCAAAACAAAACCCATCTTTCTTAAATATTATATCTTAGGAAGTATATACATACGAAGAACATTAGACTTCCTTTTGTGGTTATATACAAAAAGCAACTACTCAACATTAGAACTTCTATACAAATCTTGGGTTACTTGAAATTTTTCACAACAAATGAAGAGTCATTATGCATGTAAATTGTTCATTATTAAAACAAAGTAAATTTCACTTATATCAATCATTACCTCCCTTTCCTTGAGAAATAAATAAAATAAAATAAATGCAGCTAGCATTACCTAATACCAACTGTTCATTATGAAAAATTTAACATGCTTCTTATTCATAAATCAAGCTTTATTTATGCATAATTACATTCTGTTGAACCATGCTCCGGTAGCCCCAGGCCTAAGGAGGTCGTCTTAGGGCCCTTTCAAACTATGTCGTACGTAAATGCGACACGATGTCGGACCTACATGCGACTAGCAGTCGACTATTATCTCTAATGTACGTTTCCACACTATGTCCGTCCGGCAAATTTGCCGGTCCGGCATCGCATTACAGCCGACAGGCCCCACTGGCCATGTCCGGTGCTGCACCCAGACGCGATTGCAGTTGGCCATTGCCTTCAATACGTGTCTTCATGCGATTTTTTCCTGCATATACATGCAACAGCAGTAGACTTCCACTGCTGGTGATCGGCTACATTGGGTATTGAAATCATTTGATGGATATAAATAGTGTTATTCCCCTTGCTGAATAACCACTGGTTCCATGCAACGAAAAAACACCATACAATAATAATAATAACGATAGTGTTATTCGTAAATAAGAAAGAACTACAGGTATGGATGGCTTAAGTATAAACTACCTAGAAATGATTTACTAAATGATTTGCTGTTTTTTTTCATTAAGGTTACATATACGTTTTGATACTGAAATTATTAGGTTATCGGCAGCATATTGATATAAAAGAGGACTAAAAGCTTTTGATTTCGATATATATGATTTTTTGAGAAGTTTTTATAGTTAACACTTACGTTTTATTTACACTAATTAATGAAACAGAGAGAGATATGGATTTTTTATATCAAAGTAAAAGATTTTAGTTTTTTATATAGATATATCAGTTTATACTTTTGATAAATAGAGATGTTTCAGCTAACACTAGTTGTTTTCATATCTCCTTTTTAATTTCTATATGGAAAAGCAAATTTACAAGGAAAGGTCCATATTATTTCCTCTTACTTGATGGTAACTGCCAGTTGTTGTGCTAGCGAAATATCATCTCTGAATATCGTATTTCTTTCAGCAACTGGTCATGTAGACGTGACAAGAATTCCTCAAAGGTTGTTTTAGACATTCTGAAGTAATTGAAAAATTTATCATTATCTCTCTTCAGCTCCTCGAAAATTGTGGCAAATGCGCCATACAAGTGCGTTTGTGTATTCAAAGGGTGTACCAGGTGAATTCTAGGTTTTCTCTTCTTTTTTCTCAAATGTAATAAATAAAGACAATAATTTTCTCCTCCTGTCCATCTATCTAGTCACCACTACAGGCTGAGAGCAGACTGCATGCGCTTGTCAAAAATTGGATCACTTTGTACGGCAGTCGGACAAATGTACGATTTGCGCAATTTTGTGTCGCATTTAGATCCGGCACTGCAATCGGATCTTGGTCCGACAAGAATCGCATAAGTGTGAAAGGGCCCTTACTCTTACTTATATCCGGAGAAGCAACGCGTGAGTGTTATAGTGAAAGAACTAAGAAAAATTAGATGAAAACTGGCAGACTGCAGATTTTTCATTGAAGTAACTAAGAATCAATTTGGAGTAGCTGCGATTACTGGCTTCACATTGAATGCAGAAGGACAGAAGTTACATTTGATTTTATGGAAGAGGTAATGGAACATATAAAAATATTCAAGTACAATGCAACAACTGAAGGACTTGAACGGAACACGAGTAAACAAAGGCAGATATGCTAGACCGTCCTGCAGAAGATTTGAGGAATGAAATACGGATAACGAAAGACGACCTAAAGCATACTTCCAAAGGAAAAGCAATAAAACAGCCAATACTTTAGAAACAATCTTATAACACCAATTGTCAGCTCTTCAACACCTGTTAGCTTTTGAGTTAAAGAGAGGCTATACCAAGGTCCATCCACCTGAAGAACCATACTCATTACTCATTGCCTCAGGTTTTTTCACTGAAACTACAATAGTGTATGCGAATATTGCTCATCTGGTGATTCGCCTTCATTTTTTTTCTCTCTCTCTTTTTCTGTCTTAATAATATTTTCCTTATTATTACATTTCTAGATAAAATAACTATATCACTTTCATATTCACAGAAAATCCTGTGAGAACCTAAGTCCCGAAATGAAAAAATCTGCCTGTAACTTTATCAAGAGTATAGTTGGCTCGCCTGACTAAAAGCTGTAACGCCACAGTAAATGACAACATGAATCGCCTTTAAAAGTCGTCTTTTGAAATCAGTAGATGAATATTGGTTAAAAGCCTACAAGCCCAGCTGATAGCAGGCCCCTGGAGGATTGAATTAACGCAGCTAAAGGCTCCATTAGGCAAAGATCTGTTTTATGTTAAATCAAAGGAGCGTCAACGAGGCGCCCAGAAGATTAAGTTTACTAATACCGTTGTAGGTAATGGCAAAGCTGTTCACAAAACAGCAAATCATAAGATAAATAATCCATCGTGACATATCCTTTCTCCGAAACGCAACGCAAGCAAAATTCCTAAATACAAAATGATTATGAGGCTTAAACGTTTTCGCTTGGAAAATTGCAGGGTTAGAGAAATATGTGATCATATGTGATACTGAACCTTCCTAAAGGAGGCTATAGTATCACGTAATCCATTTTGTTTGTATGGTAAGAATAAACCATTTCCAAACGCATTATTGAGAAGGATCACATGTCGGGCAAAAGCTTCAGTATTTGACTTCGTTGTTCATTTCGGAAAAGGACTCGCATCATCACCAAAATCTGATGGATCGGCTCATGGCTCCGGTCAGTTTTTCCTCAACATTTCATAAACATTTCTATTTCTTTCGCTGCAGATGTGGATCTACTTTAAATTGTACTTCAAGCAGTGACAAGATAAATGTGCACCTACAGGGGCTTCGGTACTCGCGCTCAAAAATTTCGTTCTCGAATGAAAGAACCTTTTCTTCAGAGTCTGGACATACGTTTACATTGATTGCGTGTCTCTCTTTAAAAAAAAATGATGATAAATTGAGAAAGGAACTGAGAATGTCGAGCATCAATTTTTCAAGTGGATCAGTAAATAAAAATGCCACAGTTACAGAAAAAAATTATTTTCCCCAACAGAGCCGACTGTTTTCTCCTGAACAAAAGATATCACAACGTAATGAAAAAATGAAAACTGCGCTGCAAATGCAGCAGAGGCCAGTTAGGAAAAATAAAATAAATCTAACAAACTAAACTTATAATTTTTTTTTCAAGCTTAAATAAAAACCAAGGTTCAAAAGGAGGGAAGAGGCGGGCCACATATAAGCTATTACCCTGGGAATAACTTAGTTCCTGGGGGAATCAAGTTTGACCGGACCTGGCTGGAAAGAACATTAATTAATCCTGGTTGGAGGCAGAGTGGATCCGGCCGTGTTGCTACTTTGTCCAACTCAAAAAGCCATAGGTTCGAGCCCTGTTCAGGTGGGAGGACTCATCATAACACTTGCCAGTTGATTGCTCGTTATCACTCTCTCTCTCGCAGACGAATACATGTATATATACACACATTATATAGAATGATATATATATATATATATAGTATATATATATAGTATATATCTATATATATATATATATATATATATATATAGATATAGATATAGATATAGATATAGATATAGATATAGATAGATATAGATATAGATATAGATATAGATATAGATATATATATATATATATATATATTCAGTCGATACAAGGTGAAGGACAATCCTTTATTCCCATTATATGTATTTTTATTGTCGCGACGTTTCAAGACATAAAAGTCCCATTATCAAGCTAAAAAAACAGATAAAACAAAAGTTAAAATCACAAACTCGGAATACATATTAAATGCTTAAAAAGTTAACAAATATAAAAAGCAAGTACAAGAGTATGGAGGAGTCAATAACATAAGGTGCTGAAAGCACAGACCTAGTAACAATTCGGGCCGGGTCAGCTTCGACTTGAACTCACGAGAGATACAGAGGTGTTGAGGAAGACTGGGTGTTTAACTGCGGAACTGAGTTGTTTAATGAAAAGTGATTCTAAAATAGCTAAATGCAGTTCGTTAGAGGCCAATCCCCTAACGAACAGCATTTAGCTATTTTAGAATCACTTTTCATTAAACAACTCGTTCCGCAGTTAAACCACCCAGTCTTCCTCAACACCTCTGTATTTCTCGTGAGTTCAAGTAGAAGCTGACCCGGCCCGAATTATCACTATAGTCGATTTTTTTAAACCTGGCAAACTTGTACTTAACTTGCACTTAGCTGCTTGTCGCTGATTGGATGAATGTCGTGTTGTCCGAATCTCTCTGTTTTGTTTTCACACTGTTTCAGAATTGTGATTATACGGCCATAGATTGAGATAAGAGCCAAATTATGTACTGTTATGTAAATACCAGTTGTAATAAACTTAAGTATTGAGTACTTACATACCAAATTATTATATAATAGTTAACAGTTATGAAGCAACACTCTCCGAAGCTGTAGACTTGAAATATGTTTCAAACGCGTGAACTTTAATGTTTAAATTTCTAGCTAGATTTTTAGTGCAATCGTGCCATTGATGGTTTGGAAAAAAGCAAAACGTATTTATTGTACATTGCTGAAGGTTGTATAACGCCTAAGAACAAAATACTATAGTAGAAAATGTAAGCTTGCCGAATATTTGGGGAGTTGAGAAAAGAACAGCCGGCGAGTTGTCGTCTGCTGCACACACCGCCATCATCAATCAGCTTAGAATCGGCTATCGAGCAGTTTGCTCACTGTCGTCGATTTCACCTATTTCAGCCATGGCCACAAGACAATATGGAACAAAGCAGAGATGAAGGCACTTCAAACACCAGGCATATTCATGCTGCTGGCAGTAGGCTTACCAGTCAGTGCTGTAATATAATAATGAATGTTTTCAATGTTTCACTTCACAGGGCCCTAGCAAGACAATGAAAGAAATCATTAAGGCGACAGCAACAGCAACTAAAGTTTTGAAATGCAAAAAATGAACATTATGATATATAAACATCTTTATTATTTTATGAAGACAAGAACACCACAAGCCGCATTTGAACCTCCCGCTGAGAGTACGTCAACTTTCTGTCAACCCCGAGGCTGTTCCTCCCACAACTCCTCCACCCCAAATTTTCTGACAAGCTTACATTTCTACGATAGTATTTTGTTCTTAGGCGTTATACAACCTTCAGCAATGTACAATGAATATGTTTATTTTTTCAAACAACCAATGGCATGATTGCACTAAAAATCTAGCTAGAAATTTAAACATTAAAGTTTATGCGTTTGAAACATTTCAAGTCCACAGCTTCGGAGAGTGTTGCTTCATAACTGTTAACTATTATATAATAATTTGGTATGTAAGTTCTTAATACTTAAGTTTATTACAACTGGCATTTACATAACATAACATAATTTGGCTCTTATCTCAATCTATGGCCGTATAATCACAATTCTGAAACAGTGTGAAAACATAAAAGAGAGATTCGGACAACACGACATTCATCCAATCAGCGACAAGCAGCTAAGTGCAAGTTAAGTGCAAGTTTGCCAGGTTTAAAAAAATCGACTATAGGTCTGTGCTTTCAGCACCTTATGTTATTGACTCCTCCATACTCTTGTACTTGCTTTTTAAATTTGTTAACATTTTAAGCTTTTAATATGTATTCCGAGTTTGTGATTTTAACTTTTGTTTTATCTCTTTTTTTAGCTTGATAATGGATTGTCCTTCACCTTGTATCGACTGATGTCTACTGCTTGATAGAACCGCCTTCATTTTAACTATATATATATACATATATAATATATATATATATATATATATATATATATATATATACACACACACACACACACACATATATATATATATATATATATATATATATATATATATATAGATTATATATGATGGATAGATTAACTTATGTTCATGACCCAAATGATAAAGAGGGTGTGAGCTTGATCGAACGGAAATGTACGTAAAAAGAAAATCACAACCGTGATAATATTGTAGTTATGGTATTTAAAGATGAAAAAAACTGATCCCAAACAATGACAATACCAGAAGAAATCTGCAGTCCTGCTTCATTTTCCCTGACTTGTAACCTCTTATCTTTTAAGAGGTGTAGGAATAAAGCCACTTTATCTTAATACTTGTTGTGGCACGTTGATGTGTTTGGCCTTTGCATAAGTTGTGGACGAGAAAAAAGGACCTTCCAGAGTCTTTCCTTTTGTGTATAAATATGAAGCTCATCAATATGATAGAGGGGGCGTTAATCTCACTGGGCATTCCTTGATGCCATGTGCCAAGGACAAAAGTGGTGTCTTCTATAGCAATAAGGGTGGAATAATGTGGTCTAGTCCGTCTTTATTTTCAAAGATGCCGGCAAATACCCTCACCTCACTGAGTCGAACCTATATTGGCAGAAGCTCCTGGTACTCAACAATCACCAGAGGTTACAACTCAAACGCACTGGCCTATCAGAAGCAAGACAGAACCTTCAACAATATCGGCTGCGGATATTTAGCCAGCAATTACAGGTGGCTAATATCCGGGAGAATAAGATTCTGAAGACCTTCATAATTCACAAATACCTCCAATTGCCAAACACCCCACTTTTAGTGTGGAAGCCATATAATAGAAATTAGCTATTATTACAATAGTTCACTTCACTGAATTCTTTACCCAGTTCTTAGGATTTCAGAGCACACTAAGTTCTATATACTAAAATAAAATTTCCTGCCCTTATTTCCAGCAAAATAAAGGAGGCCTTGCTTGCATTACGGACTGAAAAATATAACCACAAAAGAACACTACCTATCATTTATGAAGCAGTCTTAACCACGTTCGACTTCAGGGTCATGAGGCACCGCTATTGACTACTCCATCACCATTCACCTCGTAACCGATGAAAAGAACAAAATCGCCTCATGGCAAATGAGAGAACAGGTAATAATGCTATTTCCCTGCTCCACATCAATGCCTGGTGCTGATAGTAATCAGACCCAAAAACACCAACCGATAAGCCTCGTTGTCATATTCTAGTAAAGGCAATAAAATCTAATTACCCGCAATTTATGGATCTATAAAACGAAATTGTTAAACAAACTGCATCGCTGCATGTCAGTGCGCTATAATTTCTCGTATCACTAACCTTCAATAAACGAGCCTTAATGCTCTTTCTGCTACTGCGGACCGTCATCGAGTAGGGGTGTGGCCAACTAATTTCACGGAGATGAAATTCAAGAGAAACTCCAAACACTGCTTACAAAAAAAAAAAAAAAATAAAAAGTTTACCCTATATTTATCGTGTACATTTTCCCCCAATAAGCTCCTTACAGCTGGGCTGAAATTCAACAACTGATAATATTGTATGTTTCCATCACACCCCTGCTGTCTTTATGCTGAACAATTTGGCCGTAATTATAAAGGAAGTGGTTTCAAATAAACGAGAGCGTGTGTACAAAGCATAAAAGAGATCATATCTTAAACAAGCTAAACATGCGCCGAAGTTTCTTCGACGCATTTGAGTTTTCTGTGCACCGTAAAATAAAGGCAATCGAAAATAGATCTATCCTTTGGTGGTCTCGGTATAATGCTGTATGAGCCATGGCCCATGAAACTTTAACTACGGCCCGGTGGTGGCCTGGTCAATGTCGTTGCCAGACGCACGATCATGGCTAAATTTAACCTTAAATAAAATAAAAACAACTAAGGCTAGAGGGCTGCAATTTGGTATGTTTGATGATTGGAGGCTGCATGATCAACATAACAATTTGCAGTCCTCTAGCCTCAGTACTTTTTGGGATCTGAGGTCGGAGAGAAAAAGTGCGGTGCGAACTGACAAAGCCGACACAATAGTTTTATTTCGAGAAAACTAAAACCAGACAAACAAAAAAACAACTGCCGACAGCAGGCATGTGACATGTGAAAATCAGGAGGCACACCTATTGAGAACATGCGTGGCACATTGCAGGCGAACTTTAAACCTTGCTCCCAAGAGTAAGCGGTACCACCCAGCCTACCGCTACCACTCGAAGCAACTGTGCGCATGAGGCTAGTAATCCCACCTCTACAGAATTGCTGAGAACCAGAATACGTTACCTTCTGGTGCCATCCCCTCAACGGCAAAAAAGGCATATATTTTATTTTTATGCAGATACTATGTCGGACTGTATTTCAGTAATTGCTTTCCATCTCGTCTTTTTACTCTTTTTACTGCACAATGAAAATAGGAAAGACAAGAATCCCCACATTGCTGAGAACCAGAATACGTTACCTTCTGGTGCCATCCCCTCAACGGCAAAAAAGGCATATATTTTATTTTTATGCAGATACTATGTCGGACTGTATTTCAGTAATTGCTTTCCATCTCGTCTTTTTTACTCTTTTTACTGCACAATGAAAATAGGAAAGACAAGAATCCCCACAGAAAGACATTAAAATTAAGGTAACAAAGCCAAAAAATACACACATTCAGCAAAATTTAATTGTAGAATTCATTTCTCTCGTTCCTAACATTCTCAAATACCAAAACGTTGTTTACGTTAACGAATGCCTATCACCTTAACTGACTGGAAAATTCCCTTTTCAAAGGCAATGTTAAATATTTAGCTTTCCTGACACACGGGAATTAATACTCTTCAGTTTTATGCGTAATACCCATTGCATCCTAGTGACTCCAACAGTTTACAAGCCTTTTGAGGGGAGAATTCTAATCTATAGAAACCTCTAAAAGTTCCGATATCACGATAAATATTCCTCAAGTTCCGAAGTTAACAAACATGACTGAAACTGGAATGAGAGCAAAACAAAACACGGACATACTCGTAACTCCGACCTTAGCACAACATCCGCTTAAAAATATGACCAAAAGAGCTACGTACGGTCTAAAGTCTACCGCGTGATTTAATGAAGGCTCTTTATGCCAAACCGACAATAAAGATAACCGAATTATCGATTCGACTATAATTCTTTGAAGAGACAGAGAGAGAAAGAACTTAATACCCGGAATAGCTTCATTATGAAACATTACGACGGGAATTGAGGAAATTACAAACGCTGTCTCTCTTTCCGCTAACGATTCAGGAACGGAAAATGCATTCCCGAAGTAAAACCACAAATGCAATAAGTGATTCAGGTTCGTTCAT
>NC_087212.1:50755832-50763332 GCF_015104395.2 Macrobrachium nipponense
ATAACTTCCCTATTAAAAAGCAAGCATCTTACATAAAAAACACACAAAAACAAAAGAGAGCCAAACTAGAAAATCACGAGTAACAATAATAATCAAATAGGGACAAGGGCCAATCATCCATGCCCTTCAACTTCTCCCCTATTTTATCTATTCGTTACAAATTAACCACTAAATCACTACGACGTTGAACCTCAATTAAGTTCAGTTTCAATCTACGACCCATTCTTCATAAACCCCGAGTGTAAATCCCCTAACAACGAGTTATAAATAAATCTCCCGCCCCCCTTCTCTCTCTCTCTCTCTCTCCAGCAAGCAAAATCCTTTATGTTGGCGTGGGTCCTTCGCAGCTCTCCATGGGAGGGGAGAGGGGGTTATCACCCCCTCGGGATTACTCCCCTCCCCCTCTTTCCAACACTCCCAGTACTCCCCATCTGTCCAATATCGCTGGGAAACAAAAATCAATCTGGATTTTACCGCTGTTACAATATACGGGTTTTCATGCTAAATTCAAAGGTCGAGAGTAAATTCAGCGATACTGATGGATAGCGATGGATTGAAGATATGTAGATATACGAATCCCGGAGAGATGCGGGCGAGCGAGCACGCGCCTGCCTTGTAGGTCATAGGTTTTCGTTCTTCATGTCTGATATATTTTTTTTTCTTACTTTATAAACTCCTATGAAATTTTGTCCTCCAAGTTAACCATGCTCCTTGCATACCAGGCTCTAAGCTTCCGTAAAACCTTTTATTCTGAAAGCTATCGTCGGTCTCCGTCTCCTTAGCATTAAATATATTCGATGCCATTTCCTTGTGCTTTCCTTTCCTGTTATGATCCATTCTAACATCAAACTACTTTCCTGTTGATTTTCCCATCACTCTGAACAGCATTTCTAAATATTTTCCTCTCTCTTTTATAACTTTTTGCCATGGTACTCCTATCCATTATTTCTGCAAAAAGGTAAGTTTATGTAAATAAGATTTAAAATAGATCTGCTGCAAGTGACAACAATGTTTTACGTTTATTTTCTGTTTTTCAACACTTGAAGACATACAATCGTCTGCCTAAAGAGGAACTTGGCAAGTACAAAGGCGTCTCTCTCAGAGTGTCTCCCTCTCGACAAAAGTCATTCTGAGCAGCGTTCTCGCGAGTTGGCTGACCGTGTTAAATCCGTTCTTTCTCGGCCGAATAACACCGTACTGCGTCAAGACTTGACTATTAATTTCCTTTGATCCCCAAACTCCGAAACTCTCGACTAACGTCAGAAAGTCAAGACTGTTTTCTACTTCTGAGACGCCGTTGGTCCTTCGCCTTCAAAGGAATTAAGACGGTGCATTAATACTTAATCACTTTGTCTTTGCTAAACTTTCATGGATTTATCACTGCCTGCCCTTGTGTTAGGATATGACAAAAACGAAATTACACACAAACACACACACACACACACACACACACACACACACACACACACACACATATATATATATATATATGTATATCTATAGAATATAATATAATAATTAATAATAAGATTCGTTTTAAAAATTTCCCCCAATTTCCCCCGAGGAATTCCAGCCCTCAGCAAGTCTATAGGGATGAAGTTGCTGGCCCGATGGGTACACCTCCTCTTTTTAATATTCTTTTTTTCCCTCTCCAACCGACAGGTGAACGGCAGGGCAAGAATTGAGACGCCGACCTTGAAAATGTGAACTAAGTGATTTATTTTATATACAACCTATAGCTTGTTTATGTGTAAATGTATGTATCTACCTCTATATATATATATATATATATATATATATAATATATTAATATTATTATATATTATATATATTATTATTTATATGTATATTTATATATAATGTATATGGGTCACAGTAATAAGGTGGCTAGGATGCTCTTTATCCATCAAGAGGTTCCAGGTTTAACACGGTTTCCTTGCTATAGACTTCAAAAGGCCACTCCTGCCATATATACATACGTGTGTATACATATATGTACACGCATACATATGTGTATAATATTACAACCATTAATCATTTACAAAGAAAACTGTATATCACTCGGCCTTAGTTATGTTCGTAATTAAAATTTCAATTCATTTGTACTAGATGATTCTATCCATGGGTTTTTCTTGTTCGTGAACACAAGAATAATCCTCTTCACTTTCTATCTATAAGCAGTTGAAGGATTGTGTTTACACACCTATAATCTATAACCACTTGAGTGGATAGAGACGCAAAATAAAGTTCACCCATATCTTTTATAGCTATCAGTGTCTTGCTATATGAACCGCATTTGGTTACCGCTTGAGGATACCTGAAGACTTTCAACTGAGACAATGATCTGAATTTTTGTTAACATCTGCAAGCTTACAATAGTAATATGTGAGATGAGAGTTTATAGAATTTACAAGGAAGAATTTGGTAGGTAAAAAAAAAAAAATAGAATTACGTACCATTAAGCAAGAAGCCTGTTCGAAAGGAGACTTACAATCACATGCAGAGATCTTAACAATTTTTTCCTTTTAAAAGTAGTGCTCTTATGGCGCAGACTCTCAGACGCAATACATTTTGGCGTCTATTTGTAGTGTCTAAAATCTATTTTTATGATGTTCCAATACAACGCATTTTACACAGGGAGGAGGGATGCAAGCTACGTCTACCCTCCTCCCCCTGTAACACAAACAAACAAACGGTAATTCCAATCGGGAACTCACTCAAAACATTTATTTTATTCACATTTTGCTCATTTTGAATCTGGTATTTTCTTCCCTCCTCTGCATTTCCCAAACCAATCAGCATGAGAGAGAGAGAGAGAGAGAGAGAGAGAGAGAGAGAGAGAGAGAGAGAGAGAGAATTGCTGCCAAGTTGTAGGGTTCGTGATAGTAATTGCTTTTTCACGAGATGTGTAACTATACTCTCCATGTATCTATCTGTGTCTGCGCATCGTAATCAATGATAAAAAGCAAACAAAACGAACTGCACAGAAATAGGTTCGTTGTGTAAAATACAAAAATACATACAAGATCTTAAGGGCACAAATCCTTTTATTTTACAAACACAGGCGCCCCTTCAGCTAAAACCTCCGTTAGCGTTGGCAGCTAATGTTATTTTCTGCAAGTGACTTAAATCCGCGACTAAGACTTCTAAAAACCGACTTAATTATGAAAACCGACGCGAGAATTCAATTTCGCTTTTGTGTGTTATTCATGCATTTTCACTTGCATCTCCAGACCTTTTCGCTGCACTGCTTCAAGATTTTCATAACTAATTTTACGCTTTTACGCTGGTTCCTGAAGCTCGTGTTTTTCGGGTTTTCGCGCTAGGCAAACACCGCTCTTTTCATTCTGAAGGCTTACTTCATATCAACTCATTATGAGGCTATTAAGTTCTTGAAGAATTCACATTGTAAATGCATGCATTCAAATACTAAGAGTGAATAGTATAATGTCATTGAATATATAATGGCAAACACAAAAGCAAATACATACATACATACATACGCATATATAATAATATATATATATATATATATATATATATATATATATATATATATATATATATACTTGATGTGTGTGTCAACATATAAGCTACTGTAAATGTTTAATAACTATAAATTTCATAATTTAAAATCCACTATGGAAGAAGAAAGAAAACGACAGTTAAAGACCTTTCGTGGGGGCCTCTTCCGCCTTAAAGACACCTGTGGCAATGTGGGTTAAATACCATGGAAAGCCGTCTCATTCTGTTTTCTTTCATCTTCATTCGTAGATCATAACTCATAAGTGTATATCATACATATCCTTTTATATATTGAGGTAGAATATACATTTATATATGTATTATTATTATTATTATTATAATTATTAGTGTATGTTATGTATGTAGTATGTTTATATATATATATATATATATATATATATATATATATATATATATCTACAAAGAGAGAGAGAGAGAGAGAGATGTTATAAATGCATGTGCACACAAGTGGATTACAGATCGACCAGAAAAAGGATCCCCCCAACCCCACCTCTCTCTCTCTCTCTCTCTCTCTCTCTCTCTCTCTCTCTCTCTCTCTCTCTCTCTCTCTGACTTCACAGGACTTTGAAGGGAAAGTTGCCCAAGCACTGCTCAGCCAAAGAAGGTCCAATTTCACACTCTTGCAAACAATGAGACTTGAATTTCATGACTGGGTGTTCACGCCACGTATTGTTTCGCCTCTAAGAATTAGCCAACGCTCGCACAAGCGTTGCCCAAAATGATACAAGCCCTCTGCAAGCTTGAGCCAGTATATTATCAATGACAAGATCAATTATTCACGTAAAATTAATAGTATTCAAATGAAGCTCGTTCAAAATATCACAGACTTGATACTTTGCGCATGGGATTTTCCAAGTACCTCGAACGAAATGAGTAATTTCATTAGATTTACATAATTTACAAACATCCACCCCAAAACCCCTACTATGAATATTGACAAGGTATCAGGGCGTCCATACCTACAGGTATGGATGAAGCAGGTAATTCCCGATCCAATTCAGTGACAATTTTCTTTGCTAAATTTGGCACTTTCACATAGCAGACTAATGTCTAGGACACATATGTGACATGATTACCAGTTTACGTATAACCTTTTGACATACTTCACATTATAATGATATACTGTGATATCTGAAGTGATTCAGTAGAAATTAGCTGACGTCACAGCTGCTAAGGTCATTGACATCGATTCTGGCAGGGGGAGAGAGAGAGAGAGAGAGAGAGAGAGAGAGAGAGAGAGAGAGAGAGAGAGAGAGAGAGAGAGGAATACACATCAGATAATGACGCGCTTTTGATGTCCTTCCGACGTTGATGACCACAAACGGTGAGTAAATAATGGCTTCTGAATATGAGTAAAAGAAAAATAAAAGAGAAAAAAACGGGTGAAAACTATTAATAAAAATTACGAGAATGTGACATATTAGAGCGGAGATGATCAGGTGAGAGAGAGAGAGAGAGAGAGAGAGAGAGAGAGAGAGAGAGAGAGAGAGAGAGAGAGAGATTTACTAAACACAAGGGGTTTAACTGCATAGTAGTGAATGGGAGAAAGATCTAGATTTTAGTTAATGTCAGATTAGAGATGGTAAAATAGAACTTAAAATAAAAACCACTAAACGCAAAAGTTTACGTTTTCTGTAAATTATAGGGGTCGACTTTCTACTGATTAGTTTTTTGTAGTGTTATATTAAGCAGCTGAGCCTACGGGGATTATTTGGCAAAAGGATTTTTTCTTGATTTATCAATACTAACAATAAGGGTAATCTACAAAGTTGTCCAAACATTAATCTATGCAGTGGTCCCTAAATTAAGCTGAATTCTCAGTATAGGACGCCTAAACCAAACGTGCCTCGGCAAAAAGAAGTAAATTCTAGACACACTGAATCGAAAAGATTCAACATCAAAATAATATTTTCGAAAGGTTTAAAAATCCGAAAGAGAAATATGAAAAACAGGTTCAATTATGAATACATAACTACTCTATCATTATTACAGAATATTTTCTGCTCGCACGGTGACAATCACATGCCCACCAATTGCCAAGGAAATCCCCCCCCCCCCCCTTCCCCCAACAATTACGAACGTATATTTTCTGAGACGATAACGAATGTCAACTGTTTCTCTTTTTAAAAAGTGACTGTGCTCTGCAATCGAAAGTGGGCGGTGCGAACTAGCCTGTAATATCGTGCGGGGCTGATTTTTAATCATAACAAAAACATGCACCAGTGGCTATGTCATAATAACCATGGCGTTTCCATACCATTTTTTTTCCTACCTTTGCTTTCCCATTTATTTTGCCATTTCCTTCCCCACCCCATTTCCCCTTCCCCCTCCCCCCCCCCCCCCCCCGCCCCCCCCCTTTTTTTTTTTTTATAAATACCAATTTAATGTAAACGTGACACCATGAGCGTTATTTCAAAGTAATATTCACGCTGGCAACAGTTCTCTCAAAACAGTCCGATAGACAGCCGATGGTGCATCGTCTTTAACAGATGTAAGTGTAAATACACTTTCAAATGAAAACTCCAATATAACTGGTATACTGATTCTACACATTTCAAATAACAACAATTTTTTGACACTTCCTATTTATTTCAGATTAAGTTGTCACATAAAGTTTGATAATTATAAAGAAAACCGGTGAAAAAATCTCGCAAATTTCTTCTACAATAGATATGCAAAGTATTTTTTTTTATGGAGGGGGTTGTAATTCACACGGAATCTTACCGAATTAACTCCCACCCATAGGCAAAAGTAATCCCAATATTAACTGGCAGCAAAGTACTGCTAATACTAACAGCCAGTAATCACAGGACAAAAATCAGATTACACACGAGCAGGTAAGTACCAGAATTGACTTAACCATGATCCCAACTGCGTATAGGAAAGTTTCAAAATTATCTAAATATATTACGCATTATGCTAAACGCATTACACATTACCTTTAATTCTCAATCATTTATTAGGCGTGAACTGAATATAGTCTCCATAATGACTGGCATGTACAATTCGATACCACGCAAATCATTACCCAGTTCTCTAAATATATCGCATTCACCCTTGAACCTCCACGAAAATACTCTTTCGTTGATACTGGAAAAAAAATGGTTCTATTCAAAACGAGAGCCTGACTTTTTAGCAATTCCTTCTTCACACTTGAGTTCTAACCAACTGAAAGCAACAGTTTTTTTTTATTTTTTTATCAGACTGGGATTAAACCCAGAAATAACATCCTTATATTGAGCGCAATTTATACGGCACCCATATATTTTTTTAGTCTGTGTAACACGATATACTGAGGGGAATAAACTCACGTTTAGAGATCACGCTGAAAGTCAGTTGTCCGGCCAGAAACCAGCGTTTCGCACCAATGCCTCCTATATATGTAGCCTATGCAGAATTGAATTTATAGTTGGTTTTGATTTTGTGGGCCTTATGCAAGACAGCACAGGCTTAGTAACGTGTGCAATGGGTGTGGAACTGGTGTGGACCTCTGAAACATCTCACCCAACAGAAACGAAATGTAGAGAAGAAAACAGTAAATACAAAAACAAGATAAACAAACAAAAAGCGAAACCACTCTGTTATTTCAGAAAAACAAAGGCAGTCAAGCAAGTCGTTTCTAGAGGAGAATTACAGAGATTGTTCTTATGAGTAACACTTAACATGATTAAAGTCAATATATTTTGTTTACCGATAAGAACTATTGCAAACACGTTACGATTTCTCGAAATCGCCCTGCTACCTCTGCAATAATCAAAGTTTCGATAAACACCATTACATTCAAGGGGCAGGTATGATTGCAACTTCAAAACGCATTAGAGTGATCAAGGGACGAAATTAACGTAATTAGGTCATTAAACGCTGGGAGGCTGATCTGGTCATGCTTTCACATTATCATTAATACGGTCTGATGACAATTTACCTCACGCCGCATGATAAAAATCAGTTAAATAG
>NC_087212.1:50765832-50768332 GCF_015104395.2 Macrobrachium nipponense
GAGCACAGCTGAACAACTAATAAATCAAAGATAAACAAAAAGAAATATTTATGTTCAAAAAATAAAAAGATTTTTGTTCCCTGAGAATTAGCCCTCTATTTTTTCAGATGACTTTCCGGTGAACTAAACACAGCAAAGGTCCCACATATAAAAACAATAAAACAAAAGAGACTTAGAAGCTCCTGGAATCATTTTAAACGTCCTATATTATACGATATAAAATGTATATTACATAAACCAAATTTTTTTTTACAGAATAATATAACGAACAAAAAATATTTATCTGCGGGACATAAATACTCTCCCAACGCTCTTCTAAAAACGAAGCGAGAGAGAGAGAGAGAGAGAGAGAGAGAGAGAGATAGAGAGAAGAGAGAGAGGAGAGAGAGAGAGAGAGAGAGAGAGAGAGAGAGCAAGGTTTATTCAAGGCTGCTATGAATAAGACCTGGGAGCAGTTGCATTTTAACATGTTTTCCTCTTTTACACAACCTTCAAGGGCGACCGAGGGCCAACGATCCCCAGGACTTAATATGCTACATTAAGCAAACCTGCCTCTGGAGTATAAACATCCGAATCCCAAAACCTGATGGAATTAGAAATGAAAGTCTACCTGTAAGTACCATGAGTTGAGGGGGGAAAACTACATTATGTCTTCGCAAGGGAAAAGGGTCATAGCGCTGTCACAGAGCAAACTATTGTTTATCGCTATTCATTTATTATATTTTTTTCACAATTTTTTTAACAATTTACCATTCAGTTTTGGAAAAATGAAATAACAAAGCAAGGAAATTAAGACAACATTGATTCCTTAAAAAAATTGACATTAATCTCGGTAATGAGAATACCAAAAGGAATCTCTTTGAATATCTATTTTCAATCAATTAAACAATAAACAGATAACAAGCCGTACGAAATTTGAGAGCATGAGATAAATTATAGGAATTGGAAGACGAAGTTGATGTTTTAGATACTTTTTCCTGCACCAAATATTAGATGCCGCCCCCCCCACAAAAAAAAAAAAAAAAATGTAACGGTATTCTTATGATAGGAAGGTCACTCGCCGGACTCAAAAACTAATTGACGGTCGACATTAGGCATGGAAAATTCAACCAGAATGTCTGCTCTGAATTCGTTTCGGGTTTGGGAAAATGGTCCTTCCTTCCGTTACAGTCAAAAGAATACGTCCATTACGAACTGCAAAAAATCGCCGCTCCTAAAAGAATACGCCCGTTATGAACTGCAAAAAACTGCGGCACTTTACAGAAACCACCCTTTATGAAAGGCGTAATTCCTGATTTTTGCATTATTTACAGGTATTTTCAAACTTACTTGGAAGTTTCTGCTCTGACGATGATCCCATAAAGGGCTGATATGGAACGACGCAATAATTGATTATCTCTTCCTTCTATAATTAATCATCACCACATTCGTGTCAGCAGAGAAGAGAGAGAGAGAGAGAGAGAGAGAGAGAGAGAGAGAGAGACGAGATGGAGAGAGAGGTGAGGAGCAGAGAAGAGAGAGAGAGAGAGAACCGTATACCCTCAGGACAAGTAATCAAAAAGTACACCGAAACTTTATCTAAAGTACAGAAGTTGAACCCTTCCCAACTGTTCTGAAATAAATTGTTTCCAAAAGATTTTCCATGCCGTACTCGAACAGACATTTTGTGCAACCAAATTCAACAAATCATTTAAAGATCCGTTTATCGACATGCTTCATGGTACGTTACGTCCCAGCGTGATAACAAAATCAATGTTATTACCTCACTTTACCTGTTTGTTTTATTAAAAAACTAATTCAAACTAAATGGGAAAAAGGCAAAACGATGAACTTATTACTTCGAATAACTGGGAGTAACTAGAATTTATGTGCCCTTAAGGAAGCAATGCTTTTTTATAAGTGAGCATTTTCTAGTTCGTGTGTTACTAAATTCTCCCGAGGGTAATACACTTAAAAGTTAAGAATACCTGAGCAAGTTGAGAGTTTAACGTTGAGAGTACCTGAGCAAGTCAAGAGTTAAACATGAATAGTCCTTGAACAAGTGAAGAGTACCTGAGCAAGTTAAGAGTTAAAAGTGAAGAGTACCTGAGCAAGTTAAGAATTAAACGTTAAGAGTACCTGAGCAAGTTATGAGATAAAAGTGAAGAGTACCTCACCAAGTTAAGAGTTAAAAGTGAAGAGTACCTGAGCAAGTTAAGAGATAAAAGTGAAGAGTACCTGAGCAAGTAGAGATAAAAGTCAAGAGTACCTGAGCAAGTTAAGAGATGAAAGTCAAGAGTACCTGAGCAAGTTAAGAAATAAAAGTCAAGAGTACCTGAGCAAGTTGAGAGATAAAAATTAAGAGTACCTGAGCAAGTTAAGAGTTAAAAGTGACGAGTACCTCAGCAAGTTAAGAGTTAAACGTTAAGAGTGCCTCAGCAAGTTTTAAGAGTTAAAAGTGAAGAGTACCTCAGCAAGTTAAGAGTTAAACGTTAAGAGTACCTGAGCAAGTTAAGATTTA
>NC_087212.1:50773332-50775832 GCF_015104395.2 Macrobrachium nipponense
GGGCTTCAAATTATTAATGAGTTTTTTGTCGCTCAATTTTTCTTTGCGACCTTATAAATAAATAAATAATAAATAAATAAATAAATAAATAAATAAATAAATAAATAAATAAATAAATAAATAAACTAAATAAACTGATTAATTAATTATATATATATATGTGTGTGTGTGTGTGTGTATAAGAAAGAGAAGAGGAGGAGAGAGAGGAGAGGAGGAGAGAGAGGAGAGAGAGAGAGAGCGAGAGAGAGAGAGAGAGAGAGCTGCTGCCGAAAAAATTTACAACGTAAATGATCTCACAAAGCTTCTCGTAAATGTTCTTACATTAAAGTAATTGGTGATAATAAATGAAACGAATATCGCTATTCCTCCTCTTTGTTTCCTTCGTACCAGGGGTTAGAAAATGACACCGAGGCATCAGCCCACTGCTTGTGGCTGAATCTTGTTCAAATGCTTTCAGTACCACCCCGAACTGGGTAGATAGATACCCTTGTCGCCGTTGCCGGTCACTGCTGCTTCGACGTCAATGAGCCCAGGGAGTTGACACCAGATGATTCTTCTCAATCAGCTAATCAAAGCACTCTTGTCGCAAGCACTCGAAGCCACAATTCTAAGACCTCCTCTGCCATAGTCCGCCGGCGCCGGTGGTCTTAAATGACCTTCAGTTACCCCTGATTAGACGAGATCAACCTCACTAGTTAAACACAATGACCCGCAGTTACCAGTAATTAATTGGGATCTTCTTCAATTAACTAACAATTGCCTCCAAGAGCCTTCCCTCCAATTCAGCCATCGACTTCTTCGGTCGGTTACTCCCACGACCTCTTCCCCAGCGACACCCTCCCCCCACTCCCCCCATTCCTCCAAGAGGTAGTGGGCGAAGGGGTCTCGAGAGCCATCAGGACGCGGCACTTGAACTCACGAATCAGACTCTGGTCATTTTTTTTTTTTTAAAGAATGTATCCACGTTCGTCATTTCCCCTCGAAAAAGCATCGTGAGGTTGGCTCATCCTAAATCAACTGAGATAGTAATAATTATTATTATCAACAGAGAGGCAGAACTCCCTAAAATAATGAAAAGAAAGTTGTAAAGAACAGATCAAAACATGAATGAAAAACTAAGACAACAATAATTAACAGGTTAATAACATAGTAAAATAAATAAGACAAATAACAAATAAACTATGAAGTGAGACTCAAGTCAGCTCCCTCAACAAAAACAGAAATACGAAGATGGATAACACTTAAAGACTTTATTGATAATTCTAAAACAAATAACAATACCGATATCGTTCTGATTTTCATTCAATCTTTGAAGTGCTTTCTCATTATCATCTCGCCTAACTCTCTCTCTCTCTCTCTCTCTCTCTCTCTCTCTCTCTCTCTCTCTCTCTCTCTCTCTCTCGTGACAAACAACGCTTCAATGGATCTTATCTAAAAAATTCCAAATGATGATGAGAATGAAGACACGTAAGCGAAAAGCGTTCCCGGTGTAAGTGATGAAAAATACCAAAAACCAAGAGCACCTAAAAGCCTTCCAGACAATCAAAGGTAGAAGATACACTAAAACAACATCCACTTCAGCCTGGGGCTATCAACGTTATCTTGAATATCAGCTGTAAGTAACTTGCAGCGGATCTTAAGTGACAGGAATGAGCAGCAACAGGTCACATAATAAGACCATCGAGAAAAATCAAGAACGAATGCATCGAAGGAAAGCACAGAACACACACATTATATATATATATATATATATATATATTATATATATATAACATATATATATATATATATATATATATATATAATATATATATACACACACAAACATATATGTAAATGGGGGGATTCTCCCCCCATTATTCATAAGGTAAGCGTGACACGAAACGGGAGGCAAACCACACACACATTACACAGCTAGCTCTCTCTCTCTCTCTCTCTCTCTCTCTCTCTCGCTCTCTCTCTCTCTCTCCATTCTAACAGGTAATGAAAATGAGAGAGTTGCATCATAACATTAACGTTAATTAACAAAGAACAAATAAATCAATCAATCAAGTAATCCAGTCTTACAGACTAACTCAAAAAACCCCGTAAATGTAACATGTCTGGTCACCAAAAAGTCTACACCCCTCTGGGAATTCTTTGTCCCCCGGCATTCCAGAACCGTCTGTTTCAAAGATACAGAACACATCCCGGTAAGTACACACACAAGATTGACAGAGGTTAAAATATTGGATATCATCACAAAAATGTCAAACAGACAATAAGCCACTCTTTGGCTAAAGCACTTCAACACTTACCCAAACAACCGGACACTTAAACACTGTTAATAAAAAACTCCCGGAGAATGCCACGGCATCTTGCCTGTGACTTTGAAGCCCTCCGTCTAAATCCCCCCATAGGCTTGGGTATGAAACTTTTAACAGAAAGAGGCGCACACGCACATACGAACACACAGTTCGCTAGCGCCTCACGGTTCTAGCTGCATCCAGTTTCACAAAGG
>NC_087212.1:50780832-50803332 GCF_015104395.2 Macrobrachium nipponense
GAGGAGAGGAGAATTTCCACTGGAATATTACCGCACACTAGCGCCTACTTTGAAAACTATGGCAACCTTTTACTTGACGGAGTCCGGCGGCACTACGGACTGTTGCATTTCCACAACAACATTTTTACTAAAAACCATCTCAATTTCCTACCAATGGAAACACACATTTAAAATAACTGCATTTATTTTTCAAATAACTGTATTTATTTTTAAAAGTAAAAGTCACCCAGAAGGCTGCAAAAGGGAACCGAAAAACGCGGGATTTTCTGCATGGTGCATGACTTGTTGCCTGAAAAAAAAGTTACCACAATGCAATAAGCAGAGCATGACAAATATACTTACGAAGTGACAAAGGCTAAAAAATACAGACATGCAGCCTTCTTCAAAAGCTCACCTCGCAAATTCACATTTCGTAAACCAAGGTACAAAAGCCTAACAGGATTAAAAAAGCCTCCCGTAACAACGCCATCCCATTTGAAAACAAAAAGATACTCGAAATAGAAAGAAAAATTTTTCTCCCAAATATTTTACCAATTGCATCATCTCATATTTTGCTTTCTGTTTTCTTACAAGTCATTAAGTAAAACACACGAATACTTACCTTGCGTATTCCCTAATTGCCTGTCACTTACAGACTCCTGTATCAACATGCTTGTATGGTCTTTAATCATCGAATCAGAACACGATTTTTGTTTAGGAAAATATCTCACCAATACAGCGAAACATTTCAGAGCCAAAATGAGATTCTAACGCCTAGTCTAAGACTGGGCTCACCTAAATAGGGCTTTGGGTTACCAGAATAAGAAAAACAGACAATTAATTAATGATATCCGAGATTCTACGTCCTTCAGGTTTAAGGTGGAAATTGTTAACTTCAACTAAATAAAAGACAAACGTTTCGAATATTATTAGTACGAATGAGAAAAGAAATCACAAAGAAATGAAAAAATGGGTTTTCATGCTCAAGCGACGCAACACATTTATTAGAATGAGCTGGAATATGTCAAGAGCAGGCGCGCAGTTATTATCAGGTGAAGGATTTTCTCGAACAATATGAAATAGAATAGAATACGGCCACGTACCTCCTAGGTTTTTCATGTGATATTATTAAATATGACTGCCTCTTTCCTGCCAACGAATCTGTGTAATTCTAGGTTCTGGCGCAGACTCCAACATTCACATGGGCTTCAGCTGTCCAGTTATAACAATAATAACAAGTAAAAAGTGCACCGAAGTTTCTTCGGTGCAATCGAGTTTTCTGTACAGCGTATAATGCTTTACGAGCCGCGGCCCATGAAACTTTCAACCACGGCCTGGTGGTGACCTGTCTTATAGCACTGCCAGACGCACGACCGTAGTTAACTTCAACCCTAAATAAAATAAAAACTACTGCGGCTACAGGGTTGCAATTTGGTATGTTTGATGATTGGAGGGTGGATGATCAGCATACCAATTTGCTGCCCTCTGCCCTTGGTAGTTTTTAAAATCTGAGGGAGGACAGAAAAAGTGCGGACGGACAAATAAAGCCATCTCAATAGTTTCCTTTTACATAAAATTAGAACTTTGAGCGCACTTGATTTCCGTTTAGCCAGCAGTGAAAGACGAAGCAGCAATAAACCCATTCAAAGGATGCAGATCAAGGAAAATGCGGCTTTAAGAAACTTCTTTGTATGAAAAATTCTTTATCAATAAAACTTATCAACCTGGAGTCTTTCATGAAGAGGCAATCCAGAATCTTGGGTTTCCGTCATCATATACTATACTCATGTTTCCAAACCCATATGAGTATAATTTTGACGTCTATAAGAATGAAAGAGTAGAACGCCCTTCATACTAGATATGTCGATTGAAATACTGTCCAAAGTTAACGTAAGGAAAATGAATAGCTTAACCAAAAGGCTTAACTTGAAGACTATACTACCGGGGTCGCGTCCACCAAGGGCTATATTATGAACTAAGTCCATCAAGCTCACACACACAGACAACTAAGAGTTACAGAAACTAGAATTATATAAGTGGTGCAATCTTTCCACTTTACTTCTATGGAAAAGTTCAGTGGGATGAGAAGTACAATTTTATCGAGCCCAGCACCTAAGAATATTAGAAAAACCTTGAAGAGAGAGACGAACAAATTTCACTAGATATAACGCACAACAAAATACAAAAGTTTTTTGGCAATTTTCGTCAAATGATCGAATTCTAACCCGGACTATCGAAAGGAAATGATACCTCTAACATTAAAAAATAAAAGAAAATTTCAATTAAATTTTAAAAATAAAAACAGAAATCTTCCATTTCAGAGAAATAATAAGTCTGCAGAGCTACCACCAGTGTCAACACCGCAGAGGAGCTTCCCGAGAAATATCATTGGTGGGGAAAATCTTCATTGACGCACTACCCAGACTTCTTCATATTAGGATCAGCTGCACTGCCGCGTTACCTAGAGAGATTCACGTATCTCAGGAGAGAGAGAGAGAGAGAGAGAGAGAGAGAGAGAGAGAGAGAGAGAGAGAGCTTTAAGGAACGTAAGTGAGAGTGGGAAATTCAATAACCAGACGAATTCGTTACGGGTGTAATTACAACTTAGGTCATAGTCTTGGTTTCTGATGTATACGCGCAAACAACAAAGACAAAAACATCCATAATAACAATAATCAAGTACATTTACATACCGCAAACCCCCGCCATGACAGGGCAATTCACACCCCTTCCCAAATAGTCACTCATCCATTTCCGAATCTAATCATCCATTCCGAGGTCTCACTTTCGTGAAATATTCGTAGAATCCACAGATAACTTCTTGTGCAGTAATAGACACAAATTAAGACATACAAAGAGAAAATCAAAGTTAACAATAATAAACTAAAACAATTAACCATTTCACCAAAGAGTTCATGATTCGCACTAAAGGAACACTGATAATTCTGACCTGTTTCTGAAAGCAATCATCCAAGCCATTAATGCAAAACCTCTGGACAGTCAACATGATTCAATGAGAAGTAAATAATTCCAAACCTCAGGAAATTTATCAATTACAGTACTAAAAGGCTGCCACAGCTGTAAATGTTACGGATAAAGGGGGAAACTCGCCTCTAATGCATTGTTTAAACTTTCTGCTAAAATTGTAGTTGCCGATATTTTTTCTTGTTAACACCTTAATTACATCTCATAGGTGCATCAACCATGACTGTCGCCACTTCAGGTCTTTCTTATCTTCCCCAATATCTGACAGCTTCCTCATAATAAGAAAACTAGACATAATCTGTCTCCAAGTTTAGTTTTCCTGTAACGACGTAATAACCTATCGCCCAAACGCTTTCATAACAAGAACAAACCCTCACTGCATTACAACTTTTCTCATTTCTCCCTTTCATTTCTTGGGAAGGATCAAGATTAAACTTCATAAAATTAACTTTCCGTCTCTCTTTTATAATTCTACCCTCAATACAGATATTTTAATATATCTGATACATCATTTAGGATACAAAATTTCAGTACCATTCTCACACCTATGGTAGCATCACTTTCCAGAATATCTTTCTTGTGACATTATTTAGCTCCCTTCAATTAATCGTGATGTCTAAATGCAACATTTTTTGTATAAATCATTCGTTTCCATACAGCAAAGTTATTTTTCTGCTAAAAAAGAGAAACCGCAGTAGTATAAGTATTTGAAAATGTATTGAATATTTAGAGAAAGTACCACTCTTATCTGTCCTATACTTTCACTTACACAAATCTCTACTCAGCACCAACCTTGTGTCTCGCAGTTCTCGTCCGAGTAGGTCTTCCTATTCTTCTCATGCCCGGAGGAGCCCTATTGACGTTCAAGCATATTCATCAAAATGTAGTTATGAAGAAACACAGCAAATAATGCACCAATCAAAACCAAAAGGCTAACTTCATTGTAGAAAAGGCCCAGTTCGCAACGATGGTACATCCAAACAAAAGGAATGTTTTCATCTTTGTTCGGCCGACGCTTCAAAGGAAAGGAATCCTTCAGCTTCTGCACAACAAGAAAACAAGTTGCCGGTTGCTAGTTGACCACCTCTCTGTCTACTACACCCGCATCCTAAACTGGCACCCTAAGCTTCCCGAGAAATGTATGTGCATACACACACACACACATATATATATATGTGTGTGTGTGTGTGTGTGTGTGTGTGTGTGTGTGTGTGTGTGTGTGTGTGTGTGTTTTTTCTTATTTCCTTTTTTCGTTCTTTCTTTCCTTGCTGCACGCCAGTTTTTGGATGGTGCTGAGGCACTAGTATGTCCCATCGCCACTATTTCGACTTTTCCCTATATGTCACCGAAGTTTTAAAAACGATTCACCTGACAAAAAATAGAACTAAAAACAATCATAATTTTTATGACTAAAAATTTGATAGGACAGAAATCGTGTCACTGACATCGACGCATTTTCAGGGGCAATATAATCCTTTCTCGCTTTTAGCGTGTTCTATATCTTGCAACGCCGTTAAAATACATTTAATGGAAAGCAGATAAAAACTTAATGGAAGAACATTCACTCTGGATGGTGTATAACCCAACTTCCGTTTAACACTAATGCTGGGCATCTCACACTCAGCGGTCATGTTTTTTTTATTCTCCCAATCCACTTCAATCTTCGCATTGTAAACTGTGTTAAGAGCGATTCAAGCAAAATGGCGATTAACCGACTGACTGAAATCCACAAACTCAATCCACAATAACAATGGAATGTACCAATGCTCACTTGCCAAAAAAATCAAATGTGATATTCATTACCCACCTTATTCATCGTTGATACTTTGCTCACAGCAATAAATTGGTCATATATTCTGTGTCATTCAGTGAAATTGACTGCAAAAGTTTCATTTCGCAAATCGAAATAATGTCGATTAATAATGAAATACCTAGCTGCATGATAACACATTACGTCGGCCATGCGTGACATGGAGGTTAAAAAATAAAGAAAATAAACCACGAAAGATATTTTCTACGTGTCCTTCATTTCACTTCCTCAACTTACTTTTCTTGACTGGCAAAAATTTCCCTGAAGTCTGCAGGGATTTCTTCCTCTATAGCCCAGATGACGGCCAGGCAGGAGAGACGGAGGTCAAGATCAAATACATTGCCCGACGGTGCTCCCCTTTATGTGTCAGGCTCTAACATTTGCGTGTTCAAAGGGATGCTGTTCGGCATTACAGAAGAAGGAAGAATAGGGAAGGACGAAATACCAGCAAGAACCTCATCTGGGAGGAGAGAGAGAGAGAGAGAGAGAGAGAGAGAGAGAGAGAGAGAGAGAGAGAACAAAGAGCATATTTGATTGCATTGCAAAATTCGAAAATCGCAACAAGTTCCCCTGAATGATTTTGCAGCACAAGCTGCACCTAGTACACGGAGGCTTTAACTAGAGCAACACGATGATGGAACCAATCAATCCCGGAAATTCTCTCTCTCTCTCTCTCTCTCTCTCTCTCTCTCTCTCTCTCTCTCTCTCTCTCTCTCTCTCTCTCTCTCTCTCTCTCTCTCTCTCTCTCAACTCTTTCGGTTTGCAATCGGATTAAACTTGAATATACTTAAGAAAACAATTGCTTAAATGGATTCAACTTTTTTCGTCAGTCACGTTGAAACATACCTATTAAATTTAAGTCATGTAAAAGTGTTAAATTAACACATGGTTTTACACACACACACACACGCACACACACACTAATAATAATAATAAATGAAGGCAATCGTTGCACTCTGCAGAGTAAGGTAACCAAAGTTAGTTTCTTGCAAAGTTGGGCGCTTACTATTCGCCCGACAAGACGATATCGGTAGATCAAAACCATTCTAAATCAACTAGCGACTGGCAATGGTCGTAGATCAAAAACATTCTAAATATACATGAGATAGCAATGGTCGTATGTGAAAACCATTCTAAATCAACAAGAGATAGGCAATGGTCGTAGTTCAACATCGCTCTAAATAAACCAGTGATAGGAATCGGTCATCGATCAAAACTGCTCTAAATGAACTAGCGATAGGCAATCATCACAGATCAAGACCGTTCTAAATCAACTATCGATACGCAGTGGTCGTAGATGAAAACCGTTCTAAATCAACTAGTGATGGACAACATAGAATAAAACCGCGCAAAATAAACCAGCAATAGACAATAGTCGTAGATGAAAACCATTCTAAATCAACAAGCGATAGGCAATGGTTGTGGATGAAAACCGTTCCAAATCAACTAGCAATAGGCAATGGTCACAGATCAAAACCATTCCAAATCAACAAACAATCAACTAGCAATAGGCAATGGTCACCGAAGAAAACCGTTCCAAATCAACTAGCAATAGGCAATAGTCACAGAAGAAAACCATTCCAAATCAACTAGCAATAGGCAATGGTCACAGAAGAAAACCCTTCCAAATCAACTAGCAATAGGCAATAGTCACAGATCAAAACCATTCCAAATCAACTAGCAATGGGCAATGGTCACAGATCAAAACCATTCCAAATCAACTAGCAATGGGCAATGGTCACAGATCAAAACCATTCCAAATCAACAAGCAATAGGCAATGGTCATAGATCGAAACCATTACAAATCAACAAAACCATTCTAAATCAACAAGCAACAAGCAACGGTCGAAGATCACAGACGTTCTAAATCAACTACGATAGGCAATAGTCATATATCGAACCCGTTCTAAATCAAGCAGCGATCACCTGCATGTTTGCCTCACTGCCAGCCTTATGACTGATGCTCTCTCTTGGGAGAACATCTTATCACTAAAGGCTTTCGAGTCAATTCAATGGCAGCTTGAGATATGCCTCCCGATCACAGGCACCTCTTATTACCATCTCAATGCTTTGATGGACGTCGAGTAAATCAAGGATTTCATCCAGGTTTCACCGCAACACCCCCTCCCCCCACCCTTAACCCCCTCCCCACAAAGACTTAACTTGCCTCTTACATTTCGAAATCATCGATTCCCTCCATTTTACGCAAAGTTATATCGATTAGCTATGTTCTTGTGAGCAATATAAATATTATACATAAATAAATATATAAATATATACATAATATATACTCGTGCATATATATATATATATATATATATATATATATATATATATATATATATATATATATATATATATATATATATATATATATGCATATCCACACACATCAAACACAGTATATTATATATATTCAATTAATGAATCTATCATGACATAAAACACGTTTTATGAAAGATTTATCATTCATATCGGGAACTGAACCTGAAAAAATATTTTTCTTTTCTAATTTTCTGCAAAACTTCATAATTTCTTTCTAATACCGCACATCAGTCATGACCTAGAAAGCTGACAAAACATGATAGCAAAGTTTTCACATTACGTAAGGTTTCTTCTTTTACCACAACACAAACATAGGTTTTTTTCTTTTTAGTTACGATATAATATCAAGTAACACTTTTTAAGGAAAACGTAACAAAAGAATTCACGAAATGACAGAAGCAAGTTCCAGTAAGGATCCTCTCCGCATTGAAAGAGAGAGAGAGAGAGAGAGAGAGAGAGAGAGAGAGAGAGAGAGAGAGAGAGAGAGGACCTAATGCCAACTAGGGCAAGAATGTGTGGCTAATTTTGAGCTTCAGTTGAATGAACAGCTTTTTTTTTATTAACTTGTATTTACAACGATCTAACCTAGAGCCCTGTATTCTTTCTTGCAACTGTTCCTTTCCCAGCCAAGGCAAAGGCCTTTTGAGTGGATCAGTAGAGTCGGAAGTCAAATACCACTGCATAACAATTGGATGTAAATTTCCCTTTCCTCGCCTCGCCTGGTTAATGATCTCATTCCAACTTCTCTCAATAGAAAGGTCTTACGATGCTTTGCATTGCAGAATGGCCAAGGAAGGTTTTGCCTGCGAGGGACAGAATACTTTTTGTACCAAGAACGTTTCAAAATCAACGTTTCCATGACTAAAAATCTTAAGATACGTTTGCGTCACCTTCAATGCGAAAATAGTATAAAATGTCACATTTTAGAATAGAAGACAAATAACGCCATCTCCAGCGGTTGGAAGTAAAAGGTTATAACGAAATTTTACCCAAACTTTATTGTGCTTATAAAAAGCTGACGGCGTTGACTGAAAGACTGCTTAACCTGTGCGGAGGTTCTTTGAAATCATCGGAATATGTCCCATCTTTCGATCTTTCGGAAAGATTTGGTAAGATTAAGTCATAATGCAAAATGCACATCAAACAACACATTGCTGTAGTGTTATTAGAAGAACATTAACATACCTGGCCTGGAAATCATTAAATCCAAAAACTAAAAGAAAATCTGAGGGAGGTATTCAGTGTCAACACACACAAAAGGGATTGCCAACGCACATCAAAGGAATTCTTAGCTAGACCAGAAATGGTAATGGCACTGCAGTCACCTATCAAGTTTAACAGAATGCGTATTTCACAGAAGTTACGTTAACGCTGTTAACACAGACTACATTCATCACGAAAAAAAATCATATACAATTTAACCATTAACAGAAAAAGCCTATTCAACGAGTCTAAAATTAACTTTCATCAAGATGATGATGCAATCTCGTTCAGGTCAACGAGCCATCTCAACGCCTTCCTCATACTGTATTAATCTCTATGTTCCCATGTTTTCTGCATGAACAAGTACTCCTTCTAATAAACCTCGATGTAAAATAAGCAGCAGTCACACCTCTTACAGAAAAAAATTTTATTCAAAAAACAACACAAACTGAAAAATGATCAAAACTTTTAAGTGCCGAAGCATATATTCATTGGAGAAGTTTGACAACTGGCGAAATTAAAAGAATGAAGAAATCAATGACTAACGAGGAAAATAAATTTGTCACTACTTTTACCAGATCTGATATTGACTGACCTAGTTAAAGTTCAGCATTAAATAGAGGGTCTCTGTGACAAACATGATTGTATTTTCTCATTAGTTTCTCTGCGATTACCAGTTTTTAACCAAAACGGTCATAACTGACACCGCCTCACTTGACGCAGTAGCAGTCATATCGATAATAGTAAAACGAGGACATAAAGGAAAATCAGAAAAACCTTTGGGGAGAGAGAGAGAGAGAGAGAGAGAGAGAGAGAGAGAGAGAGAGAGAGAGAGAGACCTACATCAGAGGAGAGATGAACTACCACCGGAGTGACCCCTGGGGGCTACTTGCCTCGCCTCATCCTTTGAAAAAGGCACCCAGCACCTTCGCCCACCTACTAAGCGGCCACGCCCACACCTGGAAGCCTCCATCTCGGATTGCTTTCCCATTAAGCATATTTTAAAGGGAAAAGGGGGGAAGATCCATCTCACCCGTCCTCTCCTCCTCTTCCATTACCAATCATCTAATTATGCAAATATCGAGGACAAGATAGAGGGGTGATTCATTGAACCCTCTTCCCTCCCATCCCACTATCCATCAAGTGATGCATATCCCGAGGTAAGTAGATGGGAGAGTCACCTCTCCAAATCCATTTCCATCTGTCCACCCTTTTCCAGCGATCCGTTCTGTTGCGCATTACTCCCGTGGATAAGTCGAGGAGTTTCGGCTCTCTCATCTTTTCACAGATGCATAACCAGCTAACCAATGCAAGCACCAAGCAACCTCCCTCAAAATCACACGCGTCCCGAGTCGGTCCTTAACGCGCATTTGCATGAGACCCACAGGTCTGTCCCCATAGCGCAGAATTGAGAACTATTTGTCGAGGGTGAAAAACCTTTGCAAACTACTTTTTTCTTTCTTTTCTCAGAGGTCTTTTCTGAAGTTTCATTCTATGAATTCGTTTAACAACCACTCATATGACTACTGCAGCGTTAACTGAACTGACGTTTGGCAATGCACACAGCTATCTCTAGTGTTATTAAGTTAAAATAGTAATATTACTGTATTTTTGTCACCTGAAGGCTAACCAAAAACGTTATCCATTCTCACCTTGTCAACAACAGGATTTGCTTCCACAATATTCTGAGACAACATCTTCCTTAATCGCTATAAGCTTTACAGTCTGAAGGTTTTCATCTTTTCATTTTTTTTTTCTTCTGAATAAGTCAATAAAAGTTGGGCCACTTATACTTATTACAATAAGAATGTACCTGTATTACAAAGGGAGCAACGGTGGCTTGCTAATAAATGTAAACTGGCGTGGAAACTAGTTTGGTTAACGACAATGTGTGGAGTTAAGTGAACGATTCTGTGACCTGCAATTGTTGAAAGCTAATGCCAAATCAGAGTCTTTGATGACACCCCCGTTGAGCTTTTAAAAAGGATTTCCTCGGTTCGAAATAGACACTGTAAATATTTACGTCTCTCCTGAATGCACAGACTACGAAATCAGCTTCTGACCAAATTAGCTTACTTAATATGATAATAAGGAGGGAAGAAGAAGATGTGCACGGCATGGTTATCTAATCTCGTCACATCTCATTGAAACTTACATGAGATTCTAGTTTATAGATCTCCTTATTGTCTAACTATCTTTATTTACTTCTTTTAAATATAGGCTTTAAAGCATTAATCTCACCGACATATAATTCATAAATAGCTCCACTTAAACAGACTATACATTTACAGAGAGAGAGAGAGAGAAAGCTCTACATATCCAACAGTAATATGAAATGGACCAAACTAAAACAAATACATCGGCCAATTAGTCAAAGCTTGCAATAAATGAATATTTTCGACGAAGTGCTCGGAGAGTCGAATTTTGGTTACTGGACCAATCCTATTAGAAGAAGCACACACTGGACAATTTACCAATATATGGCTATCCAATCAAAACATCTATTTTGCACTGAAAGGAGATTACAATACGTTGATAAAAGCATTGCAAATAACCAGTGGTATCGAGTTTACATATATCAAATCCTTGTTTAAACTTTGTGTCGAATGTATGTGTGAGCGCGAGTGCGTTTGTCTATGTTTGCTTGTATGTGACTGATGAAATGTGGGGCGCTTTCATAATCAAGTGATACATACGCGCCAGGAAAATCTCTCATCCATAAATATTTCATTTTATGTCAATATTTGTAACTTGCTTTGCCCGATAGAATGTATTCAATTTGCAGTGATCTACAGTAATAACTGACTAAAATGAATAACCTAATTCTCGTAAATAAATGCATTCACACTAACGAAAAATAAACGAAAATCTTTATGTAATTACTTATCAAATGAAATGGAAAGAGAAGCGCCCAAAATAAAAATAAACAGACAAGAATCAATGTTACATAAAACTTAATATAACTTACCCATACTGACTGGCTGATAAAGCTATCTGGCAACGCAATATACAAGACTCAATTCCTATACTGCTGTGCTGGAAGGGATAACGCGCCAACGGCGACAACAAACTGGCGCCTCGAAAATATTTGAGAAACTCGAGGAAGGTTGGCAGTTTAGCCCCACTTCGGGCAGACGATATAAACTGGAAAGTCTGCCGGAACAATTTGGAAAACTAGGTCGCTAATAATATGCATCCACGGCACGTGTGGAAGTGCTTGAATAGCGTATATTCATAGGGGGCTGACCGTAAGCTTCCTCCGCCTTGAAAGAAAAACTAGTTGATACCAAAGACCTCCTGGAGAAATGCATCAATACGGAAAGCCTCTCCAGAATAGTGTCAAGAAAGAGATTCCAGAGACAGAAAACAGAATCCTTTGTATTCAAAAGGAGGGAGGAATACCCCAACCCCCCACCTTTTTTTTTCTCTGGAATTTTACCTTTAGCCAAATTACTTCCAGGTTTGTGTATGTAAACACACACACAACACACACACACACACATACACATACACATACACACACACACATACACATCACACATACACACACACATATATATATATATATATATATATATATATATATATATATATATATATATATATATATCACAAACATTAAGCTAAAGACGTCTGTTTAATATTCAATTTGCTCTACTCGGAAATAGTAATACCGAGGAGATATAACTTACAAGAGGTTAGCCACCTGGCGGCTTCCAACTACTGATAGCAACTATCTCAGAGTTCTGTGACGACAGTTCTCTTACCAACCACTTGCCAGTTATAATCCCCTATTATTTCCGAGGTATAGCGCAATTGGGCATTAAACATCTGTAGCTTATTGTTTATGAATACAAAAGTGTCACGGTGATGTGATAAAAATTCATTTATATATATATATATATATATATATATATATATATATATAATATATATATATATATATAATCGTGATATAGTGATCATGATCAAGGCGGAAGAAGAGTACTACTTTCGTTACGAAACCACTAGGCTTCTGTTGACCATGGCAGTGAATTGTGAACTATGCTCTACAAACATCAATAAGAGGTAACCCCTATACTTACATCCCCAACTATGGAAACTACACGTAATTGGAGAGGATTGGAAACAACTTTGGGCTTAGCATAACTTTCGATGAGAAGTCGCGTCCAAGACTCCATTAACAATCGTCTCTCACAGCAACCAACTACCACCGTCCGACCCCTGTGGGAGTAAGGCGGCAGGAAGAACGGGAACAGACTTCGGCAAAGTAATTGTTTTCATAGTTCCTGGCAGCCGCAGGAAAGGTAATATGAACGTGTTTCATATATACTAAACCTCTGGTACAACTCCGTAAATTCCGGCAAACACTATCCATTTAACACCACGACTTTATAAGCAGTTAAGAATGAATTAGAGCAAGGTAGGAAGGAGGGGTTTCGCCATAAAGATACCGGTACGGCTTCACTTCACGAGTCTCCCCCTCCTTCCCCCTCCATTCTTATCCATCTCCCTCCCTTCTCCCTTAACACCCTCGCCACGTTAGCCGTTAAGAAGACAAACGGGTAAACAGGATCGCCCGGGGTGATGAAGCCAGCAAATAAATTGCCAGAATGCTTCAACTCCAACGACCTTTTTAATAGGTTTCTTCTCCTTTCTCCTGTGCTAATTCGTATGCTTACCAGCCCATTCATCAGGGACGGAGTTTAAGCAAGACGTTTCCACGTGTGTAACGGCCTCACAAGGAAACAACAACAAAAACGGCAAGGGTGTTCTAAAAGAATGGCTCCCTCTTGATTCAGGCGAAAGGTCCTCCATCGGGTCTGACTCGTACATCAGACGGATCCGTTTCTAATGCAATCAAGCAAATACGTATATATGTACGTGCATATATATATATGTGTGTGTGTGTATGTATGTTTAATTGCATTAAAAACGGATCCGTCTGTTGTACACACACACACACACACACACACACACACACACATATATATATATATATATATATATATATATATATATATATATATATATATATATATATATATAGAATAATTATCACATCGAACCGTGATCCATTTATATATATCAATTCAAGCTACAAATGTCCTTTAATATCTAAATTCACTTTACTCCCAAATGATATATTTTCATATATGTACCGAAGGGGAATTTTTAAGTTGATAATAATTTCGTCCCCTATGGGATCGAACCACCGTCCAGGTGGACGGGGACGAAATCAGGACAGTCAGTGACTGGATAGCGTCACTGACTGTCCTGATTTCGTCCCCGTCCACCTGGACGGTGGTTCGATCCCATGTGGGGACGAAATTATTATCAACTTAAAAATTCCCCTTCGGTACATATATGAAAATATATAATTTGGGAGGTAAAGTGAATTTAGATATTAAAGGACATTTGTAGCTTGAATTGATATATATATATATATATATATATATATATATATATATATATATATATATATATTAGACATTCACTGTAACTTATACAAATGGGTCTCAAATTTAGCCCACACCTCCAGTACTAACTTAGAAAATTGCAGATATTCCAAGAGAATTCATACCAGCATTAACCAGCTCGTCTTTATTCTCCGTAAGAGAAACGCTTATAGGTGGCCAGTACTGCACACTGTAGGTAGCAGGTAGTTAGTTCCACAAGTCACATGCCAAGTCCCTTTCCAAGTTCCCAGTTGTACAGCTTTCTCCCACTTCCTTTTCGTCCGTTCCCCCGGGGACTCTTCGAACTTACCTGCTCTAATTTTCATCACTCTTTTAGACCATACCCTTCAGGGCAGCACTAAGGCTCTTTACATGTGGATCAGACCACTAACTGATCATATATATATATATATATATATATATATATATATATATATATATATACAATATATATATATATATATTATATATATATATATATACGTACATATACGTGTGTGTGTGTAAGTTTGTAGATACATGTGTTATGGAAGTTGTCTCCAAGATAAAGCAATGCTCGGTTTCTCGTTCTTCCCTGTATGTGTAACCACACACACACACACACACACACACACATATCTATATATATATATATATATATATATATATATATATATATATATAATATTTATTATGTAGAATCTACTGGTCATTTTTACCAGATACATATGAAATTCTAAAAGCCACAATGTCCTCTTAATTTCTCAAATTCTTTGCTCTTTTTGGGCAACGCTTCTCACTATAAAGCCTTGAGCTCCAACTTCAAAGAAATTTGAAGAAATAATGATGACCGGTAGCGGGTCAGGCCGGCAAGGTCAAAATATATAGAATAAGGGACCCATAAATGTTGTTTTCAGTAATATTAATGTCAAGAGTTTAGTAATAAATTAACCTAAAGATCTTCCAGGCTGCATATATGAAATTCCTTGCAAAAACTGTGATAAAGTCTATTACGGACAGACCGGTAAATCTCTTTCACAACGTCTCAAACAGCACCAATATTCTGTGAGAACTGGGCAAATATCGAATGCATTATTCGTACATATGAGAGATTTAGATCATCCTATTAACTGGAGTCAAGCAAGAGCCTTAATCCCATGTAATGACACAGTTAAAAGGAATATCATTGAATCTTGTTTCATCAAGTCAAATAATGGAAATGTTCTAAATCTAAGTCTTGGTTTATTTAAACTTGATGCCGTCATAATGAATAAGGTTGTAGATAAATATAAGCAACAAAATTAATATATTCAGTTTTTACATGTTTTGGGCTGTACGGATACTTTGTAGTTTCTGTTAGGATTTAATCTATGTTTAGGTTTATGACCGTGTGAGATCCATTATCCTGGATTATCTTTTTTTAACTTTTACCCTTTTGACAATTAACCATCTGGTATTTTTGATCTTGTTTACCTGATAACTTTCTCTTCAATTGTATTTCATTCGTTCCTTGACAATGTCTTAGTAAAGACGAAAGCGCTTGGATTACTGACTATCATTTTCCTGTGGTATTTGCTTATTTAATGAAGTCATGTGCATCTACTGTGATTTTTTCAGCATATATATATATATATATATATATATATGTATATATATATATATATATATATATATATATATATATATATATATATCGTGACTGCCGACCATGAACTCATTGCATTGTCATAACAGGACCGTTTTTCAGTGAACAAAGATATGTAAAGGAATAATTATCCGTCAGTTAATAATTCACATAAAACTCAATACTCCGCAGGAAATTACTATATGTCACGTATGAAAATAATTCGGCCACAAACTGAAAATTACCAGTGTAAGTCAAGAAGTTAATGAATGTGAATATATTTCATGCCCTGAATAATTTTCAAAATATTATTTCCCTCCTGTTTTAAATTAGTTGCGTTTCTGGACTGACCACGAAAACTGTATTCCTGTAAATCCATATGGAAGTTTTATAAAGCGAGATTTTCACTTAATTATTATACATGAATAACTTCATACATTCCTTTATTCTCCTTATACCCTGTACGGCATAATGATTTTTTTTTTTATTATTATTATTCAATATATCTTTTCATTCTTATGGAGCAAACATAAAAGAACATTTTCTGGCAAAGTTAGCTTTCTCTAAATAGACATCGGATACATGAAAATCACAAAAATAAGACACCAGAAACAAAACTAAAATTCCATAATCATCTATATAAGGCAAAGAAAAATGGAAAAAATAGGCCTCCTTATAATATCAACAGTTGTAGCCTGCAATAACAAACACATCTTCCCTCCAGCATCACATTCCACAAGAAAAACACGGAACACAATCAAAATAAACAAGCGAGGAACGAAAAGAGAAAAGCACTCCCATATGGAGGGGGAAAGAACTCCATGTGGAAGAATGTAAGTTTAGGAGGTGCAATAAAGACGTCCAGCTCTAGTCTGGAACAGTTCCATGGGTAAGACACTGCTTAGGAACAGCTTATTAACTATTCTAGCGAGCACTTGTTCCGAGGACTAAGGAAAACTGTAGCAAAAAGTTAAAACTATAAATATGAAATTTATTACTTTTGTTGTTAGACTTCGACTGTGAGCAGCTTTCATACGAAGCACGTTAAATAAGGATAAATTAAAAAAATAAATCTGTTATTAATAAAATTTACCTCAAAAACCCTTTTCAAGATAACATATTGTATAACACAAATTTCCGACAAACCTAAATAATAATAATAATAATAATAATAATAATAATAATAATAATAATAATAATAATAATAATAATAATAATAATAATCTTTAAGATATATTCCACTACAGAACTGACAGCATCCCATCGCAGGAGGAAAACATTGTAAATATAATAATCTGCTAGTTATACGATTTATCTAAATTCAACTGAAAACACAATTTTTAAGCTGCAGAAAAATTAGTTATCTCTCTGCAGTCTCAGAAGTCAAAAAAAAATTTTTATTTATTTATTTTTTTTTTTTGTAAGCCATCGATACATATCCACATTCAACGTCACTAAGCTAATCGAGATTGACGGAAGCTTATGTGCGCGACATCCAACACTGGTGGCAATAATATTGGCTTCTGATATTTGCCGCCAGTTAAGAAAGAAAACCCACAATTTTTAGATTCACATTTTTTTCAGTTAAATTCTTTGGAAACACACCGCAGAGACTGACAGACTGATTAAATATTTAAGTCATTTGGCGCTGCACACTGCCTATTCTTTCCGTGACACACACACACACAAACATTATTTTATATAAAGACTTTTCAATATACTAAGGAATTGGTAATTGGAGGATGATGAAAATAATAAAAATTATACTATCACCGCCATATCCATTCTTATTCACATTCTTAATGAAGACTGCTCCATTTCATTATATTTTTTTATGATGTATCGGGATGTACTCTCAGCAAAGGTATACTTATATCCAGACATTTGAAAAGTACAGAAATGACCAAGGTGTGGACCAGTAATCAAGTTATGAGAAACTACACACACACACACACACACACACACACACACACACACACACACACACACACATATATATATAGATATATATATATATATATATATATATATATTATATATATATATATAATAATATATATATTTACAAGCATTAAGCTACAAATGTCCTTTAATTTCTAATTCGCTCTACCCCGGAATTAATTTATTTTCTATATAATCAACAGAAGATGAATTTTTTTAGTGGATAAGAAATTCGTCGTGTGGGTTAAAGCGCGTCACTGTAAGTCCTGAATTCTTGGTTTCCGTTGTTCGAGTCCATGAGCCGACGAATTTCTTATCAACTAAAAAATTCCCCTTCGATTAACAGATATGAAAATGTATTAATTCCGAGGTAGAGCGAATCAGATATTAAAGGACATTTGTTGCGTAATACTTGTATATTAATCACGGTGATGTGATGAAACTTACTTCATATATAATATATATATAATATATATATATATATATATAAGAGATATATATATATATGATATGGTATATATATATATAAAGATATATATATATAAGTATACTATATAATATAATAATTATATATATATAAGTATACATGATAATAATATTATATAGATAGATTAAGATATATAATCTATATATTTTAATATATATTTATATATATCTAAAGATATATATATATCTATTAATATATATATCTATAATTATATATATATAAGTTATAGATATATATTATATATATATATATATATATAGATATACTCTCTCACTCACTCACTCTATATATATTATATATATATAAGTATAACTATATATAATATATATATATTATATATATATATAATACACATATACATACATATAATCTATTTTATACCCTTTTATTGCCTTAGAAGGGCAGCCGGTTGTGCCAGAAGAATGCAGTCCTCAGATTTGTCAGGAAGTCTGTATGGTAAGGCTTCTTTACGCCCGCAGATGCTGCTACCCACTTACGTTTAGGCCGGCCTGGTTCTTGGTAGGTCAAGAGTAGTCCAGGAACAGGCAAACTTACGCAGTCACTGCATCACTCAGCCATGTACACACACACACACAATATATATATATGAGAGAGAGAGAGAGAGAGAGAGAGAGAGAGAGAGAGAGAGAGAGAGAGAGAGAAGAGAGCTTTTTGATCAATCACAAAACACCTCTGGAAAAAATCTACACACGCTGAGCAAACTCAATCACTGATTTCAGATAAATACCTCATCAAAAGTAGATTTTACATTTCATCGCACTTGGAACACAAAACTACACTCATACATATATTCATAAAAGTACACACACACACACACACACACACACACACACACACTCATACATAACCCACACAAATACACAGTCAACATATGTATCCTCACATCTTCAAAGAATTTTTCATATGTTTGAAGGACCAATGGCTTACAGAGGAGGTCTTTGAAGATTTTTTCTGATTTATGGAGATCAAATAAGGGGCTGGTCTGGAGATCTCAAAGGAATTCTTACATAACATACGAACTACACATTTGTTAAGGGCGCGGAAAGGAGACGGGCAGGTAACAGCGAGTAAATTCTAACTCTGAATATGTGAAAATACAGTTTAGGTGAATGTTGTAGACAAAGTCGGTCTAGTAACCCATGCTTTTAAGGTCCTTGCTATTTTCATGTAGATATGCTGAGGTAAGGTCCTCGTATATTCACTTGGAATACTGGACACTGAAGCATCTACATACCGGGTACTGAAAAATCTCTTTTATATCCTACGTACTAAAATAATACTGGATATAAATGACATTGTAGATTAATACACACACAAAAATGCAGCCATTCGCTGTCATACAGACGCGCACACACATACTTCTTACACACACATACATGAATGTATTCCATGCAAAATAACCTTCTATGAGTCTTAACGCATATATAACAAACGAAATTTACACATACAGCAATACATACGTAAATACTAACATGACACCTCTTATAAAATATTTTCGAAAAAGATTACTGATCTGACATATACAAGACAAATATTATAATCATACTTGTCTAAAGATCGTGCTCATCATCAGCGATAAAAAAAAATCGCGGGGGAAAAGGAGGTCCCTGGTAATCCTGCAGTGCCCACTCAGGTGTCAAAACTAATTTAGCATTTTCAAAAAAAATTAAGAAATAAAGCATGCATTTAAGGGATACGAACACTAGTAATATAGAACACACTACTTCCATAGGTAGCAAAGATTCTTAAACTGGTTAGCAAATATTCGAAGCTGGCTTTATGTGCAATCTAATAAGGTCAGCAAAACTTTTAGGTAGGTTTCATGTACAATCCGAAAAGGTTAGCAAGAAGTCTTCGCTGTTTTTATGAACAGACCGATGTAGTTATCAAAGTCGTTCATGCTGGTTTTGTACACAATCCAAAGTGGTTAGCAGAAAATTCTATGCTGGTTACATGTACAAACCACGAGGAGGTCTGTACACAATAACAAAATAAAACGGATCTAAAGTTAAATGATACAAAAAAGTAACCTATTAGTCACTGAATTCTTACAACAATAAATACCAAAGAGTATTTTCATCATTAGTAGGTTCTAACCGAGTCGCCTTTAAGATTTATTCTTGAATGAGTAGTGAAAATTGGAGCAAGGTCAAGTTAAAGAAGCAAACGGCTGAAAGCAATTCAATCTACGATTCACCTGGCAGGGCACATTGCAGGCGGTATCGCATGCCAGGATTAGTGATTGAAATACCTCCTTTAAACGAGTTTCCTTCCACCATTACTTATAGGTCTGTTCTGACACCTAACTTCCGTAATAGTATTATTTGTACGGGTGTCTAACAAGTGACACTCATCAATAATCCTACCTACAGAGAAAACTAGAATCATTAGCATAAATAAAAATATAATAGATAAAATCTAAAATAGGTCTTGTCTTATATAAGTTAGAAATGAAGGGGTCCTACTTAAACAAAATAAATGAGTCGGGGATTGAACCTGTCACCTCATTTCAAAGTAACTATGGTGAGATACTAGAGGAAAACTAAGACAGCTAAAGTATAGAGATAAAAAGTATGCAATATTAAAACATCTACAGAGCTAAGAAGCAATCACAATCTCATTGTTATCACGCTCAAATTTCTTCAAGAAATATGTACGCGCGCGCGAACACACATACATATATACATATATTACTTTGTAAGTTAGTCACATAATGAAAACCACTTCCTTTTCGGAACTATCTAAACTTAGGCATAGTTAAACTAGGACTCAAACAATAGCTTTTGATCCTGACGTTCTTACTGCACTCCTTATCTTCTGGGGAACTTCAGAGACCCATTGTAAAAATAATAAACTTTTGGTTGTATGCTAGTAAAAACCGAATTCGGACCAACTTGATAGTACTCAGAGTACTAAGCGTTTTATATAAACACACAATAACCTGATTCAACAATGCTATAAAAGTAATCACGTTAAAAGCGAATGAGACGAAAGACATTTCGTGTGTACATTTTTTTTATTATATTATTATGACAATGCAAAATTCTTTTGCTTTGCAGGTCACTCCCCCCCCCCCCCCACACACACACAAGCCATCGAATTGTGTAATGTAAAAATTATGTACTCCAAAAATCTGTACAAGAGGTTTTTTCTTGCCCTTGACAGAAGGTGATTGTTCTTTGAAACACCGCCCAGTGCTAGAGACCTTCATGCAGCATACTTTCAGCCTCTCCTTCACCGGCAGCACGAAGAGTCCTACAGCTTTTCGGTAAAATAACCAAAAGAAAGACCGTCCTTGTATTTAAAAATCCCACCGCTCGTACCTCAGAAAAATCTGTAGTAAGCGTTTCAAGTGAAAGAATGCACATCCCAGGAAATGTATCTGCAAGAGTAAACACAGCCAGCATCGGCTTGGCAACCTAATACACTTTCTCTCCCGGTGGAGGAGGAGGAGGAGAGGCGGGAAGGGGTGGAGCGAGAAAATCTACGGTAAGACATATCCGGTTTTCAATGTTTACTTTACCCCGGATAAATTCAAGGCGGCCCAGCGGAACGCAGCAGTCGCAAGTTACTGCAAGAAACCAGTGGAACTGGATGGGTTGGGAGGTTTACCTGCAAGCCTTTGACCCTTCTCTTCATCCATATTCATCTAATAGTAGTTGGCTTTCCAATATTTTGACTTCAGTTTCTGTTAACGTTCGTCTGTTCATGTTTTGTTGACTTACCTGCAATACTTGGCCAAGCTTTCATCTGATATTTTCTTTTACCCCCACACTCCTAGCAGACAAACCTTGGGGAGACGGAGCTCATAAACTATGACTATGTGGAGTTGTGTCAATGGAAACGATGGAACTTCCAGGAAACTCTAACGTTTTTTTTCCTTTTCTGACTTCTCACTCTATCTGTATATGAAGCATGCACAAACCATAGATTACGTAGGAGAGTAAAAGTTACAAAATCATGACCTGACACAACCTGGATTTTCAAACATCGACGACATACTGAATGAGAAACTACAGCATAAATACATATCTATACTAAAAATAACTGCACTGAATAAAAATCCATCTGTCAGAAGGTTCTACATTCTGACGTTAATTTTCCCAAGAGGAGAATTATGCACTTTAATTTTAAATAAGTGTCGGAGCTAATGGGTATTCAACGTTGCCTGTCTATAATTTTGGAAAAATATAAAGAAACTTTCCAGCCTACTGGACACCGACGGAATGAAATTGGAAATTATCAAAATAATGAGTATTTAATGTTAGTTAAAAATGTAACCATTTTTCTCGTCTTGCGACAAATAAGTTTCTGTTACCAAAAATAAATAAAACACAATTGGATTAGGACAATAATAAAGAGAACGTGAAATATATATATATATATATATATATATATATATATATATATATATATATATATATATATCTGTGTGTGTAAATACGTCTCAAGTATAAAAGGCCCATTAAAACACGCTGGTTAAAAACTAAGGACTATATTTCGGTGGACTAACTTCCATCCTTATCAAGTAGTGAATGACGGAAGAAGTTACATTTGCGAAATATATAGTGGGAGATATGTCGTTAGGTGATGCCTGGGGTCACCGCTGAGCCGACATTGGTTCTGTCAATTGTCTTTTAAACTGATATATATATATATATATATATATATATATATATATATATAT